>NW_027206244.1:0-477500 GCF_024711535.1 Dipodomys merriami | reverse complement strand
TACCTCAATGTTCTGGGGCATTAGTCTTGACCTGGCTATGCCTCCCCTTTTGTACATTCACTTCTTAACCCAGTGTTGGCTACACACTGGCCACTTGTGGGAGGACTGTGGAAGTGGCAAGAGGGGAAGTGAGATTTAGGATGACCAAAATCTGGATTTATGGCCTGTGGGAGTGGCAAATGGTGTCTTTAAAAAAATCTTAGATCTGGAACTCAGGGCCTAGGCACTGTCCCTGTGCTTCCTTTGCTCAAAGCTAACTTTCTACCATTTGAACCTCAGCTCACCTTTCATCTTTTTTACTAGTTTAGTGGATTTAAGAGTTTCATGGCTTTCTTGCCTGGGCTGGCTTCAAGCTGCCATTCCTAAGATCTCAGCCTCTTGAGTAGCTAGGATTGCTGGTATGAGCCACTGGCACCTGCTAAGAATGTTAGTGAGTGTGTGTGTGTGTGTGTGTGTGTGTGTGTGTGTGTGTGTGTGTGTGTGTGTAGACGTAGATGCTATCCTTTAGATTGTTTGCACAAAGTTGGTGCTGTACCACTTGAACTACAGTTGTTCTCTTTCCAGTTCATTGATGATTCATTGGAGATAATAGTCTGCCCAGGCTAGCTTTGAATCTTGATTGATTCTCAGGTCTCAGCCTTGAGTAGCTAGGATGACAGGAATGAGCCAACTATGCCCAGCTAATAATGGCTTTTCTCGACAGTGAACTGGGAGCTCCTGAAAGGTTTTCTGTTTTTTTTCTGTGCCAGTACCCGGTCTTCAACTCAGGGTCTGGGCTCTGGTCTTTTACTTTTTCCCTCAAGCTGGCACTCTACCACTTGAGCCACAGCTCCATTTCTGGCTTTTGATAGCTCATTGGCAAGAAGAGTCTCATGAACTTTCCTCCGCTGAGCTGGCTTTGACCCACGATCTCTGATCTCAGTCTTCTGAGTAGCTAGGATTTACAGGGGTTGAGCCACTGGTGGCATTGGGTTAGAAGATTTTCCTAAGCAAGAGTTCTTCCTTGCGTTTGCCCTGACTCCTCAATGCAAATGATGCCTGAGTGTCAGGAGCTGTGAAAAATAGGTTTTCAGCCACAGGAAATGGCTGAGGTCCATGTTGAAAAGTCAAGCTAATCTTCCCCTGGGCCCCATTCTGGACCCTACCCTCTGCCCTACCTGTGACTCAAGTACAAACCTTGACCCAGCCTTGATTGTTCAGCCAGACTTGTCTGAAGACACAGAAACTTCATTCCCCCCACACCACCTGCTCTAACACCACACCTCAGGACCTTTGCCCATGCTGTATACCTTCTGGCTGAGGCTCTCTGTTCTGTTCCACATTAGAAATCCTGTGGAATTTTGGCACTGGTTATATCACCTCCTAGAGCAAGTCCTTCCTTCCATTCTCCCTCTTTTAAAAAAATATTGAGTTCCTAGAGATGGAACTTGGTAGGTTGACTGGCAAATGCTCTATATTGGTGTGTGTGTGTGTGTGTGTGTGTGTGTGTGTGTGTGTGTGTGTGTGTGTGTGTGTGTGTGTGTGTGTGTGCCAGTTCTGGGGTTTGAATTCTAGACCTGGATGGTATCACTGAATTTTTATGCTCAACGCTAGCATTCTACTACTTGAACCACAGCTGTGGCCTTTTGGGGGCTGAATTGGAGAAAAGAGTCTCATATAGACTTTCCTGACTGCACTGGCTTGCAATTATGATCCTCAGGTCTCAGCCTCCTGAGTAGCTAAGATTACAGGGATGAGCCACCAGTACCTGCCCTCTACTTCTTACCTATAACCTTGGCCCTCCTGAGTCCCAGAAGAGTATGTCTCACCAAGATCACTTTTTTTTGCCAGTGTTGGGGCTTGAACTCAGAGTGTGGGCATGTTCTTGAGCTGCTTTTGCTCAAGGCTACATTCTATCACTTAAGACACAGTGCCACTTTTGGCTTTTTCTGTTTATGTGGTACTGAAGAATCGAACCCAGGGCATCATGCTTGCTAGGTAAGCACTCTACCACTAAGCCACATTCGCAGCTAAGGCTTACTTCTAACAGGAGCTATGAGGGTGGGATTTATTTGCGTACCCTTTTCAACAAAGAAATCACTGGCCATTTCATATCTTTGCCAGGATTTGGGACCAGCCTGAGACTTGGCAATGAGAAATGATGAATGAGTGATAGCCACGAGGCCCCAGAGATCTAGGCTTACATCCTACATAGGGATAGGGAATATGGAGCCAGAACCTTTCACAACTCCTACATCCTAGGAACTGTGGTCTCTCTTGAGGCAGTGGCTGACTGCTAGATATCCCAATGGGACGTCTCAGCCAGAACATAATGCACCCATTGCATACACCAACCCAGGGAAGCCTTCAGGGCTTCATTTACTAAATGGCAGAGAAGGATGTTTTGTTTAAGCTGCCAGCTCAGACTTAGTATTCTGTGAGGGCTTGTCCAAACTTGCCCAGGTTGGGGGCTGGGCATGGGCCACATGATGAATGCTCACCATCCATACATCATCCATCCATACACAGAAACATGGAGTTACTGCCTTCTTTTATTTTCTTTGGCAGGTCCAACATTGAAATGTGAGCCCTATCCCTGATCTCCTTTTGCTCAAGGGTGGCGCTCTGCCCTTGAGCCATAGCCCTAACCCATGGGGATATTTTCCTGTGATCTCTTTGAAATATGATTGTCGCGGACTTTCCTGCCCTGGCATTCAAATTGGCATTCTCTACATCTCAGCCTCCTGAGGAGCTAGGACTACAGACAGGAGCCACTGACACCTGGCTTTCTTTTGTTCTTCTTGTTCTTTTTTAAATCGTGACAATCTGAAATCTTCACAGTGTCATTCTAATGGTTTGCATTTGAAGTAAACTACCCAGGCCTGGAGTTGGAAGGCCAGGACTGTCACCCACAAATGGAAGGAGATCCTGACAAACTCATTCCTATTTATGTGAATACTGATGGAATGTTATAAAAGTATTCATTAAATTTTCAGTGAATTCATGATTGTATTTTAGAAAGCCACACAAAAATTATAGGATTTATGTCTTCCATTTTAGCACCATGGTATGATTACCTAATGGAAGGATATTGAGTAATTTTTAATTAATGTTTTTTATAAGCATTCAGCCATGATACTTCATTAAATGGAGACATAACTTAATAACTAATAATTGGTAACTATATATATAATTTAATGTTATCCTCACATTCTCTAAGTGTATATATATATATATATATAGCAATCTACACATCTATCTATCTATCTATCTATCTATCTATCATCTATCTATCTATCTATCTATCTATCTATCTATCTATCTATCTATCTATCTATCTATCTATCTATCTATCTATTCCTGGCAGGTCAATTTGCCAGAGGCTAGTGTGATAAGATGTGACCCCATTTACGGATTGGGCATTCTCTAGGCTGTGAGTTGAAATCTCAGCATGGTCAAAAATTATTAATGTAGTAAGAGACCACTTTTGACACATTTTTTTCCTGAAAAAAACTTCTGGTCTCAATATGATGTATAATCCATATCAAATATATCCTGTGTGACAGGATGTAATAAATGAAATATTATTTGTGTAATAATACTAAATAAATAAGGGTAATAAACATCATACTCACTAAACTCATGTATGTAAATAGATATCATATATGAATATTATTTTTTCCAGTGCTGGGGATTTAATTCAGGCCCTGGGAACTGGTCTGAATTTCTTGTCTTCAAGGACAGTGAGCTTTCCCTTCACCCACAGTGCCACAGAGTTACACAGACCCTGAGTTCAAATCACAGGCCTGCCAGAAAAATGGTGCAAATTCCAAACCAGGGCCTTTTTTTTTTGGCCAAGCATGGGGTTTGAAGTGAGGTCGTGGCATCTGTACCACAGCTGACCCTGGGATACTAGGACCCAAGTTCAAATCTCAGGCTTGACAAAAAAAATAAAAATAAAAAGGAGAAGGATAAAACAGAGATGTTCAAGAAGGTGGATTTACATTTTTTCTCTTTGCATTGTAACCATTCTTGGTCTAAATGACGAGGCCCAGAAAATGTACATGACCTTGCATGCTGACGTTTGCCTCACTATTAGGGAAACCATAGCCGAAACCTCAACTTAGGCATGGAGGTTGAATCTGGGCCTGCCACTAATGATTGGCAGGAGATTCTAAGAAATGCATTCCAATATACATACATTCAAATGGAATATTATAAATGTAACAATTAAATTAGTAGTTAGTGTATGAGTATACTATAAAATTATACACAACAATTATACTACATTGACTAATATTCAATTAATACTTTATTATGTATTCAACAATGAAACTTAAAAATGGAAGAAATAATTTAATTGTAAGTAATTGGTAGTAATATATGTAATTTCATAATATACAGACATCTTTCTCTTGTTTTATACATACATATGTATATATATATATGCCAATCTACACACTAATCTGTTTATATACTTTTCTCTCCTGGCATTCACTGGTATAGTGAGGGTTAGTACATACAAAGCCCTGAATTTGATTCCTTACTTCCACATGCACATAAAAATCAGGAATTTGTGCTGTCACTGAAACACTCGAGCACTAGCTTTAAGCATAAATGTTTAGGGACTGTGTCTAGACCCTTACGGACACCAAAAAAGATTGAATATTATGACTGCAACTCTATAAGGATAGGACTTCAAATACTTCATCACAGAGCAAGCCGGGAGTCTCGTGCAGACAGCTGCCATCTAACCTGACTTAGCCAGAAGTATACCACTGCAACCCAGCTCCACGTAACCATATGCTGCTGACTCGCTCACCTCTGTCATCAAAGGTACTCAGGGGCTGAGATCTGACAGTGGTGGGTTTAAAACCCAGCCCTTTCAGGATGGCTGTGAAACTCTGAATTGTGGCTCAAAGTGGTGGAGCTCTAAACTTGAGCAAAACATCTTAGGATAGTACCCCCAACATTTTAGTGCAATCCCGTGGCTGACTCTACCCCCCAAAAAAAACCCTCTGAATCATTAGATGTGAACGTTGTGTAGTTTGTGATGTGTTTCTGAAAGAATGGTGATACTGATGAAAGCACCCTAATACTATTGACAGCTTGTGGGAAACAGCTATTTGATGAGTCCTTCCTGGGGTGCTGGGTCCCTCCTGGAGTTATGTGTGCTGATTCCTGCACAGGATGCTGTGTGCTGAGTCCTTCACAGGGTGCAGTGTGCTGAGTGCTGCATTGGGTGCTGGGTGCTGAGACTTTCATAGGATGCTGTGTGCTGAGGCCTGTAAAGAGTGTTATGTGGAGCCGGGAGTTGGTGGCTCAAGCCAGTAATCCTGACTACTCAGGGTCAGAGATCTGAGGATCGTGGTTCAAAGCCAGCCCAAGCAAGAAAGTCCATGAAACATTTATCTCAATAAATCACCATAAAACTGGAAGTGGCACTGTAGCTCAAGTGGTAGAGCACTAGCCTTGAGCTGAAGACCTGAGGGACAGAGCTCAGGCCCAGAGTTCAAGCCCTATGACCGAAAAAAAAAAAGAGTGTTGTGTGGTTTGTCCTTCAAAGGGTGCATTCTTTCATCTTTTCCTTGTAAGAGCTCCAGAACTGAGATGATTATGCAGACAAGAATATTGAGGCTCCAATATATCTCCATGGCAGGGACAAAATTATGTATTAGTGAAGACTAGTGTGTTGTCTATTGCAGACAATTGTTTTGTTTTGTTTTGTTTTGTTTCTCAGTCATGAACCTTGATCTCAGGGCCTAGGCAATGACCCTTATCTCTTGGGCGCATGGCTACCACTCCACCATGTGGAGGCAAGGACCCCCTTGCAGCAGAGTGCCATGGCCTATGGTTCTATAGTTGAGGTCTGTCATCCTGCCTTCTCAGGAAGCTGAGATCTGAGTATCTGGGTTCCAAACTATCCCAGACACAAAAGGTCCGATGTGCCTATTATCTCCAATTCACCACTAATTAACCTGAAGTGGAAGCTGGGTGCTTTTGGCTCATGCCTGTCATCTTAGCTACTCATGAGGATGAGATCTGAGGATCATGGTTCAAAGCTAGTCTGACAGGAAAGTCCTTGAGACACTTAGCTCCAATTAACCACAAGAAAACAGGAAGTGGCTCTGTGGCTGAAGTGGTATAGCACAAGATTTGAGCTCAATTGCTCAGGGACAGCAACCAGGCCAAGATTTCAACTCCTACATCGACAACAAAAAAGACAGAAACAAACTAACAAACCTAAAGTACAGGTCAGGGAATGTGCCTTAGGGGTAGGGTGCTTTGCATCTGTGAAACCCTGGGCTTCATTTATCAGGACCACATCAAAAGGAAAATACCTGAAGTGGCTCTGTGGTTCAAGTAGGAGAGGGCAATCCTTGTACAAGAGACACTAGGTACAGTGATCGTGTCCTGAGTACAAGCTCCAGGACTAGTGAATGTACTCTCTCTCTCTCTCTCTCTCTCTCTCTCTCTCTCTCTCTCTCTCTCTCTCTCTCTCTCTCTCTCTCTCTCTCTCTCTCTCTCTCTCTCTCTCTCTCTCTCTTTCTGTCTCTCTCTCTCTTTCTTTCTCTCTCTCTCTCTCTCTCTCACACACACACACACACACTCATACACACAGAAAGCAATAGTGAAGCTGTGACACAAAATGGTAAAGCACTAGACTTCTCTGAGCTCACAATCTGCACCCAGGCCCTGTATTCAACCACCAAACCTAGCCACCCAGGGGACAACTGGGAGAGGGCAAAGGTTGCAAAACCTGATGAGCTTCACCAGAATTAGAAGACAGGAAGGTTTGTGATATCTGACATGTTCTTCGATTCCCCAAGCTTCTGGAAAACTAGGAGAGGCATCATAGGCCCATCATCAGCCTCAATGAAACATTTCTTTAAGGTCAGTGTCCTAGTTGTCTGCCAGAAGGACTACTGAATTATATTGAGCACTGTATCTGAACACCAGAATATACAAAGGCAGTATAAATGCACAGAACTTGCCCTGCCATGGGAGGTGGCACAAATGAATGCTTCCTGTCAAATCAGAGCACTGGGAAGAGAGATAGCTTGGGGTACAAAGCGGCCTTTTTCTCCTGGCCTTCAGAGCCCACCCACACTTCTCCTCACTAATTGGCCCAGATGGTGTTGCGTGTTACACAGCTGTACAGGAGTGAGGCCTTTTGTCTGCCTGTCCAGACAATGAGAGAGACTTCTGGCCTGGGATGCAGAGAAATCCTTAAGCTATACTGGGAGCAGTGAGGGGAGCCCGGGAACATCCAATGTCATGAAAACAGTCTCTGTGTTATGAACTCATTGAATTGAATACAAATTTCATAGGTTGATGCCATTCATAATATCTACTCTGGAGCTTCTCCTATAGGAATACATCCAAACAAAATGAAAACAGCACCGAAAAATGCCACAAACCACAGACAGTCAGCAGTTTCTGTTTTCCTTCCTTGCATGGTGACTATCCTGGTTCTGAATTACATAGCTGCAACCTATAGGTCACCTGGCATTGCTGAAGGCTGGCGGGCTGTCAGTGAAGCCATAGGCCAACCTGACACTAGACCCTGAGTTCGAATCCTGGTCATGCCATGTAAAAAGGGCTGGAGAGCCTAAGAAATTATTGCCTGTCCATAAGAACACCAGAGGAATGTAATCAATGTCATGGTTGGATGAGTAGTCCGTCAATGTGTCTAGAATAAAATTAGACCCAATAATCACAGGGCAAGGATTGATTTTAATTCAGATTATTATGCATTAAAAGAACTCTTGATTAAATGGAGTGCTCCCTAAACACATGAGAATTGGTAGGAATGTAGTATATGTCATTGAATATTAGATACCTCTGGCAGTACATAAATATCTAAATTTATATTTATTTAGATATAAACATCGTAATAGAAAGTTACAGCTATTTTGGCCAAACCTGGGGCGTGATCTCAAGTCCTGAGATCCACTTGGCAGCTGAATGGGCTAGAGGCAGTGGTGCTGCACACACCCATTCATGAATTGGGCCTCTCAGGCCTTCAGATCATGCCCCATCATTGCCAAAAATTTCTTCCTGGTGTAAGATTTCAAGTGTGACACCTGTTTTCCTTTTCTGTGCAAGTTCATAATAGGTCTGCAAAGCTACATGCTACGGAATAGATGGGAAGAAATTTAATAAATGTTATTGGTGCACTCACAGTCCATAAGTGCTAAATAAGTAAATCAATAATAAAATATAATGAATCACTCCAACAAGCACGATATAGACTGAATATATAGAAGTGAGTATAAATCATACATTTAACATGTTTATAAATGTTATGAGGTACTTGAATTCAGGCATAGGGAAGAGTTTAGTTCATGCATGCTTCTCATAGGAAATGATTTTATTTTATTTTGGAACATACTGTACAGAGGGGTTACAATTACAAGGGCAGGATAATGCGTACATTTCTTACCAAGCATTGCAGCCTCCTCCTTTGTTTACCCTTCTCAACCCTTCCCAGCCTCCCCTCCAACCCAATCCTTCTCCTATGCTCCCCTCCCCCCGCATCGATGTTGTAAAGCTCGTTTTGGACATGACAACTTGTACTTCTCATTGTTGCAACAGGTCCACCTATATCCTTAAACGATTGTTTTTCCCCATCTCCTCCACAAGTTATACTGACATCAAATATAGTGAAAGCAGGGGTTATACTGTGGGGGGGGCATACAAAGCAACAAAGAAATGATCTTATAAATGCATTAGAAACACATGCATGAAAGAAAAAATATTAAAATACATATCTAAGGGTTCATTTTCCTAACATCACATAATCTGACCTTTTCCACTTGACTCATACATATACTAGATATTGCAAATAAGGGAAACCATGTGGCCTAAGTTTCTTTGGGCCTGGCTTACTTCACTTAATATAATTTTTCCAAGTTTTTCCATTTCCCAACAAATGGGGCAATGTCATTCTTTCTGATGGAGGCATAGAATTCCATTGTGTAAATATACCACATGTTCTTGATCCATTCATCTACTGAGGGACATCTGGTTTGGTTCCATATCTTAGCTATGGTAAATAATGCTGCAATAAACATAGTTGTGCTGGTAGCTTTAGTGTGGTCTTGTTTGTAAACATTTGGGTAAATGCCCAAAAGTGGGATTGGTGGGTCATAGGGGAGCTCTATGTGAAGTATTTTCAGGAACCTCCATACTGCTTTCTAAAGTGGTTGAACAAGTTTACATTCCCACCAACAATGAAGTAAGGCTCCCTTCTGCCACATCCCCTCCAGCATCTGTTGTTGTTAGAGTTCTTGATTTTTGCATTTTAACTGGAGTGAGGTGGCCTCTCAATGTTGTTTTGATTTGCATTTCTTTTATGGCTAGAGATGTTGAGCATTTAATCATATGTCTATTGGCCGTCTTTCTTTCTTCTTCAGAGAAGTTTCTCTTTAAGTCTTTCGCCCACATATTTATTGGGCAGTTGTTTCTTTGAGGATTTGTTGTTGAGGGATTTAATTTTTTGAGTTCCAAGTATATTTTAGATATGATTCCCTTGTCCATTGTATGGTTAGTAAAGATCTTTCCCCAGTTCGTGGGCTTTCTATTGATCTTGCTAGCTATGTCCTTTGCCATGCAGAAGCTCTGCAACTTCATGCAATCCCATTTGTCCAACCTTTGTTTGATTTGTTGTGTTTCCGTGTCTGTATTCAGAAAATTTCAGCCTGAGCCAAGGAGACCTAGGGTTTCTCCTATTCCATCCTGTAATGTTTTCAGAGTGTCTGCTTTGACTTTGAGGTCTTTGATCCATTTACAGTTGTTTCTGGTGCAGGGTGATATAGAAGGATCTAGCTTTAGTTTTCTCCAAGTATTTAACCAATTTTGCAAGCACCATTTACTGAAGAGGCTGTCTTTCTTCCATTCGATTGTTTTAGCTCCCTTATCGAAGATTAGATGGCTTTAGGTCTGTAGGTTCATTTCTTGGTTTTCAATTCTCTTCCATTGGTCCTGAGGTCTGTTCTTACGCCAATACCAAGCTGTTTTGATTACTATGGCTTTATAGTAGAGTTTGAAATTTGGTATTGATATTCCTCCAGTAGTGTTCTTTCCGTTGAGGAGCATTTTTGCTATTCTGGGACTTTTATTGTTCCATATGAATTTTTGGATTGCCTCTTCTATTTCCTTGAAGAATGAGGGTGGGATTTTGATAGTTATCGCGTTGAATTTGTAGATAGCTTTGGGAAGTATTGCCATTTTCACGATATTAATCTTTCCAATCCAGGAGCATGGGAGGTTTTGCCATTTTTTAAGTTCTGTGTTGATTTCCTTTTTCAAGATTTTAAAGTTTTCATAATAGAGGTCCTTGACCTCTTTAGTTAAGTTTATTCCTAGGTATTTTATTTTTTGTGGGGCTATTACAAATGGAGTTGCTTTCGTAATTTCAGCTACACTTTTCTCATTGTTGGCATACAGAAAATCCATTGATTTTGGGGGGTTAATTTTATACCCTGCTACTTTGCCAACGTTTTGAATCAGCTTGAATAATTTGGGAGTGGAGTCTATGGGATTCTTTAAATACAAGATCATATCGTCTGCAAAGAGGGAGAGTTTTATTTCTTCTTTCCCTATTTGGATCCCCTTTATGTCTGCATCTTGTCTTATTGCTGTAGCTAGGCATTCTAATACTAGATTGAAGAGAAGTTGAGAGAGTGCAACAATGATTTTTTTTTTTTTGGTCGGTAGTGGGACTTGAACTCTGGGCCTGGGCGCTGTCCCTCAGCTCTTCAGCTCAAGGCGAGCGCTCTACCACTTGAGCTACAGCGCCACTTCCGGTTTTCTTTGTGGTTTATTGGAGATAGGAGTCTCACAGTCTCTCCTGCCCGGGCTGGCTTTGAACCGCGATCCTCAGATCTCAGCCTCCTGAGTAGCTAGGATTACAGGCGTGAGCCACCAGCGCCCGGCTAACAATGATTATTTTTAATTAAGAGTTCATGACGTGTGACAATAAGAATCACACTCAAGAATTGGAGGCATTGGGAAAGATCCAAGAATCGGTACTCACATGGTACATAGGATTCCAACACAGCTCACCACATCTCATACTCTATCCAATAGGTATTTATTAACATACTAGCTTCAGCTTGTGAATGGATGAATATTGTGCCCCAACCCCACCAAGAGGCTCTATCTCAGTTCCTGGGTATGGCCTAGCTGTTAGTGGCTCACAAGTTGGTAGGTTCATGTGTACCCATTGGGATGTTGTGCCTGCTAGGCCCCGAGTTTAAATCCCAGAACTACAAAATGTTTCATCCTGATGTGATGAGCCAATCCTTGCACCTGTTTTCCTGTTCTGTGTAAGTGCTGGGTCTCAGCAAGAATAAAGAATCAAGATAGCATAGGCAACTCCACACCCATGGGAATAGGGTGTCATCCATGTCAGCACAGTTATATATGTCATCCTATAATCAACAAAATACACAATACCTCCTTGAAAAAGACACAAAATACAACGAATATCTACACTGAATGCAAGATGCATACCACACCTGTATGTAAATAGAGATCTTAGGTTTAAAAGATGTGAGCGTCTTATTTTGTCCACATTAGGGGCTTCAAATCAGGCCCTGGACCAGGCCTGATATTCTAGTCTTCAAGGATGGTGAGCCTCCCCTCCCTCCACATGCAACAGTTACCTAGACCTGAGTTCAAATCCAAGTACTGACAAAAGATTCATCCTGATGTCAGAAGCCAGTTCTGGCATCTGTTTTCCTCTCCTGTGAAAGTCCTGAGTCTCAGCTAGAATGGAGAATGAATGCATAAGCAACCCTGTAACCATGGGAACAGGTTGTCATCCATGTCAGCACAGTTATACCTGTCACCATACTCAGTAAAACACACAATATCTCCATGAATTAGACACAAATTAAGGAGAAGTAAACCTAATGCAAGAGGCTGTCCCCACATGTATGTCAATATAGATCCTATGTTTCAAGTATGAATCTCTTCCTATCCTAGCCTTCCCTGGGGTTCGATGTGAGGTCCTGGGAATGGCCTAGCTCCTTAGTTGCTCACAGGCCTGTATCCTCACCTTGACCCTTTCCCCAATTGGAGCGGCTAGACTCTGTGTTCAAATCCCAATACTGCTAAAAGATGAATCCTGGTGTGAGAGGCCCATCAATCCACCTGTTTTCTTGCCCTGTGAAAGTCCTAGGTCTCAAGGAGGATGAAGAATGCTATATAGGCAACTCTATAGCCATAGAAATAGGTTGTCATCCGTGTCAGCACAGTTATGTCTGTCATCATACTCAATAAAACACAAAATGCATCCATGACTAAGACACACAATAAAAAGAATAACTACATTGAACATAAGACACATTCCACACATGTATGTAAATAGAGATCCTATGTGTAAAATAGGTGGGTATATTATTTTTGCCGTACTAGGGCTTCAATTCAGGCCCTGCATCATAGACTGATATTGCAATCTTCAAGGACGGTGAGCTTCCTTTTCTCCCACAGTGCTACAGATTTACCACGAACTGAGTTAACTCTACATCAGCTTCAATCATCTCAGGGTGGTGGGCTACCATGGGTCCATAGCCGACCCTGGGATCCTAGGCCCTGAAGTCTTGCCGGAAATAAAACAAAACAAAACAACAAAGAGAGAGAAGTAGAGAGAGAGAGAGAGAGAGAGAGAGAGAGAGAGAGAGAGAGAGAGAGAGAGAGAGAGAGAGAGAGAGAGGAGAGAGAGAGAGAGGAGAGAGAGAGAGAGAGAGAGAGAGAGAGAGAGAGAGAGAGAGAGAGAGAGAGAGAGAGAGAGAGAGAGAGAGAGAGAGAGAGAGAGAGAGAGAGAGAGAAAGCCATGGGATGGATATTTTATATTTTGTTCCTTTTCATGGTGACCATCCTGAGTCTCCATGACACACCTACAAAAGGGTACTTCACTTTGCATTAGGGGAGGCTAGTGGGCTATGCCATAGGCCCATGCAGCCATGTAGGCCCTGAATTCTTGTCCTGGTCCTGACACCTACCAGTGGGGTGATTTCCCAAGAGGCTCTTCCTATGCATGGGAATACCAATAGAATGTGAGCAAACTCATGATTGAAAGAAAAGTTTCTGCGTGCATTAGTCTAGTCTAAAATTAGACACAATGATCCTAGGTCGCTGATTGATCTTAATGAATATCTTACTAAACATGAAAAGAATCCTATTCCTTCAATGGTGGTATAATAACAACCTAAGAGTTGGTAGGAATATAGTTGATGTTATTGAATCCTAGGTAGATGTCTCTGGCACAAATATATATTTCTTGGTATATTACCACCTGCCTATCCATGTATGGCTATTTTGTCCACCCCTGCGGCTTGATCTCAGGGTCTGGGAACTTCCTGGCTGCTTCCTGGGATAGAGGTTGCCTTGTTGACACACCCATTCATGAATTGGGTTTGCTAGGCTCTGAGTACATATCCCAGCACTGCCAACAATTGGATCATGTAGTAAGAAGCAGAGTGTGACACCTTTTTTCCCTTTCTCTGAGAGTCCTGGGTGTCAGACATGATGGAGAACACATCAACAAATCTAGATACTATGTGATAGCATGTCATCAATATAATAAATGGAATATGTGTTATCACAGTCAATAAAATAAATGGTAAATAAATGAATACAACAGAAATACAATAAATAACCACAACAAACAAGATATGGACTAAACATCTATAGGTAATTACAAATCCTATCTTTACAATGTATATAAATAGTATGTTTCCCAGGGCTCGAGCTTGAATTCAGGCTTAGGGCACAGGCCTGAATTTCTTGTCTTCAAGCATGGTGAGCTTCCCCTTGATCCATAGTGCTGCAGAGTTACCTAGACCCTGAGTTCAAATCCAAAGCCTGGCAGATAAAACGGCACCAATTGCAAGCCAGGGAGATAATTTTTTTTTTTGGCCAAGCAAGATATTGAACTCAGGTCAGTGCAACTCTGCCTCAGCTTCTATCACCCTAGGCTGGGGTGCAGCCACTGGAACCACAGCCAATCCTGGAATCTTAGACCTCCAGGCCTTGCGGGGGATGCCCAGAAAAGAAGAGGTGGGATAGTGCTTTTACATTTTGCACCATGACCATCTGTGCCTGAATGACACGGCTCCAAATGGTACTTCACCTTGCATTGCTAAATGCTGGTGGGCTATTAGGTAAGCCATAGTCCCGCAGGGTGAATCCCAGTAATGTCACTTCCGGCTGGCGGGAGATCCTAGGAGACTTGTTCCCATCCATAGGAATAACGATATAATGTTATAAATGTCACGGTTGAATGAGTTGCTCGTGAATGATTCACCTATAAAATTTGACATCATGATTTCAGTAGGTTGATTATTTTTATTTAATATGAAGCATTAAAAGAATATTATTTCCTACAGGGATGCAATAATTTCAGGACACTGATTGACTTAATAATTTATTAAGTATGAAAACAATGACATTAATTACATGGAGGCATAATAAATACCCAAGAATTGGTAGGAATGTAGTCTATATAACTGAATAATGGATAGACCTCTCTGGCACTATATAAAGATATATATATATATTATATTATATATTATGTATATATAATTATATCATATATAATATATACAATATTATATTATATATATATTAATATACTACTATCTGCATGTCAATCTGTTCTTATTTTGTCAACCTCTGGGGCTCAATCTCAGGTCCTGGGAACTGCCTGTCAATTCAATTTGCCCGTGGTGGTGTGCTGACCCTCACCCATTCATGAATTGGGCCTTGTAGTCTATGAGTTCAGATGCCAGCACTCCCAAAAAATTAATTGTGGCATAAGAAGCTGATGGTGACACAAGTTTTTCTTTTCTGTGAAAGGCCTGGTTGTCAGGTATGAAGTGGCATACATAAGCAAACATATGTCCTATGTAATCAATGTAATTACTGTTCTACGTGTCATAATAGTCAATAAAATGAACAGTCAATACATGAATAAAACAAAAAATAAAATGAGTAACTACACTGAACACAATATGGAGTCAACATATGAATATAAATCATATATTTAAAATGTACACAAATAGGATGTTTTCTAGTGGTGGGGATAGATTTCAGGCGTAAGGAACGGACTTGAATTTTTTTACTTCAAGGAGGCAAGCTTCCCCTTCACACACAGAGCAACAGTGTTACCCAGACCATGCATTCAAATCCCAGTCCTGGCAGAAAAATGGCACCTTTATAGTATGTGAGGCCCAATTCTTAGGTATTTCATTCTGCCTCCATTTAATGAATGTGATTGTTTAAATGCTTCATAAAGTGTTAGTTAAAATTTATCATTGTCTCATAATATTATTGTGTATAATTTTATCCTAGAAACATTCAAGAACTTCCCATTCAATCATGAAATACATCACATTCCATTGGTAATCATATGAATAGGAATGAGTTTCTTAGGATCTCCTACCATTTGGAGGTGGCACGACCAGGATTCAAACTGTGGGCTCTAGCTCCCACCACTTAGACCTTAGGGTAAGGAACTCACCGGTCTGTTCGAGTACATCAGCAAGACCAATGATTAGGCAGGCACCAGTGGCTCTCAACAGTCCTCCTTGATACTTACAAGGCTGTGATAGGAAGATCATGGTCAAAGTCAACCTAGGCAGGAATGTCCTTGAGACCCCTGTCCAACTTCAGTGCAAACAAAGCCAGAAGTAGAGCTCTATGGCTCCAGTGGTTAGCCTTGAGCAAAAGCAGCTCACAGATTGTGCCTATATCCTGAGTTCAAGGTCTGGGACTGGCAACAAACAGACATACACAACAATCTGTGCAGCCATCTGGCTAAAGCTGGTCACCCTCTTGTCCCCAACTGGATTGGATAGAGTTTCCTGGGAAAGGGACTGCTGTCATCTTGACTCTGCCCATTCTGCCTGCATCACAGTATTCGAGACACACCCCCATTCTTTCATGGTTGTTTCTGACCAATGGTATACAAGAATGGTGGCCATGCCCACATTCTATGCTGCCCTGTAGCACCGGGATTACCTCTGTGGTTGACAACAGTACCAGTAGTTGAGGAAGGTAGAAGTGGGTGAGTGGTGAGCAAGAGACTTGAGGCCTAGGAAGAGAGGCCTTGCTCAGCCCCGCCATGTGCCAGCCCGTGCCCTGGCCCCCTCCTACCCTTCCTAGCTGTGCAACATTTCAAACCTGGTGTTGCTAGCTCAGACCTGTGGTGCCTCTTGGAGTCTTCAGGCAATGGTGCAATGGTTCGCCACTGGCCGGCTTGTGGCCCTGACCTAGTCCTGGACCCCTGTCATCTGCTCCGGGCCTGAGTGTCTGCCATGTCTCTGTCATTGCTGCTGGCCTCACCCAGAGCAGCTGCCAAAAGCTTCTCTCAGCAGCACATGTGATTGGCTGCCCACACAGGACCACACCCTACAAGCCCATATCCCCCTCTCCTACCCCCTCCTGACCAGGACCGGCACCGCCCCCATGCCCCACAGTCTGGCCCAGGCCCTGCCACAAATGCCCCATGGATGGGGGTGGGTGTTGACCTGAGGATCCCACCCCCATCCCTAGCCTCCACTGTCCCAGGAAACGGGGAGTTGCAGGGTTGGGTGAGGTGTGGTCGCTACAGAGCCGTTGGCATGGAGCAGTGGGAGCCACACAGTGGCGCATCTGCACCCTTCCTCTCCATGGTGGAAACCTGGTGGCTTTAGTTCAGAGGAGGGGAGTAACATGTCTACACTTGCCTTCTGGGTACTTTTCCTTTTTTCTGGGGTGGAGGGTGTTGGATGCAGAAGATAGACCCCCTTGCTGTGTGAGCCCTTGTTTTCTTTGCTAGGTCACCCTTTCACTTGAAGAGGTTCCCAGAAAAGCCAGTTAGGGAGGTGAGTGTGTTGGGGGTCGGAGCAGAAGGTGAATATCTGGGAGGAACACCCCACTCACACACATGCACCCCGGCTGTCCACCCCCCGCACCAGCTGTCAACAGTTCTTACAGGGTGATCACATTTCCCAGCTTTGTCAACTTCTGCTTGTGCTCCTGGTCCATCTGGTCTCCAACAAACTCAGGAGAGGCACTGCTCTGAGTCTGTGTGTGTTTGTGTGTGTGTGTGTGTGTGAGAGAGAGAGAGAGAGAGAGAGAGAGAGAGAGAGAGAGAGAGAGACAGAGACAGAGACAGAGACAGAGAGACAGAGAAAGACAGAGACAGAGATGGAGAGAGACAGAGAGAGAAAGAGAGAGATACAGAGAGAGATAGAAAGAGAGACACAGAGAGAGAGATAATCTTTCTCCTTGTACAGCCTGACTGTACTCAGGTGAGTGATCATTTGGCAAATTGCATGTGCTTTATTGACTAGTCTTCCGTCACCGGTCTGGATGTGTGTGTGTGTGTGTGTGTGTGTGTGTGTGAGTGTGTGTAGATGTGAGTTGTAACAAGGAGACTGGCTATGGTAACTTCTACCTGCTATCTTTTGGGGGATACATGGGCTTCACAGCTGAGCTCTGGGGACCTGGAAGGGAAGGACGCTTGAAGGGGACTCAGCACTGTTAAAAGAACAAGAGATCTGTGTGCCCTGGAGCTGTGTACTCCCTTGGGCCTGGTTAGTGGCAGTGGGAGTTTGGGAGAACCTGGGAGTGCAGCTTGCATTGGGTGGCTTCCCAGGGGGACAGAGCTTGGCCAACACTTAGTAAGGATATGAGCCCTGCTAGAATGAAGCATAACAACATAGGTCAGACTCCAGGTCTTCTCATCATGATGTCTGATGGGCGAGGCCAACCCTATTTTAAATCTTGAACTGTGATCTTCAGATCTAAGGCTTCTGAGTAGCTAGGATTATAGACAAGAGCTTGTGGTACTGGGCATCTGATTTTTTTTGGTATATTATGGTTTGACCTCAAGGCCTTAGGCTTGCCAATCAGGTCTTCTACCATGCCAGCCAAGCATTTCTGTCTTGGGCATTTCCAACATTGAGGCTTAATAGATGCTCAGGCTGGGCTGGATTGCGGTCCTCCTATCTGTGACAGGCATGTACCACCAGGCCAAGTCCTCTGTAGTTGGGATGGTAGACACGTAGTGTCACACTCAGTAATTTATTTAGATGGATTTTTCCAGACTTAGTCCACGGCAGCCATTTCTTGACCACAGGTGAAGTTCTGGGTTGGGCCTCGACCATCGGACCTCAGTCTCCTCATGGGACAGTTGTGAGGAAACAAGGGATTAATACAGAGGGATCTCTGGAGCAGGGCCAGGCACAGAGGGAGCGGCAGTCAGATATGGTTCTCAGCAATTCTGTGAGAATATGTCAGGAAGATACCCGGAAAGAGCTCAGACAGTGTGTGTTATTAATGGTGCGACAGGTATAGGATTATGAAACAAAACATGGCTCTCTTTCATTATTACCCTATCCTCATGAGGAAGGGGTTCCTTCACTTTGTTCAATTTTGCAGCTGGGGAAATTGAGGAACAGAGAAGCGGGGTGACCTACTCATAACTCCTCTGCCATGTTTCAAGGACAATGGGTGCTATTCAGTCCACTTCTTTTGGTGGGAAGTCCACTGCTTGTCAGTCGTGGGGCTTGAACTCTAGGCCTGGGCACTGTCCCTAGGACTGGGCACTGTCTCTGAGCTCCTCAGCTCAAGGCTAGTGCTCTACCACAGTGCCACTTATGATTTTCTGGTGGTTCTTTGGAGATAAGAGTCGCATAGATGTTCCTGCCCAGGCTGACTATGAACCATGATTGTCAGATTTAGCCTCCTGTGTAGTTAGGATTATGGACCTGAGCCACCGGCACCTGGCTTAAGTGTAATTCTGGCCATCTTTCTTTCACTCTCTCTCTTTCAGGAACTGATTGAATGGGTGCTGGAGAGGTGTCCCAGCATCCCCATGTGGCTGGAACCAAGGGGGCCCTCTCATTCTGGAGGTGAGCTGTGGTTCAGCGGCTGTCTTCTCAGTCTGTTGTACCAGCTACATGAGGTAAGCCCCTCTGTGCCCTGGCTAGACTGTGACAGTCATTCGTTATCCATCTAACATTATTGGACTTAGTATTGTGTTCAACGTCCTTTCCTAGCAAAAATTTCTGGCCAAAATTATGATACATTGTTACAGAATGAAAATGTAAAACCATCTTTAGAAAGTCTTTTGGGGCTCTGGGAATATGGCTTCATGGTACGGTGATTGCCTAGCATGCACGAAACCCTTTGTTCAATTCCTCAGTACACATAAACAGAAAAAGAAACACTGGAAGTGGTGCTGTGCCTCAAGTGGTAGAGGGTTAACTTGAACAAAAAGAAAGAAAAAGCTGAGGAATAATTCTTTAGCCCTGAGTTTAAGCCCCAGGACTGGCAAAATAACAACAACAACAACAATGAATATTTAGTTAGTAAATGCAAAATAAAGAACCCATACTTGGAATAAATAATTGCTCCATGCATACTGATACCTGAGGATAGTACCTAATTAATGTACTTTACCTATATTTGGATACTGTGTTGAAAAAAAAAGTTTTGTTCATTAGGTCACAGCAATTAATGCCAGGAATGTGCTTAGATGTCAGGTGAAGATTAATTCTGGAAATTCAAAGATTCCAGGCTTTTGAGTGGTCACTGCTAATAAAAATGAGAAGGGTAGTTTAAGTGAGATTTAGAAACCTTTTGGCCAGTCCTGGCACCAAAAAGACAGAGGTTAATTAACAGTTGTGTCAGAAGAGAAGGAATAACTCCAGATGAAAGGAATATGTGATAGTCAATAAGGTATAGCAGAAACCGTTCTAAGGAACCATTTTTGGTTATTGAAGAACAAGTTATCAACTAGGCTTATTCCTCATTGTCTTTAACATTCTAAATCTCTTAGGGTAGTTCTTAATCTCCGTGTGATAAATATATCTCCTTCTAGGGTGTTCTTTCATACCTGATCTCCTTTGCTTTCTAAAAACATGTCTTTCTTTATTTCTCTATGAACATTTCCTAATATTAAATATACCTACACAGATGGAAGAGATGGTAATCTAAGGATCCCATAGCTCATGAGGCATTAATGTAACAAAATGGAAAAGGAGGACATATTTATTGCTACCTCAATTATTCTGAAAACTGCAATGTCATATCATTTGACTCAGATTTCCATTCTTTGTATACTTAGTGTCATTAAGTGCACTAAATGCAAATATGAGCCAGGTGTTGGTGGATTATGCCTGTAATCCTGGCTATTCAGGAGGTTGAGACCAGAGGATTGTGGTTCAAAGCCAGCCTGGTCAGGAAAGTCCATGAAACACTTATCTTCAATTAACCACAAGAAACCTGGAAGTGGTGCTGTAGCTAAAGGGGTAGAGCACTCAACATGAGCTGAAGAGCTGAGGGACAGTGCCCAGGATCAGAGTTCAAGCCCCACGACCAAGAAAAAAGTGCAAATATGACTTTAAATTTCCCGAAAAGGAATGACAAAGTCAATAGTAATCTTGCCAAGCAGAGAAAATAATTCCAAAATGATTCAGTACACCTAAATTTACTGAGTTTTTAAGTTATGTATCCTTTGCTGAACATATTTTCTTCTTTTACAAATTGTCAAATATTAGCCTAATAATAAGCTTCATCTAGTATTTCTTGGTTCAAAAGAGAAGTCCATAAAGTTGATGTCACTTAGCTTTCGTACTGTCTTAGTTCAAAGCCAAACCAGACAGGAGAGTGTGTCAAATTCTTATCTGTAATTAAAAACCAAAAAAACAGAAGTGCAGTTTTGGCTCAAACAGTAGAGTACTAGCTTTGAGGGCAGATGGGCAGGGACAGTGTCCAGCCTCTGAGTTCAAGTCCCAGAACCAGCACAAACTAAACAAACAAAACAAACACCAGGTATTTCTTTGGGATCCTCCTTAAAGGAGTACTGGTCTGAGAGGAGGCTGCTTTTGCTGATCATACTCACTGGATCCTGCTTTTTTGGAATCCTTATTGCAATGGCAAACTCCAGACCAGACTAAAGGAATTGATAACTGACTCCTGCAACAAGAAAATCATCTCAGGAGTGAAACATCCTTGCATAAGACACTTTAAAACATCCATGCCTTTGTTTCTTTGCAGCAGAACACTTTTAAAATAAATATTTCCTTTTGTTCATGTTGGCCTTCAAATGGCATATTGTTTCCTTTTGTAATACTCTCAATCAGAAGTTTACAGACAAGTTTTATATGAGTAAAGAACACACTCCAAAAGACTTTAGCCCACTTATTAATTGGGCAGTTGTATCTTTGAAGATTTGTTGTTGGAGAAATTAATTTTTTAATTCCAGGTATATTTTAGATATGACACAATTGTCTGTTGTATGGCTAGTGAAGATCTCCCAATCCATGGGCTTTCTATTGATCTTGCTAGCTATGTCCTTTGCCATGCAGACGCTCTGAAATTTCATGCAATCTCATTTGCGCAAACGTTCACTGATTTCTTGTGTTTCTGGGTCTCCATTAAGAAAATTTCGGCTTGTGCCAAGGAGACCTAGGGTTTCTCCTATTCCTGTGATGTTTTCAGAGTGTCTGCTTTGACTCCGAGGTCTTTGATGAATTTGGAGTTGATTCTGGTGCAGGGTAATATATAAGGGTCTAGCTATAGTTTTCTACAAGTAGTTAACCAATTTTGCCAGCACCATTTACTGAGGATGCTGTCTTTCTTCCATTCTATTTTTTAGCTCCCTTACCAAAAATTAGATGGTTATAGGTCTTTAGGTTCATTTCTGGGTTTTCAATTGTATTCCATTGGCCCTGGAGTCTGTTCTTGTACTAGGACCAAGCTGCTATTTTATTGTGAAAATATTGTACAGAGGGGTTAAATTAAATATGCAAGATATTGAGTGCATTTCTTATCAAGCATGGTAGCCTCCTATTTGTTTCCCCTTCCCATCCTCCCTAGGCCCCCCCCCTGCGAAATCTCCTTATCCACCTGCTGCCCCCACACCAAAGTTGTAATGTTTGTTTTTCGACATAACGTCTTTTATATCTCATTGTTGCAATGGGTCCACCCGTATCCTTGATTTAACCATTTGTTTTTTCCCTTCCCCTTCTCAAATTACACAAACATCATATACAGTGAAAGCAGGGGTCATATAGTGGGGGAGGGACATATAAAGACACCAATAAATAATCTTCTAAATATTTCAGAAACAATCTCAGGAAAGAAAAAAAAACATTTGAATATAAATCTTAGGGTTCATTTCCCTAACATCAACTTATCTGATCTTTTCTGCTTGACTCAGATATATACTAGTTTTTGCAAATAAGGAAAGCCATGGGACGTATTATTTCTTTAGGGCTGCCTTACTTCACTTAATATAATTTTTCCAAGTCTTTCCATTTACTAACAAATGGGGCAATGTAATTCGTTCTGATGGAGGCACAAAATTCCATTGTGTATATATACGACATTTTCTTGATCATTCATCTACTGTGGGACATCTGGATTGGTTCCATATCTTAGCTATGGTAAATAATGCTGCAATAAACATAGTTGTGCTGGTAGCTTTAGCGTGGTCTTGTTTGTGATCATTTGGGTAAATGCCCAAAAGTGGGATTGCTGGGTCATAGGGGAGCTCTATGTGGAGTCTTTGGAGGAACCGCCATAGTGCTTTCCAAGTGATTGAACAAGCTTATGCACCCACCAACAATGTCCACATCCCCTCCAACATCTGTTGTTATTAGAGTTCTTGATTATAGCCATTCTAACTGGGATGAGGTGGTATCTCAATGTTGTTTTTATTTGCATTTCTTTTATGGCAAGAGAAGTTGGGAATTTCTTCATGTGTCTATTGGCCATCATTCTTTCCTCTTCAGAGGAGTTTCTCTTTAAGATTTTGCCTACTTATTAATTGGGCAGTTGTTTCTTTGAAGATTTGTTGTTGGGGGAATTAAATTTTTGAATTCCAGGTATATTTTAGATATGAGACCCTTGTCCATTATGTGGCTAGTGAAGATCTTCTCCCAATCCGTGGGCTTTCTATTGATCTTGCTGGCTATGTCCTTTGCCATACAGAAGCTCTGCAATTTCACGCAATACCATTTGTCCAACCTTTCTTGATTTTTGTGTTTCTGGGTCACTATTAACAAAATGTCATCCTGTACCAAGGTGACCTAGGGTTTCTTCTATTCCTTCCTGTAATGTCTTCAGGGTGTATGCTTTGTCTCCAAGGTCTTTGATCCTTTCGGAATTGATTCTAGTGCAGGGTGATATATAAGGATCTAGATTTAGTTTTCTACAAGTAGTTAACAACTTTTGCCACAGCCATTTACTGAAGAGTCTGTCTTTCTTCCATTCTAATTTTTAGCTCCCTTATTGAAGATTAGATGGCTATATGTCTGTAGGTTCTTTTCTGTGTTTTCAATTCTATTCCATTGGTCCTGAGGTCTGCTCTTGTTCTGGTACCAAGCTGTTTTGATTACTATGGCTTTGTAGTAGATCTTGAAATTTGGTATTGATATGCCTCCAGCACTGTTTTTCTGTTAAGGATCATTTTTGCTTTCGGGGTTTTTTATGCTCCATATGAATTTTTGGTTGCCTCTTCTATTTCCTTCAAGAAGGAGGCAGGAATATTGATACGTATCGCATTGAATTTTTAGATAGCCTTGGGAAATATTTCCATTTTCTCGATGTTGATTTTTCCAATCCAGGAGCATGGGAATTTTTTGCCACCTTCTAAGTTCTATTTTGATTTCCTTTTTCAGGTTTTTAAAGTCTTCATCATAAATACCCTTCACTTCTTTGTTTAAGTTAACCTTGGTATTTTATTTTGTATGTGTGGGGCTATTACAAATGGAGTTGCTTTCCTAATTTCAGCCACAGTATTCTCATTGTTGACATACAGAAAAGCCATTGATTTTTGAGGGCTAATTTTATACCCTGCTACTTTGCCAAAAGTTTTGGATCACCTTGAGTAATTTGGTAGTGGAGTCTGTGGTGTTCTTTAAATACAAGATCATATCATCTGAAAAGAGGGAGAGTTTTACTTCTTCTTTCCCTATTTGAATCCACTTTATGTTTGCATTTGGTCTTATTGCTCTAGCTAGGCATTCTAATACTAGATTGAAGAACAGTGGGAAGAGTGGACATCCTTGTCTCATTCCTGATTTTAGAGGATTTTAGAGGATTTCAGAGTATAATACTGGCTGTAGGTTTCTCATATATAGCCTTTATTGTATTGAGGAAGGTTCTATAGATTCCTAATTTTCCAGAACACTAATCATAAAGGGGTGTTAGATCTTGTCAAATGCTTTTTCTGCATCTATTGAGGTAACCATGTGGTTTTTATCCTTGCTAGTGTTGATGTGATGAATTATGTTAATTGGTTTGCATATATTGAACCAGCTTTGCATCCCTGAAATGAACCCTGTTTGATCGTTGTGTATGATTTTTTTGATGAATTGTTGAGGTCGATTGGCCAAAATTTTGTTGAGAAATTTTGCATCAATGTTCATCACAGAAATGGGTCTATAGTTCTCTTTCTTTGATGAGTCCATGCCTGGTTTTGGGATGAGGATTATTATAGCTTCATAGAATGAATTCGGTAGTGAACTTTCTCTTTCAATTTCATTGAAGAGCTGAGGCAATATTGGTGTGAGTTTTGATTTGAAGGACTTGTAGAATTTTGCTGTAAAACCATCTGGTCCTTTTCTTAGATGGGAGGTCACTTATTGCTGTTTCTATTTCAATGTATGATATGGGCCTGTTAATATGGCTTAACTCATCTTGGTTTAGTTTCCCCATATTAATACTTGCTAGAAAAAGGTCCATTTCTGCCAAGTTCTCAAACTTATGAACATAAAGATTTGAGAAGTATTCCCATATAATGTTCTGAATCTTGGTTGTTTTTGTGGTAATGTTTCCATTCTCATCTCTGAGTTTATTTATTTGGGTGTGTTCTCATATTTTTCTGATAAGATTTGCTAAGGGTCTGTTTATTTTGTTAAATTTTTCCAAGAACCAACTCTTTGTTTTGTTGATTCTTTCTATGGTCTTTTTGGATTCTAATTAATTTAAATTCTGATTTAATTTTAATTGTTTCTTTCCATCTACTAGATTGGGGTTTATCTTGCTGCTCTCTTGCAAGGAGGCTCAGATGTCTCATTAAATTGTTGGTTTCAGATCTCTCCAAATTGTTGATGTAGGAACTCAGACCTATACCTTGCTTCTGAGTACTGCCATTGCTATGTTGCAGAGGAACTGGTAATTTGTGTGTACATTTTTGTTGAATATCATGAATACTTGAATTTCATGTCTAATCACTTCCATGACCCACTGGTGGTCCAACAGTGTTGTTCAGCCTCCATGCGTTACAGGAATTTCTTTGGTGGATTTTGGTGTTGAGCTCTAATTTTCTTACCCTGTGCTCTGAGAGAATGCAAGGTATAATTTCAGTGTTTCTGAATTGGGACAAGTTGGCTTTGTGATCTAAAATGTGGTCTATTTTGGGAGATGTTCCATGTGCTGCTGAGAAAAACGTGTATTCTGATACTGCTAGGTGAAATATTCAGTGGATGTCTCTTAAATCTAGTTGATCTATGCATTATTTTTAGGTCTGCGGTTTCTCTGTTGAGTTTTTGCCAAGTTAATCTATCTAGTGGGGAGAGTGGTGTGTTAAAGTCCCCAACAATTAATGTCTTTGGATCTATGTGGGATTTGAGGGAAAGTAGTTTTTCTTGGATAAATTTGGGTGCTCCGTTGTTTGAAAATAGATATTTAGAATTGTAATATCCTCCTGAAGGAGGGATCCCTTAATTAGTATATAGTGAGCTTCCTTATCTCTTCTCATTGATTTTAATTTGAAGTCTATTTTATCTGATATGAGGATTGCAACACCTGCTTGTTTATGGGGGCAGTTTGTTTGGTAGATTTTGTTCCAGCTTTTCACATTCAAAATGTGTTTATTTTTATGGGCAAGATGTGACTCCTGAAGGCAGCAGATAGAAGGATCTTGCTTTTTAATCCAACTAGACAGTCTATGTTGCTTAATTGGAGAGTTCATTACGTTAATTTTGAGAGATAGGACTGAGAGGGATTTTGGAGTTCCTGCCATTTTATCCACCTTCTTGGAAGCTGTGCCAACTGGGTTCTTCCTATGGTTCTTGGATTCTCAGTTTGGATGCAGTTTCTTGGTCTTTATTGTGGTCTTGTTGGTTTGCTATGTGTAGGATATCTTTAAGTATATTTTGGGGCCTGGCTTGGCAGAGATATATTGTTTCAATTTTTCTTTGCTATTGAAGGTTTTTATTTGACCTTCAGTTATGAAGTAGAGTTTAGCTGGATACAGGATTCTTGGTTGATAGTTGTTTCTCTTTACGGAATGGCATACAACATCCCAAGCTCTTCTTGCTTTAGTTGTCTTTGCTGAGAAATCTGAGGTGATTCTAATTGGTTTCCCTTTATAGGTGATTGATCTTTTCTCCTTGACAGCTTTAAGGATCTTTTCCTTGGTCTGAATTGATCCTTTGCAAATTATATTGTTTTGGTGAGATGTCCTGTTCCGGACTGGCCTACTTGGACTTCTAAAAGCTTCTTGTGTCTGAATAGGCCTATCTTTTGCATGTTTGGGAAGTTCTCTGCTAGTATCCTGTTAATCAAATTTCCTAGACCATTAACTTCTCTCTCTATGTGTTCCTCTATACCCATTATCCTCAGATTAGGACTTCTGATGATGTCTTCCATATGTTGAATAGATCTGTCATATTTCTTGGATTTGTCTTGGATGGTTGTATGTTATTTCTCTATAATACCTGGGCTGTCTTCAATCCCTGAGATTTGATCTTCTGCATGGACTAACCTATTGGCAAGACTTTCTACTTTGTTTTTTTTTTTTTTATTTCTTTTCCTTCTAATTTGTCAGTTTCCTTCTAACTTCTGTGTTGGAGCTTTTTTTTAGATCTTCTATGAACTTCTTTACTTCCTTAATTTGGTGTTTAGTGTATATGCTCAAATCACTTAGTTGATTGGTTATGCTTTTCTTGGACTGCCATTCCTTCTGTTGGGCTCCATTCAGCATTTCCTTTTTGGTCTCCCTGACTTCTTTCAGCTCTCTGTTTATGGATTCCATGAATGCCTCTATTGATCTTAGTCTATTCTCATCCCGATCTCTCAGTTCCTATATTTCTCTTTGATTAGCTTCCTCACTTTCATGCAATTCTTGTAGTTCTCTTTGAGTGTTCTCAGCCTGCTCATGCCATTCCTGACTTTCTCTTCATCTGTTCTCAGCTAGCTCACACAATTCCTATCTATCTCTTTGACTGATCTCAACCTTCTCACGCAATTCCTGTCAATCTCTTCGATCTGAACCTGCTCAGGCAATTCCTTTTTTTCTCTTTAAGTGTTCTCAATCTGCTCACGAAATTCCTGTATCAATCTTTGAGTAGCTTCCTCACGCTCATGACACTCATGTATTGATCTTTTTTTGCTTTCTCTTATCCTTGTCATGCTCACACTGAGACCTTTGCATGTTTTCACTCTATTCATTAGAAGCTGTCACAATAAGGCTTTAGTCTGGTTCTTACATTCCTCCCTTGAGTTTTGGCACAGTTATCAATCTTGATGACATTACATCTGAGTTTCAACATCAGATGTGTTTACAGGAGAATAGGTGTGTTTTACCATTAATGATATAGTCTCCAACCTTTCCCTTATATATTGTAACAATCTGTTTAGAAAGCAAGGCCCAACAGTACACAATAGCAGTACTGTTAGCAAGGGTCCAATTAATGTAGAAATTAAGGTAGTTAACCAAGGAGAAAAATTAAACCATGATTCAAACCATCCTTGTCCAGACTGTCATTTTTTCTTTCATTCTTCTAATCTTTCCCTAACTTTTGCCATGTTATTTTTTACTACCCCTGAGTGATTTACATAAAAACAGCATTCTTCTCCTAATGCAGCTCATAATCCACCTTGTTGTAAAAATAGTAAGTCTAGTCCTCTTCTATTCTGTAAGGCCACCTCTGTTAAAGAGTTTAAGGAATCTTGCAAGTGGGAAATCGAGCTTTCTATTCTTTTAATATCTTCATCTATTGATTCCCTCAAGGCTGAATAATGCTGTTCCTGTCTTTTTAAAGCCGCTATTTCTGTTCCTAACCCTCCAAATGCTTGCACCTAACAGCAGGCTAATCGTAATAGCTGTGAAAGGCTCTCTTTTATATCTATCTTTCTTAATCTTTCTTAAAATTTGGAGCTTCATATAAATCTAAAAATTCCTCATTACTATGGTAAAAAAAAAAGGGTTGGTAACAATCTTATCATCACACAACATTCCCCTGCATTCATTATAACTTTTATATGCACACAACTAGTTAGTCCAGATTGATTACACACCCACCATGTATTGCTAGGAGGGATCAAATATTTCATTTGTTCATTCCCTTTCTAAGGCAGTTTTGTGGTTTTGTTGCATATCCAGTTCATATCCTGAGGTACTTCACCTATGCAGATCCCTTGACCTGTAACTCGGCCCATTGTTAATCTAACTTGACTAGTCCATCTGCACTCCTTTTGACTCACAGACATGGTTACATTACCTACTACTGCTATCCCCTCATAATAAGGTGGTACAGTGTCATAGCATAGCCAACAAGAGTTAGTTAATTCTGAGGTAGAGGCATTTAATAATGCAAAGGAACCTATAATCAATTCTATTAGTGAATTTGTAGGCAATACTAGTACTAGGTCCACTGGTTCTAATTGTCTTGGGGCTGCTGCCCTACTAATGTAGGGTGTTACTCTGTAACTATAAGTCTCGTTATGTTTTCAGGTTGGGGTGGTGCAGGTGGGGCTTTCTCGGGCAGAATAGGCTGAATAACCTGGTTAGGGCCCACCAGGGCTATTCTAATGACCTCTTGTCTAAGGTTTATTCTGAAAATTAATCCATGGTCATAATCATCCTTATATAGCCTCAGTCCCCATGTCCTTCCTTGGGCCCAACCACAAAATTGTTTCCCTATCTCAGTAAAAGTAATAGTTAGAGGATTACACCGGAATTCTTTAACGGTCTATCTAGAATTGCTCCACAAATTTTTTCACCCTGATAGGTTCATTTTCTAGCCATAGTAATAAGGTCCCAGTTAGAGGACGGCTTCCAATGTCCATCTCCTGTGGTTTCACAACCCCATTCTTTGCAAAAATAGTCTTGTTCATAACCGCACTTTTTTGCAAGATCTGGGCTCCTCCCATCTCTAGGACAGACATAGATAGTCCATCTCCCTAAGTAATATCTTCTGGCTGGGGTTGCACATCCTCCTGGCGTTTTGTCTAGCCCATGTGAGTTACAATGTCTTTTTGTTGCTGTACAAGTTGTTTGGCCATTGCATTCAGGCAGTTTGCTAGGGTCATAATGGTCGGGAATATCCCAACTCCCAATTGGTAAATCACATAAGTCTATTATTAAGTCTGGCCACCAGGTATTAAGTGGGGCTTCTGTTGTTGCCACAGGAATGGGTTCGCCCCATTTAGGAGTCACCAGCCAAGTTAGTTGGTAAGGGGCATGAGGGTTAATTCCATTTACCACATACTTATCAATAGTAGAATCAGTCCCTGGACAATCTTCAGATCTTCAATTTTAGTGGGTTATTTGGGTGAGGCACACCCTCCCTTGCTGACACTGAAGATGCTGCTGGCTCTTCCTCCTCAGGATTGAAGGGATCAGCTGGCTTGGCATGGGTGTGGTGGATCCACGCAGTTACTCCGTCCACCTTTAAAGCTTTAAGAGTGGTCAGAATCACCATATATGGACCTTTCCACCTGGGCTCGTGTCCTTGCATGATGCCTTCTGACCAGGACCCAGTGCCCAGGCCTGAAAGAGTGAGATGTGGGTATAGAAGCAGATTCATAAATGGCTTTTGTCTTAGGCCAGATTTCTTCTTGCACTTTCTGCAAGGATGGAAGAGTGGTTATTAATTCTCCATCACCCAGCTCCACCAATAATTCTGATTGGAGGCTAAGGATCATTGGAGTTGGATTGCCATACATGATCTCAAAGGGAGTCAATCCTAACTGGTAAGGAGAGTTCCTAACTCTCAATAGGGCCAAGGGAAGAAGAGTCACCCAGTCTGCACCAGTCTCCAAGGCTAATTTTGTCAAGGTCTCTTTTAGGGTCCAATTCATTCTTTCAACCTGTCCTGAATGCTGGGGTCTATTAGCACAGTGCAATTTCCAATCTGTCCCCAGTTCAGTGGCTATTCCCTGACTTACCTTGGATACAAAGGCTGGTCCATTGTCCGACCCTATTACTGCATGAAACCCATACCTTGGGAGAATTTCCTCTACAATCTTCTTGGCCACTATTCCTGCAGGCTCTTGCTTGGTTGGGAAAGCCTTGGTCCATCCTGAAAAGATGTCTACAAACACTAGTAAATACTTGTAACCAAACTTTCCTTTCTTAAGTTCAGTGAAAGCCACCTCCAAGTTCGTTCCCGGCCTAGACCCCTTATTCGGCTTCCATTAACTTCCTATCCCCTTCTGGCATTAGTTAGCTGTCATGCTCTACATTTTTTAACAATGTCTTCTATTAGTCCATTTCCTTCTCTTATCTTGATATTCGAGCCTCTTAGCAAGTCTTGCATCCTCCTGGTTCCCATGTGTGAGGCAGAGTGAATTCTTTTTAACATCTCTAGTCCTAGAACTCAGGGAATTAAAATTTTTGAGTTAGCTAGGTGCCAACATCCATCTAGTTTGGGGGCCATAGGATGTTTTTATGCCCATTCCTCTTCTTCTTTAGTGTAGTCTGCCTGTACTGGTAGCATTCTAGGTCCAGGATGTGTGTGTCTGGCCACCAAGATTATTAATTTTCCCGCTGCTGCTTGTCTAGCAGTCTGATCGGCCAATCTGTTGCCTTTCACTGTCTTGGTGTCCCCTTTTTGATGCCCTGGACAGTGCATGATGGCCAGCTCCCACACAGCTCTAAGCAGTCCCAAAAATCTCTTCCTTATTTTTAATAGTTTTTTCCTTCTGCTGTTAGCAGGCCTCTTTCTTTATACATAGCTCCATGTATATGGGCTGTTGCAAAGGCGTACCTAATATCTGTGTAGACATTCAATCTTTTCCTTCCAGCCATGTTTAAGGCTTTTGTTAATGACAATAGATCCACTCGCTGGGCTGAGGTCCCTCTGGGCAATGCTTCCGCCCAAACTGCCTGATCTTCCTGGTCACTGCAGCTCCTGCATACCTGTGTCCATCCCTGATGAAACTGCTGCTATCGGTGTACAGGGTCAGGTCAGGATTCTGCAATACTTGGTCTTGCAGGTCTGCTCTGGTCCCATGGACATGAGCTAGTATTTCCTCACATTGATGTAGCCGCCGCTTGTAGCCAGGATCTGGCAGTAGAGTTACTGGGTTGAGGGAAGTTGGCACACAAAAGGTTAAGTGTCCTGAGTTGAGAAGGAGAGCCTGATATTGGGTCATCCTGGCATTGCTTACCCATCTATCAGGTGGTGCTTAAGAACTCCTTCCAGAGCATGGGGAGTGGCCACAGTCAGAGCTGTCCCAGCATTATCTTAGTGGCATCTTTAACCAGGAGAGCCACTGCTGTTATTATTCGTAAGCATGGTGGCCATCCAGTTGCCACAGAGTCCAGCCTTTTTGATAAATAAGCTACAGGCTTTTTCCATGGTCCCAGCTTCTGCGTTCGCACCCCCTTAGCCACTTCCTCCTTTTCATCCACAAAAAAAGGGTAAAAGGTTTAGATACATCTGGCAAGGCCAATGCTGGGGCCTGCAAGAGGAGTTGCTTCAGAAGTTCAAAGGCCTGCTGTTGTGAATCAGTACAAATAGTTATTTTATTTTAGTTTTGTGGCCTCATACAGGGCATGGGCTATTTCTGCAAATCCTGGTATCCATAGTCTGCAGAATCCTGCAGTTCCCAGAAACTCCCTCACTTGCTTTGGAGTTTTTGGAGTGGGTATCTTTAACACAGTCTCTTTTCTTGCCTCAGTCAGCCACCTCTGCCCATCTCTGAGGATATATCCCAAATACTGTACTTCTGGTTTACAACGCTGGGCTTTCTTAGCCGATGCCCGATACCTCTCCTTTCCCAGAGTTTGTAACAGATTGGCAGTTCCTTCTCTGCATTCTAATTTGGTCTTAGTGGCTATCAGTAGATCATCAAAATACTGCAACAGACTCAGCCCTGGGTTCTTTTCCCGATACTCACGTAGGTCTTCGTGAAATGCTTCATCAAACAGAGTAGTGAAATTTTTTAATCACTGGGGAAGTCTAGTCCATGTTAGCTCTCTGCTGATACTTCCCTCAGGATCATACCAATCAAATGCAAACAATACCTGACTTTTCAGGGCCAGAGGAAGGCTGCAAAAAGCATCCTTTAAATCCAGGACTGAATATCATTTCCTGTCCAGAGGTAAGGAACTCAGCAAAGTAAAAGGGTTTGGCAAGGTTGAATGGACTTTCTTCTAGACCTTGTCTTACATCATAGACTTTAGCCATATTAGTAGGTCGGTGTGCAGACACCTTGAGACTGACCAACAGAGCCTTGTCATAGACTAGGAGACATTCCCTACCTTTGACTACATTTTTTAAAAAAAACCTAACAGAAGTATAACCTCAGGGAATAAAATAGCTCAAAAATACATACTATGTTGTCCTCCACCAGCTATTGAAATAACCAAACTTCTATTACTAACCACTAGCACTTGTAAAGTTTATAAAATCATAGAATGAGATGCTTTCAGAGATGGAAGGGAATTTTTTGTTTGATTTTGTTTTGGATATGTGTTCATGAGATAACTTACTAGGGGCAACAATAAACACATATCCTCAGAAGAAAAGTTATTATAGCTGTTAGTCTAAATCTACCCCATGTATCTACCTTCACCTCTACCTCCTTCTCCCTGAAATATCTGAGTACTGTTCTAGACACTGGCCATACAAGTGATGAAAGTGGGCAAAGTCTTGGCATTTTGGTGGAAAGTTAGGCAAATATAAAGAAGAAATTTGCTGTTTGGGGTGTACACTTCCTGTCATGTGCACTCAATCTGAGCCCACTGTATGAGTCCCTTTTTCAGAGAAACCACAACAAAAGCTCCCCTGATTGGTCTCGATTTACTGTTGCCATCTAGACTATGAGTTTCTAGAGGACAGAAATATTGCTAAGCTTTTTGCAATGCTTATCAGGCTATAACCGCAGGAGAAAGCACAAAATCTCTAAGGCTCATGGCTACTTGTTTGGTCATTCTGCAGGTTTGTTTGATGATATAATCATTAGTTAATTGATACGCAGGAAAAACTTGTTGCAGGGTGGGTATGAAATAGTACATGCCTATAATCCCAATCAGCAGAAAGTCATGAGTTCAAGGCCACTCAGGACTGCTTAGAAGTCAACCTTGACTTATACAGGAGACCTTATGCTCAAGAACCCAAAGGAAAGAAAAAATAGAATAAAAGAAGAGCTATTGAAGATGTTCTTTCTTGGGGAAAGGGGCAGTCACACAAATAGAATTTGGAGCCAGACATTTGAGATCAGTGCGAGGATAAAGAAGATTGATAATAACAGAGAACAAGAGGGTAGAGTCAATGCCTGACCTCATTTTTAAAAATGTTTGGACCTCAGGTGTGACACAGACTAAAAGTCCCTTTCAACTTGGCAACTTAATGATTAAAAGATTGACCATTTGATTAATAGGACTTAAGTGATTTATGGCAATCCTTCAACAAATGACTGTAGAACCTACTAAATGTCAGGCACTCTGGGGGACTCTGTACGACATCTGGATGAGGACTAAATCTAGAACTCATTTGAGCAAACCTGTTCTGATTCTGAAGGTGTCCAGAGGTCAGACAACAGATAAATGCCTGCCATTATGAATATCATCCGTGTTGACCCCTTTACCATTGGACTACAAATATAATATCCAGTGCCTCAGGCAAATGGAAATCTCTTGGAGGAGTGGTCAGTTGGAGCCTCCTATTTTCCCCCAAACACTTATCAGTTTGGTCATCCCAACATGTGAGAATAAATGTGCTCATTTATTCTACAATTGGATCTGAAATAGCTATTACCTGCCAGGATCCAGAAGTAGAAAACTAGGACTCCATTCCTGGTTCCTCCTCCTTGCCTCCATGACATGAATCTCTTCTTGTGTAAAACTGCCTCTCTGTGCCTGTATGGAAATTGGAGATTGCAAGGGTTTATGTATAAAACATAAAGGGGTGAAAGGATACAAGAGTTGGCATATAAAACACAATTGTTAGGCATTGGTGGCTAACATCTGTAATAGTAACTCTGCAGGAGGCAGAGATATTGAGGGTCATGGTTCAAAGCCAGTCTAAGCCAAAAATCAGAGAGATTCTTATCCCCAATGCACCAACACAAAGATAGAAGTAGGGGTCCGGCTTAAGTGGTGGAACAACAGCTTTGATCAAAAGAGCTAAAGGACAGCAAGCAGACCCTGAGTTCAAGCTCCAGGATCAGCAAAAAAAAAAAAAAAGGTTGAAAATTTTCATTAAAAAAAAAAAAAACTTGGGGGAAAAAAGAAAACCATTCCACATGTCCTCCCTAACTTAGGGGAGTTGTGCCCCAAACCATGCTGACAATTGATTCTGAAGCATGAATAAAACCAAGATCTCAGAGTAGATAAGGAAGCCTGGGGTTGCTGAGACTCTACCATTAGTTTCCTTCTGTCTTTCTTTCTTTCTTTTTTTTTTTCAGTCGTGGTGTTTCAACTCTGAACCTGGACGCTGTCCCTCAGCTTTTCAGCTCAAGGCAAGCGCTCTACCACTTGAGCCACGGCCCCACTTATGGTTTTCTGAGTAGTTTATTGGAGATAAGAGTCTCAAGGACTTTCCTGCCTGGGCTGGCTTTGAACTGTGATCCTCAGATCTCAGCCGCCTGAGTAGCTAGGATTACAAGCGTGAGCCACCAGTGCTGGGCTTAGGATTTATTTCTAATTGGAATACCAAAGCAGAGATAGCCACATTTTCTTAGCAAGATATGAGAAATTGTTTTCTGCATAACTCAAACATCTCACAGAGAAAAGACCTCAAGAAGAAAATACCCCTCAGAATTCTCCTAAGTCAGCCCATAAAATGCAAACATACACGCACACAAAAAACTCTGGATGAACCCTGTCAGTGGTACCCATGCTTAAATATAAGCAGACAACCAAAGAAGATTGATGTAAGAGAAAAGACTTGAACAACAACAGAAAAAGACAAGATAGGATATATATACTTTGGAGGGGTCAGAGCTGAGAGGAGAGTGGAACAAGTACTATTCAGGAAGATGAAAAACTGAAAGAGAAAAATAAAATCTGTCCTTAGTAGCCTGTGAGAGAGAGCTGCCAGAGACACTGAATCCATAAAGTTAAAATATGATTCTATTAAAGGAGTCATATCAAAGCTGAAAGAACTCTTTGAAAATAAGGATGTGATTGGAGAAATAAAAATCTATGGATCATAAGACAGAGAAGATAATCTAGCAAATATAAATACATAAAAGACTAAACAATGGATAACAAGGAAGAAAATACTAGAAAGACAGATAATCCCTCCAGAAATTCCAGCACCTGTGTAACAGGAATTCTGATACAGAAATGGGGGAAGAATAGAAAGGCAGTAATCACAGAATATTTTCTAATTCTTTCCTATAAGGAAATAACCTGAGTTTCCACAGTGAGAGGTTCAGCACAAGCTGAGCTGTAATTACAAGCTCATGTCTGTAATCCTAGATACTAAGGAGGCTGAGATCTGAGGATAATTGTTCAAAGCCAACCTGGTCAGCAAAGTCCCTGTGAGCCTCTTATCTCTAAAACTCAAAAACCCAGAAATGGTGCTGTGGCTCAAGTGGTAGAGCACTAGCTGTGAGCACAAAAATGTTCTGGGACAGTATCCAGGCCCTGAGCTCGAGCCCCACAACAGACAAAACAACCAAAAGATCAGTACAGGATAAAAGAGGCTTAAATCAAGTCTAGTGCTCAACAATCAATGATCAAATAAATTTCCAATTTCTCCAGATGAAGAACAAAAGATATAAATGTTGTTTTCGGTGGTGATGGTATTTTTGCTTTTTTTTCTTCTGTGAGGTGAGTAAAGAAAGGGCCCAGAAAGGGAGGAAGGGAGAATAAACAAATGCACTTATGCTATTCAGGAGACACTATGTGGAAAATGACTTACATAACTTTTGGGCAGGGATGGGAGGGGGAAACAGGGAAAGTAAAGGAAGGGGTGACAGTGTCCAAAAGGAGAAATGGACTCATTACTTGACTTATGAAATAGTAGGCTCTCTGCACAACACATTAAAATTATATTAAATATATGAACAATAAATTATATTAAAATAATATTTAAATTTTTGTATTAAAATTTAAATTATTTTAAAATTAAAATCATATTTAAAAAGCTAAAAATTCCCCTAGAGAAAAAAAACCCACGTGAATACACACCAATTCTCACTCAATAGAACTTCATGAAACTTTAAAGAAAATGAAACCAGGCCTTTTAAATGAGAAGAGAAAATAATTTCTAACCCAGAGTCCTCTTCCCAAGTCAAAGGTCAATGAAGTGCAAAGATTAAACCAGTAATATTTCAGGAAACAGTTTTCCTTTCAATGTTTGCGCCTGTGTGTCTATTCTGAGAAAAATCCCCAAAGAAGCTCTTCACTACGGTCAATAGATACATGAAGAAATGCTCAATTTCTCTAGCCATAAAAGAAGAGCTAATCAAAACAATATTGAGATTCCACTTCACCCCACGTAGAATGGCTAGAATCAAGAAAGCTAATAACAACAGATGCTGGAGGAGATGTGGACAGAAGGGAAGCCTACTGCATTATTGGTGGGAGTGGGAACTTGTTCAACCACTTTTGGAAAGTAGTATGGAGGTTCCTCAAAAGACTCCACATAGAGCTCCCCTATGACCCAGCAATCCCAGTTTTGGGCCCCAAATGATCACAAACAAGACTACACTAAAGCTACCAGCACAACTATGTTTATCTCAGCTAAGGTATGGAACCAACTCAGATGCCCTCGGTAGATGAATGCATCAAGAAATGTGGTATATATAAATACAATGAAATTCTATGCCTCCATCAGAAAGAATGATACTGCCCCATTTGTTAGCAAATGGAAAGACTAGGAAAAAATTATATTAAATGAAGTAAGCCAGGCCCAAAGAAACATAGGTCCCATGGTTTCTCTTATTTGCAATAACTGGTCTATGTCTAGGACACGCAGCAAAGGTCAAAAGCTGTGTACATATGACCATAAGATGATATTAAGCAAAATGAAACCCAAGATAGACAGTGTTTTTTTTTTCTTTCTAGCTATTGTTTTTAACATATTTATAATGTAGTATGTGGGTTTTTTGTTTCTTTGGTATGTTCCTTCCCCATGGTATAACCCCTGTTTTCACTGTATTTGATTCTAGTGTCCTGATCCTTGTATAAACATTTTTCTAATTTGGGGAGGGGAAGGGAAAAAACAAGATGCTTAAATAGGGATAGAGGTTGGCTCATTTTAACAATGAGATGTACAAGACACCATGTTGAAAACAAACTTTAGAACCTCAGGCACAGAGGCGGGGAGTGTTGAGAGGAGTTGGGGAGGTGGGGAGCAAAGGAACCATAGGGGAAAAACAAAGGGGGGATAACAATGCTCGATAAGAAATGTACTCATTACCTTACTCAAGCAACTGTAACCTCTGTACAATAACCCCTCTGTACAGTATATTTACAATAAAAATATATATTAAAAAAACAAGCTCTTCACCAAGATGACAAGAGCAAAAAAGCAAGGTGATGGACATGAGGTTCAGTAAGGGAAAAGAAGATAAGGAATTCACAAACATGACAACAGGAGAGACCCCAATAGGAGAGCAGACAGAAAACAGAGAGACAAACAGGGACATATAGAGGTTCAAACAAGTCAGAAACTCAACAGGTCATAATTCCAAAAATATGTTCTAGAACATTTCCAGAAAGTATGTTCTAAATGGGTTCTAGAATAGGCATTGGAATAGTCTCCAGGATTGAGTCTGGAACATATTCTAGAATCTATTGTACAATGTTTTCTACAATCGGTTGTACACTCAATATGTCTGAAAATAGTGAAGAGAAATTAGAACACATAAGGACAGTATGGCTGATGGAGGCATATTTTAATCTTTAATTTTAATTTTTAAATTTATTTAATTGGGATTAGAACAGATAAAGAATAATCCAGAGAAGAGTTCCCAAATAGCTCTACAAACACTACTAGCAAACATCATGAATGAGAAGTTTGACAATGTACAAAGGACTCTGTATGTGCGTGATAGGGAGAGAGAGGAGGCATCCCAAAGTTTATACAGGAATATCATAAGCGTGAGGAAGCTACTCAAAAACTGATACAGGATTTGCGTGAACAACTTGAGAATACACAAAGAGAAAGGGAGGAATGGCATGATCAGGCTGAGAACACTCAAAGAGAACTGCAGGAATCCCACGAACGGGAAGAAAGAGAACTGCAGGAATCCAACAGACTGGAGGAAGCTAATCAAAGAGTAATTCAGGAATTGAGAGACCAGGTAGAGAATACACAAAGATCACTAAAGGCATTCATGGAATCCATTAACAAAGAGCTGAAAGAAGTCAGGGAGACAACAAAGGGAATGCTGAATGGAACCCAACAGAAGGAAAGGGAGTCCAATGAAACCATAACCAATCAACTAAGTGATTTGAGAACAAACACTGAACACCAAATTAAGGAAGTAAAGAAATTCATACAAGACCTAAAACAGAGCTTCAACAAAGAACTTGAAGCCATCAAAGCTGACCAATTAGAAGGAAAAGAGATAAAAAACAAAGTAGAGACTCTTGACAGCAGGTTAGACCATGCAGAAGATCGAATCTCACGGATTGAAGACAGCCTAGATATTATAGAGAAAGAACATACAACCATCCAAGACAAACCCAAGAAATATGATAGGTCTATCCAACACCTGGAAGACACCATCAGAAGGCCCAATCTAAGGATAATGGGTGTAGAGGAGCACCTAGAAAGAGAAGTTAATGGTCTAGGAAATTTGTTTAACAGGATCCTAGCAGAGCACTTCCCAAACATACAAAAAGATAGGCCTATTCAGATACAAGAAGCTTTTAGAACCCCAAATAGACCAGACCATAATAGGACATCCCACCGTCACATTATAATCCACACAGGATCAACTCAGAACAAGGAAAAGATCCTTAAGCTGTCAAGGAGAAAAGGTTAATCACCTATAAAGGGAAACCAATTAGAATTACCTCAGATTTCTCAGCAGAGACAATCAAAGCAAGAAGAGCCTGGAATGACGTATGCCATGCCCTAAAAACAAACAACTATCAACCAAGTATACTGTACCCAGGTAAACTCTCCTTCATAACTGAAGGCCAAATAAAAACCTTCCATAGCAAAGAAAAATTGAAACAATACATCTCCACCAAACCAGCCCTACAAACGTTTCTTAAAGATGTCCTACACATAGAAAACCAACAAGACCGCAACAAAGGCCAAGAAACTGCACCCAAACTGAGAATCCAAGAACCTTAGGAAGAACCCAGTTTTCACAGCCCCCAAGAAGGTGTATAACATGGCAGGAACTCCCAAATACCTATCAGTCCTATCTCTTAACGTTAACGGACTGAACTCTCCAATTAAGCGACATAGACTGCCTAGTTGGATTAAAAAACAAGACCCTTCTATCTGCTGCCGGCAGGAGTCACATCTTGCCCGTAAAAACGAATACATTTTCAATGTTAAAGGCTGGAACAAAATCTACCAAGCAAACGGCCCTCATAAACAGGCAGGAGTTGCAATCCTAATATCAGATAAAATAGACTTCAAATTAAAATTCGTGAGAAGAGATAAAGAAGGTCGCTACATACTAATTAAAGGATCTCTCCTTCAGGAGGATATTACAATTCTAAATATCTATTCGCCAAACAATGGAGCACCCAAATTTATCAAAGAAACACTACTTTCCCTCAAATCCCATATAGATACAAAGACATTAATTGTTGGGGATTTTAACACACCACTCTCCCCACTAGATAGATCAACTCGGCAAAAACACAACAGAGAAACCGCAGATCTAAACAGGTGCATAGATCAACTAGACTTAACAGACATTTACCGAACATTTCACCAGCAGCATCAGAATACACGTTTTTCTCAGAAGCACATGGAACGTTTTCTAAAATAGACCACATTTTAGGCCACAAAGCAAACTTGTCTAAATTCAGAAACATTGAAGTTATACCTTGCATTCTCTCTGACCACAAGGAAATAAAATTAGAACTCAACACCAAAAGCCACCAAAGAAAGTCCGGTATCACATGGAGGCTGAACAATACACTGCTGAATCATGAGTGGGTCATGGAAGAGATTAGAAAGGAAATTCAAATGTTCATGCTATTCAACATAAATGAACACACAAATTACCAGTTCCTCTGGGACACAGCAAAGGCAGTACTCAGAGGCAAGTTTACAGCTCTGAGCTCCTACATCAACAAATTGGAGAGATCGGAAACTAACAATTTAATGACACATCTAAACCTCCTTGAAAAAGAGCAGCAAGATAAACAACAATCCAGTAGACGGAAAGAAATAATCAAAATTAAATCAGAATTAAATGAATTAGAATCCAAAAAAACTATAGAAAAATCAACAAAACAAAGAGTTGGTTCTTCGAAAAACTTAACAAAATTGACAGACCCTTAGCAAAACTTAACAGAAAAAGGAGAGAACACACCCAAATTAATAAACTCAGAGATGAGAATGGAAACATCAACACGGAAACAACCAAGATTCAGAATATTATAAGGGAATACTTCTCAAAACTTCATGCTAATAAGTTTCAGAACTTGACAGAAATGGACCTTTTCCTAGCAAATATTGACATGCCAAAACTAAACCAAGATGAGTTAGACCAGCTTAATAGGCCCATATCAAGCATTGAAATAGATACAGCAATAAGAGACCTCCCAGCTAAGAAAAGTCCAGTACCAGATGGTTTTACAGCAGAATTTTACAAGGCCTTCAAAGCAGAGCTCACACCAATACTCCTCCAACTCTTCAATGAAATTGAAAGAGAAAGCTCACTACCGAACACATTCTATGAAGCCCTCATAACCCTCATCCTAAAACCAGGCAGGGACTCATCAAAGAAAGAGAACTCTACACCCATTTCTTCGATGAACATTGATGCAAAACTTCTCAACAAAATTTTGGCCAATCGACTTCAACAATTCATCCAAAAAATCATACACCATGATCAAACAGGATTCATTTCAGGGATGCAAAGCTGGTTCAATGTACGCAAATCAATTAATATTATTCATCACATCAACAGGAGCAAGAATAAGAACCACATGGTAATCTCAATAGGTGCAGAAAAAGCATTCAACAAGATCCAACACCCCTTTATGATGAAGGTTTTTGAAAAATTAGGAATCCATGGAACATTCCTCAATACAATAAAGGCTGTATATGAGAAACCTACATTATACAAACCAGCATTATACTCAATGGTGAAAAACTAAAGCCATTTCCTCTTAACTGAGGAACAAGACAAGGATGCCCACTCTCTCCACTTCTCTTCAATCTAGTATTAGAATGCCTAGCTACAGCAATAAGACAAGATGCAGACATAAAGGGGATCCAAATAGGGAAAGAAGAAATAAAACTCTCCCTCTTTGCAGATGACATGATCTTGTATTTAAAGAATCCCATAGACTCCACTCCCAAATTACTCAAGCTGCTTCAAAATGTTGGCAAAGTAGCAGGGTATAAAATTAAACCCCAAAAATCAATGGCTTTTCTGTATGCCAACAATGAGAAAAGTGTGGCTGAAATTAGGAAAGCAACTCCATTTGTAATAGCCCCACAAAAAATAAAATACCTAGGGATTAACTTAACTAAAGAAGTGAAGGACCTCTAGGATGAAAACTTTAAAATCTTGAAAAAGGAAATCAACACAGAACTTAAAAAATGGCAAAACCTCCCATGCTCCTGGATTGGAACGATTAACATCGTGAAAATGGCAATACTTCCCAAGGCTATCTACAAATTCAACGCGATATCTATCAAAATTCCACCCTCATTCTTCAAGGAAATAGAAGAGGCAATCCAAAAATTCATATGGAACAATAAAAGACCCAGAATAGCAAAAACGCTCCTCAACGGAAAGAACACTACTGGAGGAATATCAATACCAAATTTCAAACTCTACTATAAAGCCATAGTAATCAAAACAGCTTGGTATTGGCATAAGAACAGACCTCAGGACCAATGGAATAGAATTGAAAACCCAGAAATGAACCTACAGACCTATAGCCATCTAATCTTCGATAAGGAAGCTAAAACAATAGAATGGAAGAAAGATAGCCTCTTCAGTAAATGGTGCTGGCAAAATTGGTTAACTACACGTAGAAAACTAAAGCTAGATCCTTCTATATCACCCTGCACCAGAATCAACTCCAAATGGATCAAAGACCTTGAACTCAAAGCAGACACTCTGAAAACATTACAGGATGGAATAGGAGAAACCCTAGGTCTCCTTGGCTCAGGCCGAAATTTTCTGAATAGAGACCCGGAAATACAACAAATCAAAGAAAGGTTAGACAAATGGGAATGCATAAGGTTGCAGAGCTTCTGTAGGGCAAATGACATAGCTAGCAAGATCAATAGAAAGCCCACCGATTGGGAGAAGATCTTTACTAGCCATACAACGGACAAGGGTCTCATATCTAAAATATACTTGGAACTCAAAAAATTAAACCACCCTTCAACAAATCCTCAAAGAAACAACTGCCCAATAAATAAGTGGGCGAAAGACTTAAAGAGAAGCTTCTCTGAAGAAGAAAGAAGGATGGCCAATAGACACAATGAAGAAATGTTCAACATCCCTAGCCATAAAAGAAAAGCAAATCAAAACAACATTGAGATAGCACCTCACTGCAGTTAGAACAGCAAAAATCAAGGACTCTAACAACAACAGATGCTGGAGGGGATGTGGACAGAAAGGAACCTTACTTCATTGTTGTTGGGAATGTAAACTTGTTCAACCACTTTGGAAAGTAGTATGGAGCTTCCTCAAAAGACTTCACATAGATCTCCCCTATGATCCAGCAATCCCACTTTTGGGCATTTACCCAAATGTTTACAAACAAGACCACACTAAAGCTACCAGCACAACTATGTTTATTGCAGCATTATTTACCATAGCTAAGATATGGAACCAACCTAGATGCCCCTCAGTAGATGAATGGATCAAGAAAATGGGGTATATATACACAATGGAATTCTATGCCTCCATCAGAAAGAATGACATTTCCCCATTTGTTAGGAAATGGAAAGGTTGGGAAAAAATTATATTAAGTGAAGTAAGCCAGGCCCAAAGAAACATAGGTCCCATGGTTTCCCTTATTTGCAATATCTAGTATAGGTATGAGTCAAGCGGAAAAGGTCAGATAATGTGATGTTAGGAAAATGAACCCTTAAATATGTATTTTAATGTTTTCGTTTCTTTCATGCATGTGTTTCTAACGCATTTATAAGATTATTTCTTTGTTGCTTTGTATGTCCCTCCCCCACAGTGTAACCCCCGCTTTCACTATATTTGATGTCAGTATAACATGTGGAGGAGATGGGGACAAACAAGTCGTTTAAGGATTCAGGTGGACCTGTTGCAACAATGAGAAGTACAAAATGTCATGTCAAAACCAGCTTTACAATGTCGCTGTGGGGGGGGTAGGGTGGTATGATTGGTTGGGGGGAAGGGGGAGGCTGGGAAGGGAGGTGAAGGGTAAACAAAGGAGGAGGCTGCAATGCTTGGTAAGAAATGTATGCATTTTCCTACCCATGTAATTGTAACCCCTCCGTACAGGATGTTCTCAAATAAAATAAAATAAAATAAAATAAAATAAAAATTTATTTAATTTTAAATTACATATGTATATAATTTATACATAAATTTTATGTATGCATTTACTTATATATGTATATAATTTTATATAATTTATGTATACATATACATTAGCATATATTATACATTATATTATACATATATTACATTACAATCACATTAAATTATATACATATATATTTGTATTTATACACAAATTATATACATATATGTAGAGGCAAGTCCACAGAAAATAAAGTTAGAATCATGTCTTTGTGCAAAGAATGACATTCACCTAAAGTAAGCATCCAATATTCATGCAATCACCTATGTAGTACTCACAGGAAGGATTCAAATGATGAAGAATGGGATTTCTGCCTTAAAGGGGTATTGGGGATTACCAATAACTACTATTTCTCTTTACTGGAGCATGTGTGCCAGAACTGGGACTTGAACTTCGGGCCTGGACCCTGACCCTGATCTTTTGTGCTCAAGGCTAGCACTCTACGACTTGAGCCACAGCTCCACTTCTAGCTTTTTGTGTTTAACAGGAGATAAGAGTTTCACGGACTTCTTTTTTGCCTGAGTTGGCACTGAACCATGATCCTCAGATCTCCAGCCTCCTGAGTAGCAAGGACTTACAGGTGTGAGTCACCAGTGCCCAGCTGACACACCCTTTTAAAGTTATAAAATTGAAATTGTTGGTTACTATATATATTAAATTATCCTTGAAAGAAGTATTTGATTTTGTAAACTTTTATTCAAAATGAAAAACTATTCAGGCACTGGTGGCTCATTTATTTAATCCTAGAGACTCAGAAGCCTGAGATCTGAGGATCTTAATCTGAAGCAAAAAGAAGCTGGAAGCGGAGCTGTGTCTCAAGTGGTCAAACTAGCCTTGAGTAAAAGAAGCTCAGGGACAGAACCCAGGCCCTAAATTCAAGCCCCAGGACAGGCACAAAAATATTTAAAGCCATATTTAGATGCATGGAACTGAATGCCCTAAATTTAAGCCCAAGGATAGGCAAAAACTATATTTAAAAATACATTTAGATGCATGGAACTGAATATGGAGCTTAAATATAAACCCCACCATCTATAGCCAAGTGATGTTTGACCACGCCCAGAAAAGACAGGCAGGTACTGGAAAAGGGACAATCTTTTCAATACATGAGACTGGAGAAATTAGATATCTTGCCTGCAGATGAATAAAATCAGATTCCTACCTCTAGCAGTTTTAAAAGAAGAAATTAACTCAAATGGATCCATGATTTAAATGAAGATTTGAAACTGTGTGATTATGATGTTTATATGTAATATTTCAATGAGGTAATACTTTATTTTCCTCACACATTTTCTTTTGAGACTGGGACTCAAACTGGGTATCTGATGTTTTTGCTCATTGGCTGGTGCTCTATCACCTGAGCCATGCCTCCAACCCCAAACACCATTGCTTTATGACAATTGCAAATTAGGGACAAGTACTGGGAAAAGCAGACTAGCACATTACTTACAGGAACTCACAAAGGATCAAGGCCATCACAGGCCAAGTCCCTATAGAATAATGAGATGGGATTGTTTTTACAATCAAATGACTCTCACACTCTTACCTTTCCTTCTGGTCTCCTCAATTAGAGCCAAGCAGCGTTTGGTTACATTCATATAGGTGGACTTTTTTCTCTAAACCCTTTTTCTTATTAGACAACTTAAAAAATAAAAATATCCAGGTGCTGGTAGCTCACACCAGTAATCCTTGATATTCAGGAGGCTGAGATATGAGGATTGAGATCCAAAGCCAGCCCACGAAGGAATGTTTCCAAGATTCTTATCTCCAATAAACCATCAGAAAATTGGAAGTGGTACTGTTGCTCAAAGTGATAGATAGCTAACTTTGAGCTGAATAGCTCAGAGACAGTGCCCAGGCCCTGAGTTCAAGCCACATGACTGACCAAAAAAAAAAAAAAAAAGCAAAAATACCTTTATGAATACACAGATGAACAACACTTTCACTTTGCTCCCTTCCAAAAAAGGACAGAATACAAACAAATATAGTAGCACAAAAGAAAATTTTAAATGAAGTTGTAAGTCATTTTTAGAGATAACAGGATATTCCTTCCACATACAAGAAAATGGGTTTTGCAAGATTGGCCAAAAGAAGGAAAATCGTAAGGAAAAAATAGTCTCATACAGTAGGATGCTATGAGAATATTCAAGCTTCAGAAGACAATATGGAAACAGCTATAATAAATTACATCACATTTCTGAATCAGCAGTTTCTTCACTAAGCATTTAGCCTAAAGTATGCCAAGGAAATTGTAGAGCTGTATATAAAGCAACCAGTAAAGAAAGAAAAACCCACAAGCATCTGTCAATATCAAACTGGGCTAGACACCTGTGGCTCACACCTGTAATTCCAGCTACTCCGGAAGCTGAGATCAGAAGATCAAAATTTGAAGCCAACCCAGTCAGGAAAGTCTGTGAGATCTGATCTCCAATTAACCCACAAAAAGTAGAAGTGGAGCTATGGATCAAGTGGTAGTGCTCGGCCCCTGTACTGACACACACACACAGAGCCATTGGGTTGCATCATTAAGTATTGCACATCCCTACAATATAATCCTGCACAATCTTTAAAAAGAATAAATTCAACATATTGCACTGGCACAGAAAGGCTTCTAAGATAAATGGTTTAGCTAAGAAAATCAAGGTTCTACACAGAACACCCTCATATTTTTTTTACGTGTCCAAAAACTGCTTTCCAGAAAGGAAAAGCTGTCACTTTGGAGAGAGGCTAGAGCTCAGGAGGAAGAACTTTGGTTGGCTGCTATTTGGTTTTGTGCTGTTGGATGAACTGGGGGCCTCATATACGTTAGACAAATGCTTTACCATCAAGCTATACTTCCAGCCTTTGCTTGGTTTCTAAGCCTTTTGAAATGTATCTTTTTTGCAGCGGGGGGGGGGGGGGGTCCCGGTCTGGGGCCTGAACTCTGGGCCTGGGCGCTGTCCCTCAGCTCTTCAGGTCAAGGCTAGCACTCTACCACTTGAGCCACAGCACCACTTCCGGCTTTTTTCCTTTTGCTTATGTGGTGCTGAGGAATCGAACCCTGGGCCTCATGCAGGCAAGGCAAGCGCTCTACCACTGAGCCACATCCAGAGTCCCTTTCTAAGCCTTTTGAAAGATTTCGTGGCCCACCATAACTAAGGATCATCTATATTTTTTATTTTTTTGAGGGGTTGTCCGGTCATGGGGCCTGAACTCTGGGCCTGAGCGCTGTCCCTCAGCTCTTCAACTCAAGGCTAGCGCTCTACCACTTGAGCCACAGCGCCACTTCCGACTTTTTTTCTTTTTGCTTATGTGGTGCTGAGGAATCGAGCCCAGGGCCTCAGGCATGCAAGGCAAGTGCTCTACCACTGAGCAACCTTCCCAGCCCTCATTTATTTATTTTTAAATCACCAATTGTAAAGAGAGAGATCATGCATGAAAAGCAAAGGATTAGTTCTGGCTCCAAGGATGAAAATGGCTTTCTGAACTTTTATTCAAAAATTAGCAACAAGCTGTGTGCCGACAGTCATGCCTATAATCCTAGCTACTCAGGAGGCTGAGATCTGAGAATCCTGGGCATACAAATCTTGGAGGTTGTTATTTCCAATTAACCAGCACAAGAAAGTACGGGTATGGATAAAGTGGTAGAAAACCAGCCATAAGCAACAAAGTTGAACAAGAGCAAGCAGAAGTTTCTAAGTTCAACTTCAGTACTGGCATGCATGCGCAAGCATTTGTGCGTGCGCGCGCACGCGCGCGCACACACACACACACACACACACACACACACACACACACACACACACACATGGTTAGCAGCAATCTCAGAACTAAACTTTCAGACTCTTGCTGACTACCATGGAGGAATGGTAGCACTTGTTTCTTCTCATCTTTTAGAAGAGGTCAAAGACTACTGGCTGCTACCAGTAGCTAGGCATCAGCAACTTGCTCAATACATGCATAAACAAATGGGGGTTGAAAGAGGAAATGCCTGCCAAACATGCCAGAAGGAGGTGACCGCCCTTCCCCGAGGGAGCTAAGGCCCTCTGTCCCCCTGAGACGTGACCCCTCAACACTGAATCCTCATTTGGGATGAAGGTGACTGTCGCACTGACTCCATTGTCTGGCATGATGGATGAGGAGGATAAGAACATAAACGGAAGTTTTCTGCAGTGGCGGCTTCTATTGGCTTTCTGAACACATCATGCAGCTGGCTGGCTGTCAGGTGTGGGGCCCAGCAATTTGTGATAATCCCTAAGCAGAAGCAGCCTCTACAAGGCTGGTTTGGCAGTAGCCCAGGGACCAGAGCCAAATTCTCACTCTTCTTGAAGTTGTAGCTCCTCCTGCACCAATGCAGAAGAAGGAAGAGGCCCTGGTGTCTCTCTCTCTCATGGGACCTGAATATATCACTGTTGTTGAGACAATGTCCACCTGGGTGACCCAGATAGCTTCACCAAGCTCAGCCCTGCCAAGTGATACACAGGGATTTGTCACCCATCTCAATATGCCATAATTCATGTTGCCAACAACCAAGCAGAGCTCTGCAGCTGATATGGCAGTCCAGGAAGAACAAGTATGACTGATGGAGCCCATGAGGCATGAGTTTATTCCCTAGCTTTGCTGTTTGTCAGTGAGTTAATCTTGGACAAGCTTCTTAACCTGTGTCTCCAGTTCTTAACTATAAAATGACAAGTGTGTGTGTGTGTATATGTGCATGTGTGTGTATGTGTGTGTGAATATGACAGTCTTAGAGCTTGAATTCAGGGACTAGGCACTGCTCCTGAGCTTTTTTGCAGCACAAGGTTGGTGCTGTACATAAAGCTCTTTATTTTTTGGTGGTTAATTGGAGATAAGAGGCTAACATATTTGTCTGCCCAACCTGGCTTCAAACCATGATCCTCAGATCTCAGCTAGAATTGTAAGTATAAAGCACTGGCCCACAGTTTGGCAATTTTTATAAAAGACAACTGCTTTGATCATAGGCTTGTTGTGAGAACAGAAGGAGATAGGCCATTTGTGGAGGCCATTGTGTAACAGGAAGTTCAGGAAGTAAAATGGGATCCTATTTATGATCAAAGAGATTGCATCTGGTAATCATATCACACATGGCTTCTTGAAAGGGTAAGGGATTGGGAAGAAGATGGCTAAAACATTTTTCACCAGATGGAGGTAGCCAGGAATGAACAAAAGGAACCACAGAAACAGGACAAAAGGAAGAAGAGGTAACCATATTCAGGCACCAGTGGCACATGTCTGTAATCCTAGCTACATGGGAAGCTGAGATCTGAGGAGACATCTGAGATCTGAGATCTCATCATTCAATCTCAGCCTGGGCAGGAAAATGTATGAGACTCTTTTTGTCAATTAAACACCACACACACACACACACACACACACATATACACACACACACACACACACACACACACACATATACACACACACACACACACACACACACACACACCACAGAGGTAGAGCTGTGGCTCAAGTGATAGACAGTACTCTGAGACAACACTCAGGCCCTGAGCTTAAGCCCCAAAACCAGCAACAAGAAGAAAAAAGAGAGAGAGAGAAACAGAACCATGCCCAGAGATGATGTGTGGTTTATGGGTCAGCAGGAAAACTATTGAATAGAAGACTGAAGATGCTTGTCTGAGAGTCTCTGAGTACCAGCAGAGCAATCCAACACTGCACTTCTAAAAAAGTCACTTGACAATACCTTGCTTAGCACAGGGGACAGAAGACGCTAACAGAGCTAAAAACAAGAAACCAACATCCCTGGCTCTTTCTCCCTCCTTTCTTCTCCAACCCTGCTAAACAACCAGCTGCCCACAGAGGCTGATTCTCTAGAGGGATGTATGCATTCTATGGCTGTATCTAAAAAAAATGTCCCCGGGCAAATTCATTTCTCCTGTTTCTGCATGGTGAGTGGGGAGCCCAAGGCCAGACAGTTCTTTGCTTCCCAAAGTAACATGCGCTGCTACACTGGATTTGGCCACCAGGGGCGCTGTTCGCTGAGAGCCCTGCCCACAGAAATTCCACAGGCCACTCAAGTCCCCTCCCTGGGCCTTTGGCTTCCCTACCCCAAAAACTCAGCATGAAGGAATGATTGTCAGTCCACATTCTCTACAACCACATGCATTCACCATTATTCACCATATTCCACCCACCTCATCTATTAGGATCCCGTCCATCTTTCTACCATTTCTCTCACATTTCTTTTTTTCTTTTTTGGCCCACTCGTGGGGCCTGAACTCTGGGCCTGGGAGCTGTCCCTCATCTCTTCAGCTCAAGGCTAGCACTCTACCACTGGAGCCACAGTGCAACTTCCAGCTTTTTCTTTTTGCATATGTGGTGCTGAGGAATAGAACCCAGGGCCTCAGGCATGCAAGGCAAACACTCTAACACTGATTCACCTTCCCAGCCCCTCACATTTCTATGACCTTTTTAATTACAAAGAAATCAATAGGAGAAAAATAAAGACAAAACAAAGCATTACGAAACTCTGAATCCTTTCCATCTCTTTTCCACTTGGAGGAGAAACTGGTGGTGTTCAGGAGAAAGGAATTGAGGTTCTCAGCAAACTACAAGAAGGAAAGAGGGCTTACAAGAGAAAGAAAACCATCCTCAAACATGAATGCAGGGCTTGGAATGCAGAGCTTAGTGGTAGAGTGCTTGCCTAGCATGTATGAAGCCCTGGGTTTGATTCCTCAGGACAATATACACAGAAAAAGCTGGATATGGGGCTGTGACTCAAGTGGTAGAGTGCTAGCCTTGAGCAAAAGGATCACAGGGACAGTGCCCAGGTCCTGAGTTCAACCCCCAGGTCTGACAAAAAAGAAAAAAGAATCCAGCCAGCTATCAGTGATACACACCTGTAATCCTAGCTACTCAGGAGGCTGAGATCTGAGAATCACTGTTCAAAGTTTGATTCCTTTTGCCCAGAGACACCGGCACCCATTTATCTCAAGGAAAAGCAACAAAGACCTTCCAGTGATGATGTAGGTGTCTAAGTTTGAAGCCTCCCCACCCCTACTTCTCAGGGACATGAAAGAGAAAAAGCTACTGTGCAGATAGCATTATCTCTGAAGAATATCTGACTATTGTGGGAAGGAGAGGCACAGGGGGTCAGGGATGGAAATGCTCTACATAGCGCGTTCTGTTGGAGATCAAAGAAGGATCGCTTCAGAGCAACTTCACATGTGGAGAATCCAAAAAGGAACTTATGTCAAGAAGGAAGAAACCCAGACATTCCCTTTGTGGCCATCAAAGAGATTCCAGGGTCTCTGCTGTGTGCTTTCCCATTTTATCACATACTGCCTGGGTCTTATAATAGCCCACACTATGTAATCCTCACCACTAAATGCCCAGGAGAATTCACCTCATGTGAAGGTAAACTCTGCTTTGTACTGTGTGGGCTATGGCCCTAAGCAGGATATAAATCCATACAAGACATGTTTACAATCTGGATCAGAAGCAAAAACAAAAACAAAAAACAAAACAAAAAAACATGGTGTGAATCTGGATGCTGGTGGCTCGTGCCTATAATCCTAGCTTTTCAGAAGGCTGAGAACTAAGTACCTCGGTTTGAAGCCAGCCTAGGCAGGAAAGTCTGTGAGAGCCTGATCTCCAATCAACAGCAAAGAATTTGGAAAAGGGGCTGGGAAGGTGGCTAAGTGGTAGAGTGCTTGCCTAGCATGGCTAAAGGCCTCAGTTCAATTCCTCAGTGCCACATACACAGAAAAACCAGAAGTAGCACTGTGGCTCAAGTGGTAGAACGCTAGCCTTGAGTAAAATAAGCTTAGGAACACTGCCCAGGACCTGAGATCAAGTCCCACGACTGGCAAAAAAGGGTTGGAAATGGAGCTGTGTTCGATATGGTAAGTACAGTCTTAAGCAATAAAAGCCAAATGAGAGCTCCAGGCCCTGAGTCCAAGCCCTAGTACTAGCACAATTATAAATGTGCGTGCGCGCGTGCACACACACACACACACACACACACACACACACACACACACACAAAGTTTAGAGGGAGGAAGAAATGAATTAGAAAAGGTTGAGAGAGGGTTGAGATGATATGAATTCTTGTTCCTTTTGTCACCCCAGTGATTCAGGCAAAAGTTCTATTTCCTTTACAGCTATGCTGACTCACTCCTCTAGAGGTAGAGATAGGAGAACCATAGTCGAAGGCTAGCCAAGACAAAATTTAGGGAGAACCTACCTAAAAAGGAGGAGGAGGAGGAGGAGAAGCTCGAGGAGAAATAGGAGGAGGACGAGGAGGAGGAGGACGAGGAAAAGGAGGACGAGGAGGAGCAGGAGGAAGAGGAGGGGAGGAGGAAGAGGAGAAGAAGAAGAGGAGAAGGAGGAGGAGGAGAAAAGGTGGAAGAGGAGGAAGAGGAGGAGGAAGAGGAGGAGAAGGAGAAAGAGGAGGAGGAGGAGGAGGAGGAGGAGGAGGAGGAGGAGGAGGAGGAGGAGGAGGAGGAGGATGAGGAAGAGGAAGAGGAAGAGAAGGAAAAGACACTGGTGGATCACATCTGCACTCCTAGCTATTCAGGAGGCTGAGATCTGAAGATCAAATTCTCAGCCAGCCCAAACAGAAAATCCTCTGGGTCTTATATCCAACCACCCATCAAAAAGCAAGAAGTAGAGTTGTGGCTGAAGGGGTAGAATACCAGCCTTGAGCCTCAAAGCCCTGAATTCAAATTTTAATACAAATACTTAAAAAAAATCCAGACATGATAATGCATGACTATAATTCCAGCTACTCTGGAGGCAAAGGTAAAATGACTGTGGTCCAAGGTCAGTAGGAGTAAAAACATGAGACCCCTAACTGAGGGAAACAAAGAAAGAAAGAAAAAAACCCTAAAAGTAAACAGGACTGAGGGTATAGTTAACATAGTAGAGTACTTGCCTGATAAATGTGAGACTTTAAATTCAATCCCAAGGGCCACAAAATAATCAAGTTCTGTTTCTGGTTTCTTAGGTATTTTTGGGAAGGTATGTGGAAAAGAGATTTCCTGAATAGAAAAGAGATCCCTCTGGACACTGGTGGCTCATGCCCGTAATCCTAGCTATTCAGGAGGCTGAGATCTGAGGATCACAGTTCAAAGCCAGCCAATGCAGGAACATCTGTGAGACTCATCTCCAATTAACCACCAGAAAACCAGAAATGTGCTGTGACTCAAGTGGTAGGGCACTGAAGACCTCAAGATCAGTACCCAGGCCCAGAGTTCAAGTCCCATGACTGACAAAAAAAAAGAAAGAAAAAGAAAGAAAAGGGAACCCTACTAGATTTTCCATGCCCCCCTGTGACCCCTGAGGAACTTAGATTAACAATACAAGCGTGAAGTCATCCACAAACCCACACACAAGTTAGCTGACAGTATCCTGCCAGTTGCCAGGAGTGGGAGAATTTGACGGCTTCTGCCAAACAGAGAATTAGGGCCTTCGTAGGTGACCTTCATGTCTCTATGTGGGTTGGAGCTCCTTATTCACAAACTGGTCACCTGGATGAAGGGTTGCCTAGCAACTTCTCAATTATCCTTTGGTTATCCTTTGGTTGTTTTTCTTCATTTTGATACTATTATGCAAGACTGGCACAGTGGATCTGGATTGGCAAAGGGGTTTTGTGACATGGAAGTCTGCTCTTCATGATCGTATTTAAGATACTCATTCTGGTCATAGATTTACCATAAAAAGGCACTTTTTATCCCACACCTATTTACTTCTCTGGAGCAGAAATCTTTACTCTACATGTGGAAAAAAGAAAAAAGAAAAAACGAAAGTGTTAGAAAGAATGCAGGTCTGTGGGTTCTTGAAACAGTTTTTGATTCAACTTCTTATGGTTCTAATGATTTTTCCACCGATTATTTGTTGTTGTTGTTGTTGTTGATGTGGGGTTTGAACTGTGGTCCTGGGCGCTGTCCCTCAGCTCTTCAGCTCAAGGTGAGCACTCTACCAGTTGAGCCATAGTGCCACTTCCAGTTTTGGTTTATTGGAGATAAGAGTCTCATGCACTTTCCTGCCCAGGCTGGCTTTGAACCAGGATCCTCAGATCTCAAGCCTCCTGAGTAGCTAGGATTAAAGATGTGAGTCACCAGCACCCAGCCAGAGTGTTTATTTTTTTAGCCTGATTATACCCTCACTCCTAATTCCAGCTTAATTTTTTGAATATATTTTCTAGCTTCCCTATCACTTCACCCTGCCTATATTATCCCAACTATGGATTCTTTTTTTGATTGTAATAGATTGCAGAAAATGACAACCATTTAGTAGAAATCATATCTTGAATTTGTGGGTAAGGGGTTTGGAGGGTAAGTTCATGCACCCGCTTGCCAGTCCTGGGGCTTGAACTCAGGACCTGAGCACTGTCCCTTGATCAAGGATAACACTCTACCACTTGAGTCATAGCTTCACTTCTGGCTTTTGGTGGTTCATTGGAGATAAAAGTTTCATGGGCTTTCATGCCTTGGTTGGCTTTGAACCATAATCCTCATATCTCAACCTCCTGAGCAGCTAGGTTGACAGGCGTGAGCCACCAGTATTTGGCTCATATCTTGAATTTTCAATGTGAATCTTTTCTCAGGCTGATGAATGGGATTTTCTCCTGCAAAGCTGAACAGAGATGGTACCTACAGTTTCAGATCAGCCCAGCAAATCTGAGAGTTAATAACTAACCACTCTAGCACATTGTTGCTAGGCAAAGATATCCAGTAGCCAGGGTAAATTAAACACATTTTCCAACACACAATATTTTTTGCTTATAATCATCTTTTCACATACAACTCCATCACACATTAGGGAGCACCTGAGAAAACTCAAAGAAGGCTGGGGAAAAGAAAAAAAAAGACAATTACAATTCTGGCAGTGATGGCTCACAACAGTATTCCTAGCTACTCAGGAGACTAAGATTTGAGGATCATGGTTCAAAGCCAGCCTAGGCTGGAATGTCCCTAAGACTTTTATCTCCAATGAACCACCAAAAAGCCAGAAGTGGAACTGTGGCACAGATGATAGAATACTAGCCTTGAGTAGAAAAATTCAGAAACAGTGCCCAGGTCCAGAGTTCAAGCTTCAGGACCAGAACATGCACCCGTGCGTTCACACACAAGTGTACACACACACACACACACACACACACACACACACACACACACACACACACACACACACACACACACAATGGCTCACCATTTCCTTCCCAAGATACCTGGCTCCAGAAAGTACCACAGCATCACTGTTTGCAGTGCCCATGAGACAATCGGCATCCTATATAAGACAAGCAATGTGTTTTGATCAAATGTTTGCTCTAGTATGTAAAGCATGGTTACCTTGACAATGAAGGCCACCCGTATGAAGCACTAAGTACTGTCCTGTATGAAGTTTGCCAGGTATGTCAATTCACTTCATCCTAGCAGTAATTAGCTTGAAAGGAATGCTATGATACTCTCATTTAAGAGCAGAAAGTTGAGAATGAAGGAATACGGTAGCTCACTCATAAACAGTCCTTAAGATGGTGGCAAGCCTGTAGCCTGGGTAACCTAGTTCTGAAATCAAGTTCCAAAAAGAATGACCTCATCATAATGACCTCACATTTCTAGTTGACCAAGAAGTCAGGGAGGGGCAACGATATGTGCCAGGGGCAGGCAGCCAATGTGATGATCTTGGTGATGGGCTGGACCTAATTGGTTGTGAAATAACCAAAAAACAACAGGAACACATAGGAGTAAATTCAGCAGGAGCATCTGCTCCATGTCTCAGCAGGAAACAAAATGCCCCATGAAAAGCCAGTACTAGTTGCTCATGCCTGTCATCCTAGCTATTCAGGCAGCTAAGGTTTGAAGATCAAGATTTGAAGCCAGCCTGGGCAGAAAAGTCTGTGAGACTCTGATCTCCAATTGACCAAAAAGCAGGAAGTAGAGCTGTGGCTCAAAGTGTAGAACACAAGTCTTGAGTGTACTCAAAACAAATAAAGAGACCCAAGTCTATGTACTTGCATACACACACACACACACACACACACACACACACACACACACACACACACACACACACAAATTTAGTTCACTTGTGTGAACCAACTGGAAGAAAGAAGTGATAGGTAGGAGGTTAAAGAATAAACAAGGGCCACTGAGCCACATGGAGATTGGCAGCAAAAGAGAGCTGTGGATTCCCCGAGGCCAAAGGAGATGAAAGCTCAGAAGAAGTGTTATCAGAGTCCACAGAGAGTCAGATTTGTGCACAAGGGAACGTCCATCAGGGACCACACAGATGGAAGCCATGATGATCACCAATGTCACACTGAATCAAGAAATCAATAGAGAAGGGCCTAGGCCTCCTTCCTGCCTCCCACTGACCCAGCCCATCAAAACACATCCAAGTATAATGGTTCACTGGCGCCTCTGCATGTGAGACCAACCAGCAAAACTCATCCAGGTGAAGTTTCCTAGAAGGACCAATCTCCCAGGAGAGAAAATGGGTCATAAGAGCTTCAAAATAGTTGGAGAGAGCTGAAAACTCAATCACATAGAACAGCTTTGGCCGAGGAATGGTAACCAGATGGGAATAGAACCTTCACCAAACGACATGAATGGTTGACACCCGCAGAGAAAGGAGAGGTTCCCCACTGCCCTACTGAGCAGCATCAAGCAGAGTTCTCATCATTTGAATGAAGGTCAAGCACATCTCTACCAAATCTGTAGGAGTGTGCTGTAGCATACTGCTTTATTTTGTTGTTGTCTTCTCTAGAGGCTGGCACTGGGACATCAACTCAGGGTCTGGGAGTTGTTCCTGAATCTTTTTTGCTTTTTTTGTTGTTGTTGTTTTGCTCAGGGCTACCAGTTTCGCACTTGGGCCACAGCTCCATTTCTAGCTTTCTGGGGAGATTAATTGGAGATATAAATCTCATGATGAGGCTGGGAAGGTGACTCAGTGGTAGAGGGCTTGTCTTGCATGCCTGAGGCCCTGGGTTCAATTCCTCAGCACCACACAAGCAAAAAGAAAAGAGCCGGAAGTGGCACTGTGGCTCAAGTGGTAGAGTGCTAGTCTTGAGCTGCAGAGCTGAGGGACAGCGCCCAGGCCCAGAGTTCAGGCCCCACAACCGCTCCCCCCCCCCAAAAAAAATCTCATGATGGACTTTCCTCCTAGGCTAGCTTTGAGCCATGATCCTCACATCTCAGTCTCTTAAATACAAGGATGACAGGTGTGAGCTACCAGTGCCCAGCTACAGGTGGAGGTTTTTGCAGGGTTAATTAAAGTTAACGGTGTCATGGACCTTCTTTTGCAGGTTGGCTTTGAACTTAGATCCTCAGATCACAGTCTTCTGATTAGCCAGGATTACAGGTGTGTGCCAGCAGCACCAGGCTATGCTGAGTTTCTCAGTCCACTGCTGAGCTTTTATAAGAAAATCTTCACTATAGCTATGGGTCCAGATGATCTTTATAACATCACCTAGTTTTGTAACTGTGTAATGTTTGCACAGGCCCAGCTGGTCAAATCTCACCAGAGATTGCTGAGCTAAATGTTGCCCAGAGCACCAGCCTCAGGTCTCTGCCAGTGTCACAGAGCTGAGCTCTTTTTTCACCTCTCCCTGACGTTGCAAGCAATGTTTTACTTCCTGGCTACATTCAGCCTGACAGTTAGTATCTCATCACAATGCCAAACTTTGACCTCTCTGGAGGACACTGTCTCCTCCCAAGCACACGGATGGTATATTCAGAGGGCTGAGGATTCCTTCCTATGACATGTGAAATGAGAAATCTATCCCAGATGGAAACTTCCTGCTTTGAAAACTCGCCTTATTGGTGTTATTTAATTGGATGACCAGTTGGCCCAATCTCTGCTGTTGGATGATTCTAGTGGTTCCAGGGCAAGAGGTTGTGTTTTGTCAGTCAATCTGCATCAGAGGTTGGCCCGTAAATTCCTTAGCTTCTTTGAACCTCTGTTTCCTCTTCTAACAAGTGGGAGATGTTAATGCCTACAACTCAAAAGAATACGTTGAGAGATGGTGTTGAAATCATCCTAAATTCTACTAAATAAAGGCTGTTATCATCAATAAAGTTAATGATACACATTCTTTCTGGGAGAGGGGGTGAAATGTCAGACAGACAGGAAAATATCAATCCGCCTTTATTTCCCCTTTTGGCTGGAAGAATGGAGCAAGCCTTGCTGTAGTTAGAACCCTCAGGAGAATCTGGATCATGCTAAGCAGATGATCTGCTCAGGGATGCAGGCAGCAAACTCTACTGAGCCATCTGGGTGAGTGGAGATGAAGTTCCCCTGCTCCCCCTCCCGAAAAAATCACCTTTCTGGCCTTTCAAATGGTGGGAAGTTGGAGGCATAGAAATGGAGGGACAAAGGGTGAACCAATGCTGTAACAGTACTCAATGGACACTTTTAAATGAACTATCCAACTTACTGGTGGAGATGGGAGGGGAGGGAACACTGCAAGAGAGCATGGGAAGCGGTGAACAATGGCCAAGGAGAACTGTCCTCATGACTTGACTTATGGAACTGTAACCCCTCTGTGCATCATCTTTATAATAACAAGGATTTTTTTTTCTTTTTTTGTCAGTCATGGGACTTGAACTCTGGGCTGGGTGCTGTCCCTCAGCTCTTCAGCTCAAGGCTAGCACTCTACCACTTGAGCTACAGTGCCACTTCCGGTTTTCTGGTGGTTTATTGGAGATAGGAGTCTCACGGACATTCCTGCCCGGGCTTGCTTTGGACCGAGATCCTCAGATCTCAGCCCCCTGAGTAGCTAGGATTATAGGTGTGAGCCACCAGCCCCCGGCTACAATGACATTTTTTAATGGTAGCAATTTTCAACTCCAGCTATCTGTTCCTCCAAATGCAGAATGAAACCATCTATTCTTTAAATGATGACAACTAATTTGTGTGTGGTAGTGGGCACTGAAACTTCAACTCAGGGTTTCATGCTCTGATTTAGCATTTTTTTTAAAATAAAGATTGGTGCTCTACCAACTTGAGCCACACCTCTTCCTCTGGTTTTTTGCTGGTTAATTGGAGATAAGAGCCTCTCCAATTGGTCTGCCCAGCCTGGCTTTGAACCTTGATCCTCAGATCTCAGCCTCTTGAGTAGCTGGGATGACATGTGTGAGCCAGAGGCACCAGACCTGACAAACTAATTTGAAAGTCTAAAATCTTCTGTGGGTCAAGCAAAACCATCTTTGGGTAACAATCTGGGGGATCTATAGCACAATATAATATCAACATAATATTGTCTCTTTTAAACACACACACACACACACACACACACACACACACACACACACACACACACACACACACACACACACACAAGAAAAGGTAGAGAGATCCATGTACCCAAACTTCCACAACCAGTTGGTATTTCTGTGGATGAAATAATCATGGAGTTTTCTCCTTGATCTCTTTGTTACTCTACATTTGGCAATGGTCAAGGCTTCTAGTCTAGTTGCCTATGTTCTGCATCTGTGTATTCTCTGTCCCGCTGAACTCTTCAAGAATCATTTCCAATGCAGTCTTCTGCCCAGTGTTTACTGGAAGTAATCATAGTTCAAAGTGAGACATGCAGCTCAATTCTAAAATGTTGAGGGAGCGTCAGGCATGGGGTGACCAAACAACTTCAGCCCCCAGGCAGGATAGAGACCCAGTCTGAGCAACAACCTTTTGCTGATGACCTCCTTCTAAACAGCAACAGCATATGATCATGCTTCTATGCTTATGAAAATAGTACTGTTTGGGACTAAAATACACTTTCAGGTAGGTAAAAGAATACACTGTATAGAGCACTGTTAGAGGCAGGGCCTAGACCAGAGACTTCCCATGAGTTATCTTTGCAATCACCCAGGGAGGTAAATATTATCTTAATTCCCATTAGGTAGACCAGAAAACTGAAGAACAGGAGTAGAGACAGAAGGAATAAGTCAGCCTGACACAGAAATCAATGTGATTCCCCATCCCACGTGTCTGTCATCTTTGGAGCAGCGAAAGAGACGTGTGGTCACACAATCACATGATCTTCTGGTCATATAATCATGTGGTCTCCTTCCTGAAGATGTGGAGGAGAGATCAACACAAAGCATCAGCTGACTTGTGCCAACTTTGTCTGTGAAACAAAATTAGGCAGGTGACCTATTCCAGGATTCAGGCAGCATGGATCCTGGAGCAAAATTCCATGGAAGGAATTTGGGAACTATATTTCTCAGTACTTGCCTCAGTCCTTGTTATTTCTTCATTTGACTCTCCTGGGAGTCTGGCCTCAAAGGTCATGCCCAAATACCCCCTATGGCAAGAAAGAAGGGCCAGCATTGGACTTGTGCTTATGATATTACAGGATTATGAAAGAATGAATGCATTAGGGAATGAATGAAATGATATAAACACTTGGAAAATTGGTTCCAACTCTCCAGTGACATTTGATATACATAAGCAAAGGTTTCAAAGAGAAGCTTTTCCATTTTAAGCTTAAAATATAATCAGCAGAGCCAGGTGCCTGTGGCTCACCCCTGTCATCCTAACTACTCAGGAGGCTGAGATCTGAGGATTGCAGTTCAAAACCAAGTTGGGTAGGAAAGCATGTGAGACCCTTCTTTTTAATTAACTACCAAAAGAAACCACCAGGGCTGGGAAGGTGGCTCAGTGGTAGATTGTTTGCCTTGCATGCCTGAGGCCCTGGGTTCAATTCCTAAGCACAACATAACCAAAAATAAAGCCAGAAAGTGGCGCTGTGGCTCAAGTGGTAGAGCGCTAACCTTGAGCTGAAGAGCTGAGTGACAGCACCCAGGCCCAGAGTTCAGGCCCCACGACCAGACACTCCAAAAAAAAATTAAACAAAAGAAACCACCAGAAGTGGAGATGTGACTCAAGTGGTAGAGTTCAGGCTTGAGAAAAAATAATTCAGGGACAGTGTCCAGGACTGGTACAAAAAGAAAAGGCAAGAAACAAAAAAACAACCAATAATAAGCAGAAAACCCACAAGGGTGAAAACAAAGATGGGGTGAATAAATCTTTTCAATGCTAACAAAGCAATTGTTCCCTGAGAAGGATAAATGAGTAGATAAACCTATTGGGAGCTTCTGTTCTGGATGCTTGGGTCTCTGCAGAGAACAGAAATTTTAGAAGAAGAAAAAGCAAAGAAAGATGGAAAAAGAAGTAGGAGGCGGGCTTCACTCTGAATCTTCACCTCTTCCTCTTCCTCCCTGTCACTCTAATGCCTTCCTACAAGTCCATTCATTCCCAGGACCTAGGTTTGCTCAGATAAGGGATTTGCAGAGAAATATCTCTCCCCTGAAGAAGAAAAGTTCTTCCCACTTTCCTCTCTGCCAGTTTCCCAAATGTGATCTCCTTGACAAAAAAAAAAAAAAAAAATACACTGAATTTTTAAAAAGGGCCGTGACAGCCCAAAAAACTCTCTGTTCCACCCCAGAGAATTTTTCTCAGCCAGGGCTGGTTTGCTAAATCCCTCTTATCAATGATTGGCTCAGCAATTGGCCAGGTGACCCAGTTCTGGCCAATGAGGGAATGCATGTCAAGGGTGTAAGGGAGGAGGGAAGAAGTTTCCCGTCTTTGTGAAGCAGCAGACAATGTCTCCTAGATCAAGGCCACCCATCTTATTCCCAAAGATAGAATTAATATGTTGAATAGATATGCCAAAATCAACCATGATGCATCCCCACCCAGCTACTCTCTGCGTCTTACCTTGAAACATCCCTCCTTCTGTACCTACACATGGTATATACCTGATGTGGTATATGTTGTTTATTTAAATTCATTTGTGCCAGGGGGTTCTGTTCATGGTAGACAGAAGCCTCCAAAGTGATGAAACAACTCCTTTCCCCTACTGACCAAATGGATTCACTCACTGTCTCTAAAAGTGTGGGCAACAGGGCTATCACCAAAAACTGTGAACAACAGAAGTGGAACCAAAAAAAAGGAGGAAAGAGATAAAGCAGCATGGGGGGGAGGGGTGCAGCTATGCTCTGAGCCTCCCTCTCAAATTGAGAAAAAGGTGAGTCTTTCCAATTCTGTATTTCAAGACAAGTTCCACGTAAGCCTCTAGCAGGGGACGAATCTTCAGCACAATGGACAGAGCTCTCTGAAAGAATGACTGAAGAGCTTCCAGCAGCTCTGCTGTACCCACTGAATTGCCCGGAGTTTGTGAATGACTGTCTCCCCATGATTTCTTCTCTTACTCAGAGATGCAAAGGTTGAGGCAAGACTGGTCACGATTTTGCTTGAAATGTGTCCCCAAAGTGTCTGGTGGATACATTTTGTTTTTTCTACCTTAGGCCTGAGTAAATGAGCTGTGATTCAAGACCAGAGGTAGTAGCCACATCAGACTGTTGGTGTGAGCTAGTGATAATCCTTGCATTGTTAAAACAGTGTTCAAAATAAGAGGAAGGAAGAAGAGTGGGTACATAGATCCTAGGATCCACAAAGTCCAAGATGTTTCTTGTCTGTGCTTTTTGGTGGATTAACTTTGTTGGTCCTGAGTAATAGCCTAAAGTTCATCTGTCATTAGCAGCCATCAAAGATAAATAAAGCCAGGTGCCAGTGCCTCACACCTGTAATCCTAGCTACTCAGGAAGCTGAGATCTGAGGTCACAGTTCAGAGTCAGCCTAGGCAGGAAAGTCCATGAGATTCTTATATTCCATAAACCACCAGAAAACCAGAAGTGGCGCTGTGGCTCAAGTGGTAGTGCCTTGCCTTGAGCTGAAATGCTGAGGGACAGTGTTCAGGCCCAGAATTCAAGCCCCATAACCGGCCAGAAAAAGAGATAAATAAAAGAGTCCTGTGTGCTGAAATGAAAGCAAAAATGTTAAGCAAAAATGAAGGAGGTGCCCGGCGCTGGTGGTTCACGCCTGTAATCCTAGCTACTCAGAAGGCTGAGATCTGAGGATAGCGGTTCAAAGCCAGCCCGGGCAGGAGAGACCGTGAGACTCCTATCTCCCATAAACCACCAGAAAACCGGAAGTGGCGCTGTAGCTCAAGTGGTAGAGCACTCGCCTTGAGCTGAAGAGCTGAGGGACAGCGCCCAGGCCCAAAGTTCAAGCCCCACGACCGACAAAAAAAAAAAAAAAATGAAGGAGGTCTGCACACACCATGAGTGGCCTAATTACTGTTGTGTTAAAATACTGGGGGAGAAAGAATTTATTAGATTCATCCACATAAATTGTTGAAGTAAGCACTCAGGAAACTTAACAACGATCATCTCTGAAGTAAATGAGACGTCATGACATAGAGATGCAGAGAAAGCCTTGTCTTTTGTGCCAGTACTAGGATTTGAACTCAGGACCTTACACTTACTATTGGCTTTTTTGTTTCCTTGGCTCAAATTTGGCACTCTACCACTTGTGCCACAGGGCAACTTCATATTATGTGAACAATGCCTATTCTGTCTATGGTGGATGCTGTGTGACTCTGATAAAGTCACACACCTTATCTGGGAATCATGTACTTACTTCTAAGGTAAAATGATTGCCTGGATCAGGTGTCATAAATGATTGGGCCATCAAGTATTAAAATGGCTAGACAGGTCAAGAGGTCTGGAACTAGAGAGCTCTGGGCAAGTGCAAAGCAAGGTGTATAATCATTCATATGTACACACACATATGCACACACATGCATGCATGCACACACACACACACACACACACACACACACACACACACACACACACACACACACACCAATTTCCCATAGTATACTACTGAAGACGTATAAGGATCTATATTGACTGGAAATGTGACTTAATGGTAGAGTGCTTCCCTATCATGCATGAAGTCTTGGGTTCAATTCCTCAGTACCACATAAATAGAAAAAGCCGGAAGTAGTGCCATGGTTCAAGTGATAGCATGCTAGCCCTGATCAAAAGAAGCTCAGGGACAGTGTCCTAAGTTCAAGCCCCAAGACTGGCAAAAAAAGACCAATGTTATCAAAAAATTTGGTGTCCCAAAGGAGCCAGAAACACATATGAATTGCATGTGAAAATATCTCATTTTAAAGTCAGGCACCAGTGGCTCATGCCTGTAATTCTATTTACTCAGGAGGCTGAGATCTGAGGATCATGATTCAAAGCCATCCTGAAAATTCATGAGACTCTCATCTCCACTTAACCAAAAGGCTGGAAGTGGACTTGAGGCTCAAGTGATAGAGCAGCAGCCCTGAGCACAAAAACTCAGGGACAGCACCCAAGCTCCAAGCTTAAATTCCAGGAACAATTTGATGGTACTAAACCAAACCCATCTAACAAGTCATCTACCTACAGGCTGCCTATAGCTACCTCTCGCTAAAAAGTCATTGTAAGCTGGGCACTGTTGGCTCAGGCCTGTAATCCAAGCTACTCAGGAAACTGAGATCTGAGGCTCAATGTTCAAAGCTAGCTTAGGCAAGAAAATCTATGAGACTCTTATCTCCAATTTACACCAAAATGACGGGAGTGGAGCTATGGCTCATGTAGTAGAGTGCTAGCCTAAAGATCAACATCCAGGCCCTGAGTTCAAGCCCCACTTATAGCACAAAAAAAGTGATTGTGGATACTGGAAGTCCAAAGCATTGAAGCCCTGATGGAGATACAGAACTCCATCTTCCAGAAAGTTCTACTGAGCTTCCACTAGCCCCCTCCACCAAAAGCTCATATTTCCTTTTCCCACTGGTGTCTCTTCCTCCCACAGCCAAATGAGAGCTGGCAGAAGTCCCTCGGGATAAAAATTCTGAGCAAAGCCAAGCATGGGTGGCTTACACCTTTAATCTGAGCTGAGATCTGATGATCATAGTTCAAAGGCCAGGTTACAAAAAAGCCTGTCGGGGCTGGAAAGGTGGCTCAGTGGTAGAGCGCTTGCCTTGCATGCCTGAGGCCCTGGGTTCGATTCCTCAGCAGCACATAAGCAAAAGGAAAAAAGCCGTAAGTGACGCTGTAGCTCAAGTGGTAGAGCATTAGCCTTGAGCTGAAGAACTGAGGGACAGCGCCCAGGCCCAGAGTTCAAGCCCTACGACCAGACCCCCCCCAAAAAAAAAGCCTGTGATATGACCATATAAGATGATGCTAAGTGAAATGAACTCCCCCCCACCCCAAGATAGGGAAACAAGAGGTTTTTATCTTTCTTACTGTTATTTTAATGTATGTATCATGTACTATGTGATTTTTTGGTTCTTTTGTCTGTTCTTTCCCCATGGTATAACCCCTGGTTCACTGATTGTAGTGCCCTTCATCTTGTATATACAATTTTCTAATTTGGGGAAGGGAAGAGAAATAACAAAATGCTGAAATAAAGATACAGGTTGACACATTGTAACAATGAGATGTACAAGAAATTTGTTGAAAATGAAGTTTACAACTTCTGGTGGAGGGTGGGGAGGGAGGAGTGGGGAGGTAGGGAGGGAATGGATGGTATGGGAAAACAGAGGAGGAGGTAACAATGCTTCTATGGGAAATGTACTCATTACCTTACTCATGTAACTGTAACCCTCTGTACAGTATCTTTACAAAAAATATATTAAATAAATAAAGGTTTCATAATATATATTTGAATATATATCTGTATATATATATATATATATCTGTATATATATATATACACACACACACACACACACACACACACACACACATATATATATATATATATATATATATATATATATATATATATATATATATCTGAAAACGGAGCTTTGACTCAAATGGTAAGGCACCAGCTGCAGATTTCCACCCAGAGGATCTGTGCATGGTGCAGGCCCTCTGTCTCACTGCTTCAGACTCAGCCTGAGTATTTTTACTTCCCATATGTTCACCTTAGTATAGGGTCAATGTGCTGGTGGAGGTGGTTTTGCAGGGCTGTGGAAACACCATTTCTACTTCACATGATTATAGAGATGAGGAGACCTCCTAAGAGCATGCAACTACCATTATTACCTGAAGAACTCAGTGAATGCTTTGCACCCCTGAGAGGGAAGGCAAGGACTATAAAACTCATCCCACAGCTCAGCCATCAAGGTTATGGAACTGAGTGTTGGGTCACACAAAAACGTTGAGGATGGCCTGACTTCTGTACTCCTCACCTCCTGTCAGTATCCCCTAATAGCTCGATCCCTTCATAAAGAGAATTCCAACAAGTAAAAGCTAATTCAGACAGTAGAACCATGATTGCATCTATTTTTATTATTATTTTGTGCTTGTCCTGGGGCTTGAACTAGTATCCTGGGGCCTGGCTAGTATCCTTGGTCTTGTTTTCTTTTTGGTCTATTGTGGAGCTTGAACTCAGGGACTGGATGCTGTCTCTGAGCTCTTTTTGCTCAAGGCTAGCACTCCACCACTTTGTGCCACAGCACCACATCCAGTTTTGTGGTGGTTCATGAGTCTCATTGACTTTCTTACCAGGGCTGGCTTTGAACTGCAATCCTCAGATCTCAGACGTCTCAGTAGCTAGGATTACAAGCATAAGCCCCCAGGGCCTGGCTGACCAACAGAATTTTGAAGTCTCGAGTTCTGTCCATTTCATTTCCATGTAGCTCACCTTAGTCTGGTGTCTAATTCCATGTGATTCCTGAGTGAAATACAAATTAGAATTCATAAATGAGCTTATGCTGTTTGAATGGGCATCACCAAATATAGCTCCATACTATTTATTTGGAAAGCTGGCTTCATGAATCTTTTTATCCCAGTACTCAGAAATCACAATGGTGGCCTGGAAATAATACCAATATACAGAGGACAAACTGACACTTTTGTTCACAGTGTGTTTAATTCTATTCAGGAGAAAGGGATAAAAATCCTAGAAAAAGAGGGCGCTGGTGTCTAACTTCTCTAATGCTAGCTACTCAGGAGGCTGCGATCTGAGGATCACGATTCAAAACCAGCCCAGGCTGGAAAGTCTGTGAGACTCTTGTCTCCAATAAACTACTAGAGAAACAGGAAGTGGTGCTGTGGCTCAAGTTGTAGAGCACTAGCCTTGAGCTGAAAAGTACAAGGACAGCGCCGAAGCCCAGAGTTCAGGCCCTATGATTGGCAAAAAAAAAAAAAAAAAAAAAAAAAAAAAAAAAAAAAAAAAAAAAAAAATCCTAGCCATCATCCCTTCTCCCTCTATCTCAAGTTCATGGCATGTTTCCTGGTGCTCATATGATTTCACATGGAACTCCTTAATATACCTGTTTAGCACACAGAATGTTTTATATCAGAGATGCGGAAAGTGAGATCACTGTGGTCTGAGTGCACACACACACACACACACACACACACACACACACACACACACACACACACACACACACACACACACACACGAGTTCACACGCTGAACACTTAATCCCCATCCTCTCAGTGTTAGAAGGTGGTGACTTGGGGAGGTGTTTAGGCCAGGAGGGCTCTGACGTTGTGGAGAGATTAATGCTATCAGAAAGGAATCTAAGGGGAGTCTGACTGCTGGTGTCTATGTTCAGCAAGTGTCCGTCCCCATCCAAAGATGCTGTGTTCCAAGCACCATGTTGGAAGCTAACTGTAGCATCATTTGATAATTGAGCCTCTGACAGCTGGGCCATGAACTTGTCTCCATTTTCAAGGCAATAAAACACAAGTTTCTCTTGTTAATAAAGTGTGTAGCCTCTGGTATTTTGTTATAGTCATACCAATGGATTAAATGACAAAGATGGGTCCCAGAGCCATGTGGTACACTGTGGTGGCTCTCCTAAATATCTAACAATGTGGAAGTGGGTTTGGAGCAGGATACAGGGCCCAAGCTAGAAGGGTTTGGAGATGAATGCCATGAGGAGTCTTGCTTTTTTGTAAATGAAGCATTAGGCCATAGGTTCTGTTAGAATAAAGTGGTAGGGAGGGAAAACAACTGTGTTCTCAGCAGTTGCAGTCAGGACTTAGAATCAGCTGAAATGGAGCCTCAGACATGCTGAGCAAAGTGTGAGAAAGGAAGAAGAGGAAAGGCCAGCCTTGCTGTGACCTTGCAAAGATTCTAGGTGAATTCTGTCCCTTTCCTCAGATGCTATAGAAGGCAGAATGTGTGGGGTGATGCTCTGGAATCAAGCAGGAGAAATCTCTCCAGGCAGCAAAGGTTCTGGAATCTATGTGGCTTCTCTGAACAGCTTCTTGTAAAATGCAAAAAGAGAGGAATTATCAAATGATCTGAAGCCCAGAATTTACACTCAGGTGGGAATGAGCATAGGAAGATCTGGAAAGTTCTGAGACTGTCCATGTAAAAAGTCAAAAAAGCATGTTCAAGCTGAGCACTAGTGGCTCATAACTGTAATCCTAGTTACTCAGTGAGGCTGAGATCTGAGGATCACGGTTCACTAGTGGCTCATACCTGTAATCATAGCTACTCAGGGAGCCTGACATCTGATGATCATGGTTCAAAGCTAGACAGGTTATACAACTCTAGGAAACTCTTATCTTCATCTAACCAGCCAAAAAGCAAAGCCAGAAATGGAGATGTGGCCCATGTGTTAGAGCACCAGCCCTGAGCATAAAAGCTCAGCAAGAGCTCAAAGTCCTCAGTTCAAGTCCTAGTACCCATGCAAAGAAACAAAAATGGAGGTGTGGCTCCAGTGGCAGAGCACCAGCCTTGAGCAAAATAGCTAAGTGAGAGCACAAAGTCTTGAGTTCAAACCCCAAGACCAGCATGTACACATGCATGCATACAAGTTTGCACATACACACACATAAACAAAGTGTGCTGAGGACAGAAAAGCAAAGTTGTGACCAAGTAATCATATGGAGATTAGCAAAGATAGAAAGAAGCTTCTAGAAGGCATTTCAGAGATTTCTAGTGTTACCCATCCCCTCACAGGCTCAGAGTACCTGTGGGACCTACGGGGATCCTTGCCAAGAGTTGTTGTAGTTTCTGATCCCTACATTCTGCCACAGCACTCCTCTGCCACACCCCCAGCTGTGGCTCTGAGGCCCAAGATGTGCCTCAGGCCACCACAATGCAAGCCTTGTTTGTATACTGTCCACATACAGTGAATTCCACAGGCAATCTGAAGGTGGGAGCTATGGGGGCATGGCTTCCTCCGGCCAGATTTCAAAGGATGCTTGCAAAAGCTTTGAAGACCAGGCAGGGTTCTACTTCAGGGACAGAGCTGTTATAGAGAACAGGATGTGACACTGGAGTTTATCAAGATCTCTGCTAGGACAATATTGAGAGGACTGATGGAAGACCTGGCTACACACACACACACACACACACACACACACACACACACACACACACACACACACACACAAGCACAGAGCTACAATATATAGCCTCAGCCTAAAGAAGTCATAGGCATGAAATTTCAGCATGAGCGGAACCATGAGCATCACCTAGGAAAGTCTTCCTGAGGCCTTGAGTGTCCACGAAATGGAATCTCATTAAGATGACCCATCTCCAGCCTTGAGATTTAATGTTGCTTACTCTGTTGGATTTTGGATACTTAATGCCTATTCCTTTCTTCTGTTCTATGTAGCCCTCTAGAAATGAGGATGTGCATTTTGGGGGAGGGGTCCAGTCATGGGGCCTGAACTCTGGGCCTGTGTGCTGTCCCTCGGCTCTTCAGCTCAAGGCTAGTGCTCTACCACTTGAGCCACAGTGCCACTTCTGGGTTTTTTCTTTTTGCTTATGTGGTGCCGAGGAATCAAACCCAGGGCCTCAGGCATGCAAGGCAAGTGCTCTACCACTGAGCCACCTTCCCAGCCCGAGGATGTTCATTCTATGACAGTCTGCCATTGTATATAAAACTATACATTAGGTTCTGCTGGCATACAGCCTCAGAAGGAAGCGTGATTTAAAGCTGGTCTGTATGTGACTTAGGTCATACTGGGGATTTTAGACAAAGTTGATGCTGAAATAAGTGGCAAAGTTTACATTTTTGTGGGTGCAGGGATGGGGAATACTAGGATGAAGTTAATGTGTCTATTTTGTTTCTTGGGGGATTTTTTTGGTCATGGGGCTTGAACTATAGGTCCAGACACTGTCCCTCAGCTCTTCAGCTCAAGGCAAGCACTTTATCACTTAAGCAACAGCACCACTTCTGTTTTTCTGGTGGTTAATTGGAGATAAGAGTCTCATGGACTTTCCATCCTGGGCTGGCTTTGAACCATGAACCTCAGATCTCATTCTGAGCACCTAGGATTACAAGTGTGAGCCACTGGTGCCAGGTGAGTTAATGTGTTTTGCAAGTAGAAAAGACATGAGTTTAGGGGTATGAATGAGTGCCATTGTCTGAATGTCTCTCTTACAAAATATGTGTCTCCCTCAAATCCCTCCCTGGTGTGGGGGGAGGGGGCTATCACCTGTTAGGAACCATTTGGCCATAAGGGCTGCCATTATTAAGGGACTTGACAGAGTAGAAAGTTATATGCTTGACAAAGAGACAGTCTAAGATGGAGGATTCGTTATAGCACTTTACTGTCCAACATTGAAATTAATATTTTATGTATGTTTCACTTCATTTAGAGATATAATTGATTCCTGGGCACTAATATCTCATATATGTTATCCTAGCTACGCAAGAGGTTGAGACCTGAGGCTTGCTATCCAAAGCCAGACTGGACAGAAAAGACTGTGCAATTCTTATCTCCAATTAATGAGTAAAAGAAAGGCCAGAAGTGAGGCTGTGGCTCAAGTGGTAGAGCACCAGCTTTGTGAGTAAAAGGTAAACTACAGTGCCCAGGTCCTGAGTTCAAGTCCCAAAACTGGCATAAATAAAATTTAAACTGGAATAAATAAAATTTAAAAATGTCTTAAATATATAGGAGAGAAGAAGGAGCCTGGGAAAAGCAAGAGGACAAGGCCAACGGGACTGGAGAAGAACATAGAGATTGCTAAGCATGAACTCCATTGTTTGAATGGGCAAATGAGCAGCCAGGAGATAGATACAAGGTCACAGAGCTGATGGAGATTCTATTCTAGCCCATGTGTCTCCTGTCTCAGTACAAGTGCATTATGGTCAGTTATAGAGCAACCCTGCTGTGCTCAGGACAGGCAGCAAGCCCTACCTCTTCTGTGTACATGCAGACTTCCAGGTTGTGTAGGTTAAGGATCTGGACAGTAAAGTGGATTTTCAGTTCCTGGGTATCTCAAAAGGAACTCACCAAGGCTAAGTTTATTTCTACAGAAGAATGCACCATCAGTCAAAAAGTTGGCAAGCAACCACACAGAGCAGGCAGGCTGGCTGTTCCCATTCTATCCCTGATCCAGCAGGCACCACCCTCTGCTCCCATTGACTGAGCTCAGGCTCACAATGTGGAAAGGGATGTAGATGTAATTAAAATTCAAGGAGCTTCTCAGGTGCTCAGGAAAAGGAAGTTTGTAAGTAAAGTGTACTTAACAAGGGCCAAGCCACCTGGCCAAAGCAGGAACCCTTCAGAAAAACAATTCTCACCAGGCACTGGTGGCTCACACCTGTAATCCTAGCTACTCAGGAGGCTGAGATCTGAGGATCACAGTTCAAAGCCAGCCTGGGCAGGAAAGTCCATGAAACTCTTTATCTCCAACAAACCACCAGAAAACCAGAAGTGGCGCTGTGGCTCAAATGGTAGAGCTCTCACCTTGAGCTGAAGAGCTCAGAGACAGTGCCCAGACTCAGAGATAAAGACCCATAGTGGACAAAATGGAAAAAGAAAAGAAAATCTCTCAAGATTAACAGAAATGAAGAAAACTCCTTTGATAGAAAAGACTTTTTCTCACATTAGTGCTAATAGCTCATGTCTCTAATCCTAGCCACTCAAGAGGCTGAGACCTGAGGATCAAGGTTGAAAAATGGCCAGGGCAGACAAATCCATGGAAAATTTCTCTCCAATTAACCAGAAAAAAGTCAAAATTGGAGAGGTCAGTCGAATGGAGGGTAAAGCACTAGTCTGGAGCAAAACAAGCTAAGCAAATGCATGAGGTCCAGAGTTCAAGCCTCATTGCCAGCATAAAAATATTTATGTGTCTGCACATTTAATAGATCTTTGGAGGAGAGAAGGGTGAAGGGTAAAGTCTGAGTTGCAAGTTGTCTGCTTCATGCTTTAACAAAGCCTGATGCTTGGTCCTATGTGTGTGTATATCCTTGAGCTGCATGATGACGCGGGCCACAGTGGTGACCTGTGTGTACAGACATGTGGTGCATGCCATAGGAACTGCATTGTTTCTGCCCTTCTATGTGATGCCTCTGCATTTCCAAAGATCAGAAACAAATGGAAGATGACTAGGATCAGAGAGAGACAGAGAGACAGAGAGACAGAGAGAGGGGGGAGTAGGAGAGGGAGAGGGAGAGGGAGAAAGAGAAAGAGCGAGCACTGCAGAAAAAATGCCTGAGATGCAGAACATTAAAAGGCAAGTCATATAAACCGGCAAACCTGCACCACCACAGCCATAAAACACCCATGCCTGCTATCATCCACAGCCTTGCGCCCCGCCTGGCTGCATTGCTCCAAATTCTGCACCAGGCTGTTCTAGAGCCCATGTTATAGTTTCCTGGAGAGTGTGAACCCATCCTTAGCCAGAACCTGATTGCCTTCCTCCTCCTCCTCCTCCTCCCCTCACTCCCCAGGCCACCCAGTGTGGGCCCCACCTGCTGAGATGAGAAGGAAAGAGGAAAGCAGCCTTGGTCTGTCACCTATATGGGTTTTCCAGACAGCAGGGCAACAGCACTTGGAATTCCCTACCATCCATCAATCCTCTCTACCAACCCCCACCTCCCACCAGGGCCACATCCCATGTCACATGGCCCATGAGCTGCTCCTCCCAGGTGAACTGCTATTTCTTCGGTCCTGACCCTCCTACAGCTCCTTTCCCCAGCAGCTGTCACAACCAAGAAGCACCCAGAATACCTGATTTTACTTAGCACTTAGGGACTCTTGTGAGCACCTTGCTGAGGGCTACATCTGCACTGCCTACAGTAAGGTATGACAGGTACTATGGCTCCAATGCTGTAGCATTGACAATCAGGAAACCAAGATAGCTAGAAGGAGATCAAGGAGTGTAAGCGAAAGGTCAGACTCTGTGCCCTTTTGTGCAGGTTTGCATTTTAACCAGAATCACAGTGATCTTCTTTGGGGAAAAGTAAATAAATCAGTAAATAAATCTTATGGTGGAATTTTTAATTTATACAAGTGAACTGACAAGGTTCTATTGACCAAAGGGCGTTCTCTGGGCTCCATGAAAGCAATGCTAGAACCATCTGAGCCCCAGAAATTACCTACTTCATGCTGAATGGAGCCCCTGAACATCATCCTACAAAAGTAAATTGGCCAAGATCCACTTGCTCTTATAGAAACCATTCTGGCTCCATTCATGGGGGTTGCAAGATCAGCCATCCATTGTGGATCTAGAAGAGTCTAGAAGGTCTCTATCACAGGAATGTTATGAAGTGAGGAGTGGACATGAGGTGGTGGAATGGAGGAGTGTGGAACAGGTGACATGAAGGGCAGGCAGGCTCAGCAACTGGCTGGTTGTGTGTGTCACACTAAGCGAATGGCTTCACTCAATGAAACCTCTTTGCTTTCTCTGAAAAGTTGGGATTCATAATGGTCTCCTCCCTCTGGAGGAGTCATGAGCATTGAACGAACTAATGACTGAGAGTATGAGAACACCCTTTTGAAATTGTAAGTGATATGTATATGTGTGTGTTTCTGAAGAGTATAGAATTATTAATTTTTTTGTCGGTCATGGGGCTTGAACTCTAGGCCTGGGTGCTGTCCCTCAGCTCTTCAGTTCAAGGCTAGCACTCTACCATTTGAGCCACAGCACCACTCCGGGTTTTCTGGTGGTTAATTGGAGACAAGAGTCACAGACATTCTTGCTTTGGCTGGCTTCAAACTGTGATCCTCAGATCTCAGCCTCCTGAGTAGCTAGGATTATAGTGGTGCCTGGCAGAAAATAAGTTTGTTTGTTTAAGAAAAGCATTTGCTCCTTTTGCCTAGAAATTCTACCACTAAGAAATCACCCTATAGAAAGAATCACATGTACTTTCATTACTGAGTTACAACTGTGCTATTTCAAATCCTTTTTAAAAGGCAAAAAAATAAAACAACAAAAACTAACCTGGAAACATCATAAACTGTCCAACTAGATAAATATATCATGGCACTAGCTGGGTGCCTGTGGCTCATGCCTGTTTTCTGAGCTACTCAGGAGGTAAGAAGTAAGACTCGTAGCTCCAAGCTAGCCAGGGCAGAAAAGTACTTGAGACTTTTATCTCCAATTAATCATCAAGAAGCCAGAAGTAGAGCTCTGGCTTGAGTTGTGCTATGCCAGCCTTGAGCAGAAAAGTCAAAGCAAAAACTCATTCTCTTAGTTCAAGTCCTATTACCAGCACACACACACATGCACACACATACACGAAAGAAAGACCCATGACCAGCAAAAAAAAAAAAAAAAAAAAAAAAAGAAGAATCTCAGATTTGTCTGCCAGGGCTGGTTTTGAACCTTGATCCTCAGACCTCAGCTTCCTAAGTAGCTGGGATTACAGGTGTGAGCCAGCAGCACCTGGCCTAAGCATCCATCTTTCTTTTTCTTTCTCTTTTGTCAGCCATAGCTCCACTTCCAGTTTTCTAGTGGTTAATTGGAGATAAGAGTCTCATTAATTTTCCTGCCTGGACTGGTTTCCAACTACAATCCTCAGATACTTAGTCTTCTGAGTAACTAGGATTATAGGTGGGAGCCACCAATGCCTAGCCTAAATGTGTTTTTGTTGGTGGTGGTGGTCATGGGGCTTGAACTCTGGGCCTGGACTCTGTCCCTGAGCTCTTCAGCTCAAGGCAAATTCTCTACCACTTGGGCCACAGCGCCACTTCTGGCTTTTTGCTGATTAATTGGAGATAAGAGTCTCTTGGACTTTCCTTGCCTGGGGTGGCTTTGAATCATGATCCTCAGATCTCAGCCTCCTGAGCAGCTAAGGTTACAGGTGTGTGCCCGGCCTAACCATTTCTTAATATGGGTCTTGGTAAAAAATATTCAAAGCCAAGTATGGTGGTATGTGCTGGCAATTAGGAGAATCAGAAGTTCCAGGCCAGTCTGGGTTATATAGTGAGACACTGTTTCAAAATCAAAACAAACTAAGGAAAAGTATGTAGGTGAAACTATTCTTGTAGCCATCTTTGGAAAATACACCCAGCAACTTAGCAATGTGGGTTTCAGAGAAAGCACTAGTGATGGCAGCTTCATTTTGCTGTCTGAAGTGTCTGCCTGGCGAGGGGCTTGGATGGTGGTGGTCATGGTGGTGGTGGAGGTGGTGGTGGTGGTGGTGGTGGTGTGTGTGTGTGTGTATGTGTGCGTGCATGTGTACATGCGCACACTCATGCCTGTCCTGGGACTTGAACAGAATCTGGGTGCTGTCCCTGAGTTTTTTTCACTCAAGGCTGTTACTCTACCACTTGAGCTCCATTTTGGCTTTTTAGTTAATTGGAAATGAGTGTCACAGGCTTTTCTTCCTTGGCTGGCTTTGAACTGTGATCCTCAGATCTCAGTCTCCTGAGGAGCAAGGATTTTATATGGGAGCCTCCAGGACTTGGCTTCCTCTCCTGTTCTTTGAAACAGGGTTTTGCTATGGAGTTCCAGGTGGCCTGGAACTTATAATTATCTTGCCTCTGCCTTCTGGTTGCTGGGATTACAGACACACACCACCTTGCCTGGCTCTCTGTTCAGGAAGACATTTGATAAGCCTTCCTTCCTTCCTTCCTTCCTTCCTTCCTTCCTTCCTTCCTTCCTTCCTTCCTTCCTTCCTTCCTTCCTTCCGTCCTTCCTTCCTTCCTACCTTTCTTCCTTCCCTCTATCTCCTTTAACTTGAGGCCTTGTTCTCTTACTGAACCTGTTTGCTCAAGGCTGGTGCTCTACCACTTGATCCACAGCTCTGCTTCCAGTAGTTTGCTGATTAATTGTGGATAAGTGTCTTTCAGGGTTTTTCTGCCTATGCTGGCTTTGAACTGCGATCCTGAGATCTCAACCTCCTGAGTAGTTAGGATTACAGCTGTGAGCCACCAGCCAAGATTTTTCAATAATTCTCCATGGACTTGGTTTGGAGGGCATTTCTTGATAAATGTCCTATTTCCGTCCCATGACCACAATAGCGTAATGGTTGAAATACGTGGATTTTAAAAATTGTTTTTCTTTTTTATTGTTTTGCTTTTTTATTGTCTGCCCTCAGGCTTGGAGACAAGGACTGGGTGCAGTCTCCTCCAGGTGTCTTTTGTTCAAGGTGAGCATTCTACCACTTGAGCCACAGTGCCACTTCTGGCTTTTTTTGTTGTTGTTGTTCAGTTTTAGGGCCCGAACTCTGGGTCTGGGCACTGTCCTTTGAGCTCTTCAGCTCAAGACTGGCACTCTACCACTTGAGCCATAGCACCACATTTTTCTGCTTATGTTGTGCTGAGTCATTGAACCCAGGGCCTCAAGCACGCAAGGCAAAGCACTCTATCACTGAGCCACCATCTCAGCCCCATAAGGAGTCTAGAAGTGGATTTTTTGTTGTTGGTTGTGGTGGTTGTGGGGCTTGAACTCTGGGCCTGGGCACTATTGCTCAGCTCAAGCTCAAGGCTAGCGCTCTTCCACTTCTAGCTTTTTTTGAGTAGTTTATCATAGATAAGGGTCTCACAGATTTTCCTGCCCAGGCTGCTTCAAACTGCAATCCTGAGATCTTAGCCTCCTGAATAGCTAGGATTACAGATATGAGCCATGGTGCCTATAAATTGTTTTATTATTATAAAGGTGATGTACAGAGGGGTCACAGTTATGTGAGTCAGGTAATGACTATATTTATTTTTGGACACTGGCACCGAAGGAATATTTGTTTAAAAAAATTCAACAATTTCTGAATCTAAATTCTCCTTCCTTTCTTCTTAGCAGGCAAATCTTTATCCTGCTCTTCATGCATTAGAAGTTAGTAAATTAGAAATAAATGCACAGCTGTGTGGCTGTAGGGACAGAGGAAGTTCAGAAGAGAAGATAAACACGTCATGGAAACACATGCTTAATCATCATCATCAACAACAGTAACCAAGCCTACATAATTGGATCAATGATCTTAAAATGGATCACAGAATTAAAGGCAAACTAAAAATAAAATATAACCTCGTGCTTGTAGCTCACTCCTGTAATCCTAGCCACTGAGGAGGCTGAGAGCTGAGGATTGCAGTTCAAAGCCAGCCTGGGCTTTGGAGATAAGAGTCTTATCTCCAATTTATCACAGTAAATGCTGGAGGTGGCACTGTGGCTCAAGTGTAGAGTGTTAGCCTTGCACAAAAGGAGCTCAGGGACAGCATTCAGGTCCAGTTCAAACCCTAGGATCAAATACATATATCGAGAGAGAAACATAAGGGAAAATCCTTGTAACTCTAGGAAAAACTTTTTTTTATGATTTTTATTTTTTTTTAATTTTATTTTATTTTATTTGAGAACATACTGTACAGTGGGGTTACAATTACATGGGCAGGATAATGCATACATTTCTTACCAAGCATTGCAGCCTCCTCCTTTGTTTTACCCTTCACCTCCCTTCCCAGCCTCCCCCCTCCCCCATTCTTTTATTAATCTTATGTGCTACCAAGGAATTGAACCTAGGGCCTCATGCATGCTAAGCAAGTACTTTACCACTGAGCCACATGTCCTGCCCCTAGGAAAAACTTTTTGTTTTGGAGGGGTCGTCTTCGTGGGGCTTGAACTCTGGGCCTGGGTGCTGTCCCTTAGATTTTCAGCTCAAGGCAAGTGCTCTACCACTTGTGCCACAGTGCCACTTTGGGTTTCTGGTGGTTAATTGGAGATAGGAGCCTCACAGACTTTCCTGCCCAGGCTGGCTTTCAACCATGATCATCAGATCTCAGCCTCCTGAGTAGCTAGGATTACAGGCATGAGGCACCAGTGCCCAGCTTGTGGTTATTTTTTCAGTTATTAAGGTGTTATACAAAGGGGTTACTATTTCATAAGTCAGGCAATGAATACATTTCACTCCTTTCTTTGCTTTTCCTCAGTTTCTCCCTCCCAGCCTGCCTGCAAGTTACACAGTTCATTTTCCACAGTGTATACTGACTTTTGCTATAGTTATTTTTGAGATAGGATCATGATTTTTGCTAGCCTAGACCACTTTTTTTTTATATATATACTGGTGCTTGAACTCAGGGCCTGTAACTCTGTTTTTTCTGCTTAAGGATGGAGCTCTATTGTTAAGATAATGGGACATAAGAAACGCTTGCATTTCCTGCCTCAGCTGGCTTCCAACCTCTATCCTTAGATTTCAGTCTCCGGAGTAGCTGTAATTACAGATGAAACCCCCAACCCTGGATCCTGACATTTCTTCAAGAAGGGCTCAGTGATGGGGGAGAAAGACGGAGATATTGATCAAGATGCGCTGTAGACCTGTGGAAATGTCACAAGGAAACTTGCAGTGATGTAGGTGCTAATTTGAAAAGTCATTGGTTGAGAGGAGCAGGGGCGGGGCTTAAACCTGGGGGTAGGGCTTGATTCCCAGGGCCCTGCACCTTTGTGCTCCAGTGGGCTAGAAGACTGGATCAAGACCCTAGGAAAACATCTGCCACTTGATAGACTAGTGCCCTTCTGGAATGGCAGCTCAAGTCCACTTCAGCCCAGCCCAGCACTTGTGGCTAAGCCCAGACTATGGCCTAGCCTGCTGGCACAGCTGGTGGCCCCCAAAACGCTGAAGAGGGACTGCCAGAGCCCTCCATATGTAAAGAAGATGCGAGCTGGTGTTGGACTGTGATCTGCCTTTGTTTGCACTCCCCTAGCTCTGGGTTCCTGCTCATGTGGCTTTCTGGTGCTAAATGCTGAGGAGGGAGCCAGGCAGGTGCTCATGGCTCATGCCTGCCCATAATCCTAGCTACTCAGGAGGCTGAGATCTGAGGGTTTCCAGGAGACTCCTATCTCCAAGTAACCCCCAGAGAGTCAAAGTGGAGCTGGGGCTGGGGATACATGAAACAGCACATCTCCTGGAAAATTGAATTGGCTCAAAGTGGTAGAGTGCTAGCCTTGTTTAAAAAGACCTCAGGGACAGTGGCCTGGCCCTGGGTTCAAGACCCAGGACTGACAAAAACAAACAAACCCAGGGATTGCAGATTTGCAATCCCTGACCATGGCTGTGTTTGGAACATAGGAGCCTTTGCCCCTCCACCCCAGGCACAGGGAGGGCCTGTCCCAAAGTGGCTTCCCTCCAGGGCCTTGTCTGCCTCCCACTTCAGGGTCTGCTGCTCTTGAGAGCCCAGGTCACTTTTGGAGCTCTTGTGACAGATTCTTTTATTCTCTTTTTTTGGGGGGGCAAGTCTTGGGGCTTGAACTCAGGGGCTGAGTGCTGTCCTTGAGCTTGTTTGCTCAAAGCTTGTGTTTTACCACTTGAGCCACAGCTCTACTTCTGGCTTTCTGCTGGTTGATTGAAGATAAGAAGAGCCCATAGCTCTGTTTCCCCCTCACTGTGAGATCCTTCTGGGTCATGTTACCCTCTGCCTGCCCTCCCCCCCAATGGATTCTGGGAGAAGCACTACCCCATGTGATGGGGTCTCTTAGCTGGGGCTCCTGTCACAAGGTCAGAGGTTGGCTCAGCACTGAACACATTAGCTTCTCATGGCTCCTCACTCTGCGGCGTCCAGGGTCAACACAGCTGCCAGTGGAACATCCTTGAACCAAGCCCTCTTCCCCTCAGCCATGGCTTTAGCAAGGTTTTGTTTCTCTTTCTTTCTTTCTTTCTTTCTTTCTTTCTTTCTTTCTTTCTTTCTTTCTTTCTTTCTTTCTTTCTTTCTTTCTTTCTTTCTTTCTTTCTTTCTTTCTCTTCCTTCCTTCCTTCCTTCCTTCCTTCCTTCCTTCCTTCCTTCCTTTCTTTCTTTCTTTCTTTCTCCCTTCCTTCCTTCCTTCCTTCCTTCCTTCCTTCCTTCCTTCCTTCCTTCCTTCCTTCCTTCCTTTCTTCTTTCTTTCTTTCTTTCTTTCTTTCTTTCTTTCTTTCTTTCTTTCTTTCTTTCTTTCTTTCTTTCTTTCTTTCTTTCCTCCATCCTTCCTTCCTTCCTTCTTTCCTTCCTTCTTTCCTTTGTTACTCTCTTTCCGATAGGGTTTCACCCTTCTGCTTGATTGAGATCTTCCAAACCTACACTTCTCACACAGCTGTGATTACAGATACTAGCCACCATGCCTGAACTGTGTGTCTCTTCTTCTAAGGCCACTGACACCACCATTGCAGCCCCACCCTCTCCTTCCTCTTATCAGCACCCTTCATGCAACTCAGTCCTTCTGTTCTACCTTCTTTTCTTCTCTCCCTTTTGCTCCCCCTTTACACTCTTCCCTGCGACGGACCAGCTCGGCTGGAGCACTGGGACCGACGGGACAGGGATCTCGGGATAGGTGGGCAAAGGAGTCGGCGAAGTGACAAACAGACACAGACTCAAAAGAGTTGCATCTGAGTGTATCTTTATTGAGGAGAATTAACATTTTTATACAGTGTGAGAATGTGACATAGATTTTTTGTTTATTTAAGCACGTAATCAATTTTTTAAAGGCAAAGCATTGATAAATTACATGAAATTTAATGACTATCCCACCAACTGTTTAAGCTAAGTGGTGCAAAACAAGTCTAACATATTGTTTAATAGAATACGTCATCTATTCAGCCTTTTTTATGTTTAATAATTAACAAACCTAAGACAGGACTGTACTTACATTGTACTGTTTTTAATTTTATCCAACTAATTTTATCTTTATAATCTCCTGTATAAGGAAATGGTTTTTGGTTGGTTTAGGAAATATGTCACTAACTTTATATTTTGTGTGAAAACACCATCTATTCCCTATAATGTAAGTTGGACTAAACTTAATCATAACTGTTGGGAGAATCTTTCTTTTTCTTTTATAATCAGAGGTCCCTTCTTTTTAGAACTCTCTAAACTACTGGGATAACTCTTTCTAACTTAGTTTAGTTCATTGATTTTGTCTGTTGGACATATCTAAAAATTTTAAGTCTCTATATTTACTATTCGTGAGCTGCAAAACCGCTTGGAAGTTGTAGGAGTATCTGGAGGCAACGTCACATCAGATGATAGATTGATTGGGGGATTGTCCACATTTAATCTTTGGCCTTAGTCTTTATTACTTAGAGAAGCCATCTCTATTGGACTGGAAAAATACAACATGCTCTGTTCGTGGATCAATAGAAAAATAGCCAAAACGAGAATAAAGGCAACAAATGTACAGCCAAGAAGAATATAGTAAAAATAAAGGTAGAGGCTATGAAGGTGCAGCCAAGTGTATGGAAAGCCTTAAACCAACACCCCCTTCCTGGGGGCATGCTTCCTTGAAGCTCTTTGTCCAACACAATCTCTCACGCAGACTCCGCAGAAGGTGGCGTGGCACCCACTGATCACAGAAAGATGTCCACTCAGCTGGAAATACCAGGAACCACTGGAAATGAAGAAACTTAAGTGTTTGACCTTGTTTCTCTGGCCAGAGACTATTCATTGAACTTGCAGTCCCTTATTCTGTTGTCCATGTCAAATTAGAAGCCATCTATCCACCACAGGCAGCTTTATGGAAGTGCTCTGCCCACCTGCGCCGGCCTCTCTTTGCTGAACCCAGCTAAGGACTACTTGCAGACACATCTTCATGGCTGCTTTGCCTGCTGTGATCTCTGCTCCTTTCCAAACGCTTGCTTTGACAGCTTCGTCTCCATTGTGCCTCTCGGACTGGGTTCCCATGGTGGTTGGATACTGAGCTACTTGTTAGAGCAGGAAACAAAAGTTGTTGTATACAATGGCAGGCCTGAATTGGCCTGGAGGCAGGACAAACGCTCTCCCAGGTGGGACTTGTCAGGGTACAGGGCAGGCATCCTGCCATTGGGCCCTGGGTCACTGTGGTGAGCAGCAGTCACACTGGAACTTCTCTTTCTCAGAGAACAACGGGTTAAGTCTGACCAGATTGTCTTTTTTAGGGAATCCAGTTCTTCACCAACTCCTGGGGGATGCCTGGGGCTTGAGTCTATGCCAGGCTCCACTCCTGTCCAGAACCTTTTATTCCAAAAGTTTCAACCAAGTGTATGTGGCGTGGCACTTCCCTTCTTTTCCTCCCTTCTCCTCTCCTATAACCCCTTTTTCTCCCCTTCCCTTTTCTTCTTTCTTCCCCTTCTTTCCTCCCCCTTTCTCTTTTTCTTTCTTCTTCCCTCTCCTCCTTTCCTTTCTTGCCCCTCCTCTCCATTCTCCTTCCCTTCCCCTCCCTCCCCTCACCTCTCCTTCCCTCCTGGGACAGGCTTCACAGAGTTCTCTGGCTGCCTCTGGCCTCCAAGGCCTGACCATTGTGATCAGCATGATGCATTTGCCCCTGTCCCACAGAGCTGCAGCTTCCCTTCCCTTCCCTTCTCTTCCCTCCCCCCTCCTCCCCTCCCCCCCTCCCCTCCGCTCCCCTTCCTTCTCCCTCTTCCTTTTACAACTTCTTGTCAGTCCTAGAGCTTGAACTAAGGGCCTGGGTACTGTCTCTTAGCTTTTTCACTGGTATTCTATTGGTATTCTACCACTTGAGTCACATCCTTTACTTCCATTTTTTTTTTGTTGGTTTATTGGAGATAAGAGTCTCATGGACTTTCCTGCCTTGGCTGGCTTCAGACTTTGATCCTCAGATCTTAGCCTCCTGAGTTGCAACTAGTATGTCAGGCATGAGCCACTAGTGCCTGGCTCTTTTTTATTCTCTTTGTGTTTAACTGGTTCTCTCTCTCTCTCTCTCTCTCTCTCTCTCTCTCTCTCTCTCTCTCTCTCTCTCTCTCTCTCTCTCTCTCTCTCTCTCTCTCTCTCTCTCTCTCTCTCTCTCTCTCTCTCTCTCTCTCTCTCTCTCTCTCTCTCTCTCTCTCTCTCACTGAGTCACATGATCCCATGATCCATAATTATATAAAAGGTTCTAGAATTTTCAGGAGGCAAACTCCTCCCTTGCTTGTGAACCTGAGAAGGTCAAGTGGAAATTTTAATTACTGAGGGAACTCAAAGAGAGCATCATTGCTCCCATAGATTAACCCCAAACTTGAGCGGTGCAACCCCAATGTACTTGTGTGGGCCAGGATCCTAGAGGTGCTTACTCACGTAGTTCTGCCACCTGCTTCAGGCCCCAAGGGGCTGGAACTGGCTGGTGGTGGAGGTGGAGGCATGTGGAACCGCTGGAGCCATCTGCCATGCTGTGCTGGCTCAGGTCATATGCAGGGTGTGTGTGTGTGTGTGTGTGTGTGTGTGTTTCTTTCCACACGTGGTCTTCAAAGCAGCACAGGACTACAGTACGCATGTTCTGAGGAGAATTAGAGTTAGCAGTGGATCACAGCATGGCTTTGCCCTGCACAGAACTGGTGCTGCAGCTAGCCTAGGATCAAAAGGATGGGACATAGCTGGGTATGGGTGGCTCACACCTGTAATCCTCAGAAGGCTGAGATCTAAAGATCACTGTTCAAAGCCAGACTGGACAAGAAAGTACCATTGTATCTTATCTCCAATAAACCACCAGAAAAGTGTAAGTGGAGCTGGTGGCTCAAAATGGCTGAGTGCTACCCTTGAGTAAGAGGTCAGGGACAGTGCCCAGGCCCTGAGTTCAAGCCACATGACCAACGAGAGAGAGAGAGAGAGAGAGAGAGAGAGAGAGAGAGAGAGAGAGAGAGAGAGAGAGAGAGAGACAGAGACAGAGACAGAGACAGAGACAGAGACAGAGACAGAGACAGAGACAGAGACAGAGACAGAGACAGAGACAGAGACAGAGACAGAGATACAGAGACAGAGACAGAGATACAGAGACAGAGACAGAGACAGAGACAGAGACAGAGACAGAGATAGAGAAGAGGAGGGGCCTTGTCTCACTACATGTTGATGGGAGAGGAACATCAAAGGATTTATAGCCCTCACAGGCCATTTTGTGTTCCTCAAGTCTTAGGTGCCTGGTGCAGGAAACAGAGTAGACATTCCTTGTCTTGGGGTGAAGGAGTACACGGGGCCTCTGCCTCTTGTGCAGGCCCATCTCTTCAGTGGAAAAGGATCCATCTATGTGTGGCCTGGTGGGTTGCCTGTGGGCCTGGGGTGGTCCAAGTGTTACAATGCCAGCCTTGAGCAAGAAAGCCAAGCAGCTGAGTGGGTCCCTGAGTTCAAGCTTCTGGAACCAGTGTGTGTGCATGTACCAATCACACACACACACACACACACACACACACACACACACACACACACACACACACACCAATAATAAAAGCACAGGTCTTTGGCTATAAGCTGTCCCTCAAATACAAACAGCAAGTAGCTCTAGGAAACCTCCATCCAGCCCTGCCTACCTGGTGTCTGAAGATACACCTTGACCTCAGTGTTCAGAGCCACTGGCTAGTGTGACAAGGCAGAGGCAGGGGCTCCACAGGCTCTTTCCTCCAATTTATCTGTTGACATTGAATCCAAAATGGTGACATTAGGGAGTGAGCCACTGGGAGGAGCCTTAAGGAATGGCGTGGGCCTCTGTTCCAGGGGCCCACAAGCTCTCATTTGCCTCTGCCCCCATGACCTGGCTCAGCCAGAGCCATCCTCCTGGAGAGCAGAGAAGGCCCTCTCCCTGCTGGAGCAGTTGTGTTTGTTGTTTAGATGAGATCTATGTCATCTTCCTTGGTGATGCAAGGGATGGATCTGTAGGTGAGTAGACAGTCCTTGATTTATGATGGCTGAACTCTCAATGGCACTATCCCACCATGGGACAAAGACAAGAGCAGTTCACTTTCACCAGGTCTTGCTTGGTCCCCTAGCTAGTGATGTCCAGGACATTGCATGGTGACAGTGAGCTTACACATCCCCAGGGAAATCAGTGGACCCTCTGTGGTGTGCTGTGTTGCTAAGCAACAATGCCTGGGAGGAGGTGGATGAAAGGCATCTTTGACTTACAGTCTGTCAAAATGTTTGACAGGAGACTTGGGATGTAACCCTATGGGAAGTCAGGGTGTAGGCTGTGCATGGAGCATCTGTATATAGTAAGAGTTATCATCAGCAATTTGTTCCTGAGTTATGCAAATCTAGTCTGCTATCGGTCAGTTGGAGACCTGGGAAAGGCAGAGGGTGAATTCCAGCCTGAGTTCAGATTCTCTGAGACTTGGAAGAGCCAGAGGTGCCAGTCCCAGTCCATGGGGAGAAGAGCAAGGCGTCAGCTCCAGCTGGCAGGCTGAGAGAATGAAGCTTCTTCCACCTTTGTGCTCTATTCTTGGGTTGGATGACGTCCACCTGCATAGCCCAACCTGGCTGGACTCTGCCCACCAAGTTAAATGCCGATGCCATCCAGAAACTTGCAGGGAGGCCAGAAACCACATATCTGGGCACCCTGTGGCCCAGTCAAGCTGACACAGAGAATCAACCAATGCATGACACCCGAGGAGAGGGAGACGGTAGGGGATGGTAGTACCTTTCTAGCCTGCCACAGCCAATTCTCATGGGCTTGGTGACTTTAAATAACAGAGATTTTTCTTTGCTCAAACCAGGTGTCAGCAGGCCTTTCTTACTCTGAAGGCTTACCTCTTTCTAGAGGCAGGATCTTACTAGGTTACCCAGTACATCCTTAGTCACCTGAGTGCTGAGATTGCAGGTGTACAACAACAAACCAGCTCTGTGACTTCTTAATTTGATGCAATCCCAATTGTTAGTCCTTGCTTTTTGGGGGGGGAAGGTGTGTGTGTAGGTGGTGGGGCTTGAACACTGGGCCTGAGCGCAGTCCCTGAGCTCTTCAGCTTAAGGCAAGCGTTCTACCAAATGAGCCACAGCACCACTTCTGGTTTTCTGGTGATTAGTTGGAGGTAAGAGGCTCATGGACTTCCTGCCTGGGCTGGTTTTGAACCATTATCCTCAGATCTCAGCCTCCTGAGTAGTTAGGATTACAGGTGTGAGCCACCGGGTACCCAGCTAGTTCTTGCTTTTATTTCCTGAGCTATTAGAGTCCTTAGGAAATTATTACCTGTGCCTACATCTGCCCCCTCCTCTCTGTTTGTGTTTGAGCTCAGAGCTCCATACTTACTAAGCTGGCATAATACTGCTGAGCTACACCTCCATCCTTATTTTTTGCTTATTGTTTATAGGGCAGGCTTTCCATTCCCCATGTCCTGGCTGCTTTAGGTGCTCTGTTGTTGTTGGAACCACAGGAACAGGCTGCCCCATTCCACTTCCCTCTGTACAGATGGAGTTTTGAGGGCATTTATTTATTTATTTATGCCTTGGCTGGCCTGGAACCATGATTCTCCCAAACTCAGCCTCTCATGTAGCTTTAGATGACAGGCATATGCCACTGTACCCTGCTATGGGTTAAGGTAGGATATCTTGAAATTTTCTGTGTAGTCCTCCTGTTCTTAGCCTCCAAGTAGCCAGGATTCCAGGCAGAAGTCACCACACCTACCTGGTGGTCTTGAAGTGTTTCCTCTAATATTTTCAAAGCTTCAGGTCAGACCAATTTTTGAGGAAGAGACGGGAAGAGACTGAATTCCCAGCCTGGGAATTGGGTCCTGGTCAAGGTAAATAAAAAGCAGTGCCAGGTGCCAGCAAGTCCTGAAGGGAAAGCAGTGGTCTGTATTTTAAGTGTGGCATGGGTCTGTTAAGCTGCAGACAGTTATGAGCGGACAGCAACCCCACAGCCACTTTTGGAGAGGAACAATGGCTGTGGTCATCTTTCCAAAGTGTGGATTTGGATGAGCACCTGGCAGCTGGCCTTGAACACAGCCAGTGTCTTTGTGTCTGCTCTGGGTGCTGAAGCAGTGTTCTTGAACTGCAGGACTATATGGGTGCATCAGGGAAGGGTTGGGAGGGTAAGAAGAGGGTGGAAACAGGAGAGCATGTGTGACAGACTTTTTTTTTGCTTTGCTGGTTTGAACTCAGGATGTCTTGCTTGTTAGGCAGGTGCTCTGCCACTTGAGCCATGCTTCCAACCCTTTTTTATTTGAGATTCTTTCTCAGATAGGGTCTCATGCTTTTTCCTGGGGAGCATTAGTACCCTTTTCCTCAATGGTAACTGGGATTAAAGGCATGTGCTACCAAGCTTGGCCCAGGAATTCCAACCCCCCCCCACACTTCTAATAGCAGATAACCACCTAGTTGTCCGGGACTGGGAGAAGTGTCTCATGATGAGTTCCCACCCTTCCTTCCAACGTGCCCTTGGCTTGATGGGAAGAGGTGGTCAAGAGGGGCTTTGACGTGGACCTTCTTTCTCCACTGCCCCTGTTCCGGTGGTCCTGGTTCTGCTTGTCACTGCCTCACTTTCTCCTCCCAGGTCGAGTGCGTGGTGGGAGTCCAGGCTCCGGACTTCTGCCTCTGGAACCCCAGCAAAGTCCCCCTCTCCTTCCTCTCCCCTGCCTGGCCTCCCTGGCCTAGCCTCCCCGCTGGGCCTCCCAAACAGCCTCACTCCAACCTGGGCCCAGCCAGACTGGAGGTGCCTCCCTCCCCCCACATCCAGACCTTTGCTCCACCAAAAGGAGGCAGCCAGGAGGAGGTGCTGCATCCTGCGGAATTGGCAGGATTCTTGGTGATTGCATCCATGACTCTGGGGCAGGGCTGGGCCTCTCAGCTTCATTGTCGGTCACCCTTACAAGCCCCGCCCTAGGGGAGGGGCAGGCGGTGGGCAGACAGACAGGGCTGGGGCCAATCAGAGACCATTGCTAGGAAACCAGCGACCTATGCAAATTACAGCGGGGGGGGGGGGGTGGTTCCCAACTGGCCTGCCTCAGAGCTCAGCTTTCCAGGGACACAAGTCCTCTTCCTCTCTCTTCCTCCCTCTCTCCTCTCCCTCTCCCTCTCTCCCTCTCACTCTCTCTCTTCCTCTTCTCCCTCCCTCTTTCTGTCCCTCCCTCCCTTGCTTCCTCTCTCTTCCTCTCTTTTTTCCCTTTGTCCATCCCCCATCCTCCTCTCCCTCCATCTCCCTTTCTTTCCCTCCCTCCCTCTCCTTCCCTCCCTCCCTTTTTCTCCCTCCCTCTCTCTCTCCCTCCCTATCTCCCTCCCTCCCTCCCTCTTTTCCTCTCTCCCCCTCTTCTTCCTTCCTCTCTCCCTCTCTTTTTCCCCTTCTCTCTTCTTTCTCCCTCCCTCCCTCTTTCCCTCTCTCTTCTCTACCTCTCCTCTATCTCCCTCTCCCTCTCTCTGTTTCTCTTTTATCTCCCTCCCTCTTGACTTTCTCACTCCCTCTTTTTCCCTCTCCCTCCTCTGCCTCTCTCCCCTGTCTCCCTCTCCCTCTCTGTCTTTTCCTCTCTTCCTCTCCTCTCCCTTTCCCTTCCTCCTCCTATCTCCTCCTTTCTTCCACATCTCCAACTTTCTCCCCCCTCCTCTCTCTCGCTCTCCCTCCCCTTCCCTGTAGATACATCTGACATGAAGTTGCATGTGCATAGGGGGAAGGGATGTGTGCCAGCACGAGTTTATGCAAGAAGGCAACAAGGCAGACTTTTATGACTCAAACCCCACTGGGGTTGAACTCGCCTTCATCCATCTTATGTGGTGAGCTGGCTCAGTCCAGCTTGTCCAGAACTTTTGCCAGGGCTGCGTGCCAACCTTCTGAGAGCCAGATGCCAGCAGCCATTAGCCATGAGCCACCAGTCTGTGTGTACCTGTTCAGCCTGTCCCCTGGGCTCGGCGGCCCTGCCTCCTGAACCAAGGATGCCTGCTCTGTTCTTGCAATTGCAACATCTTCCATTAATAAAACCAGGATGGAGGTTAATTGCATACATCATTCATGAACAGCTCCATAAAATATTTATGAGGCGCATACAGGGGGAGGAATGGGCGTTGCTTGCTTGGTTTGGGGCTACAGCTAACATCTGGCGAGGGAGTCCCGCAGGAGAGGAAGTGTCTTAAGAATTGCTGATGCTCAGTCTGGAGCTGGCAGCTCACTTCTGGAATTCCAGCTACTTTGGAGGCTGAGATCTGAGGATCATGGCCTGAAGCCAGCTGGAGCACCAAAGTGAGACTCTTCTCTTCAATCAACCACCAAAAAGTCAGAAGTGGTAGAGGACCAGCAAAAAAGAAAAAAGAAAAGAAAAAAAAAGTTCACAGACAGCACTCAGGCCCTGAGTTCAAGCCCCAAGATTGGCACATAAAAGGACTTTCTGATGTTGAGCATTTGGAACTCCTCTTTGGGTGCTGAGTTGGTCCCTTGCTGCTAGACATGTTGCTAGTGACATCAGGAGCATTTGAGTTTAGCTACTGCATTCCAGGATGAAATGCAGGGGAATGGGCACTGAGTCTAGAAGAACGGACATACACCATCCATGCAGCTCACCAGCCTGGCTCATTCCACACCCAGTGTCAGACATGGGTACACCCTGCACAAGCTCTTTCTTTTGAGAAGGGGTCTTCCTATGATGTCTAGGCTAGGCCATAGAATTCTTGAGTTTAAATATTACTATACCTTGGTCTGCTGAGTTGCTGATACTACAGGCATGTACTACCACTCTTGATATTATGCAATCTCATTGAACAAAACAAAAAATCTTTGAAGCCAAGTGCCAGTTGCTCACGCCTGTAATCAAAGCTACTCTAGGAGGCTGAGATCTGAGGATCATGTTTGGAAGCCAGCGTGAGCAGGAAAGTCCTTGCAAGTCTTATCTCTAATAAGCCATTCAGAAAAAGCCAGAAGTGGTGCTGTGGCTCAAGTGGTAGAGTGTTAGCCTTGAGCATAGAGAGGCTCATGGACAGAACCCAGGTCCAGAGTTCCAGCCCCAGGACTGGTAAAGACAAACAAACAAAAAAAAACAACAAACCTTTTGGTCCCAACTGGGGTATAGAAACTGGATTGAAATGTTCAGTTAGTCCAAGCTGGCTTGATTTGTATTTATTTATTTTTTAGTCAGTTGTGGGGCTTGAACTTGGGGCCTGGTGCTGTGCCTGAGCTTTTGTGCTCAAGGCTATCACTTTACAACTTTAAGACACATTCTACTTGCAAACACTTAGATCTCTTTTTTATCTTTGTTTTTTTTTTTTTTTTTTTTTTTTTTGTGGTGCTGGAAATTGAACCCAGAACTCCAAACATGCTAGGCATGTGCTCTCCTACTGAGCTACATTACCAGCCCCCAGGCTGGCTTTAAATCCCTCCGCCACCTCTGGGTTCCTGGGATTATAGGCATGCACCACCATGCCTTGCTTCATATTTTGCGAAACCACCAAACAAACCCAAATCAAGAGACCTTCTTCTAAACAACTGACTTGTCCTGCCTAGGAATATCTGGGGAGCTGGATGTGGGCACGTCTAAAATTCTAACACTTGGGAGGTTGAGGCAGGAGGATCATGAGTTTGAGGTCTGCCTGGGCTACATAACAAAACATCCTCTCAAAATACAAAATGAAAATGAGAACAAGGTATGCATTTTTAAAAGACTTTTGCTTGGGTCTTTAAAGAAATGTAACAGATTAGAACTTACAGGTACAGCAGAAACTTCCTGGATAAAGTGCCAGGGGCACAAAAGAGAGGAGAGAGACTTGATAAGTGGGACTACATCAAAATAAAAAAGTTTCTGCACATAGTTATTCACCTAGAAAGACAGCTAGTAGACTGAGAGAAGATCTTTACCAGAAATACATCAAACAAAGGCTTAATAGCCAAAAAAATACAAGGAGCTCAAGAAACCAATATCGGTTAAACCTAATATACCAATCACTAAATGGGCATGGAAGCAAAAAAGGGAATTTCAGAAGAGGTAAGAATAGCAAAGAAATACAGTAAGAAATGCTCATCATCCCTGTCCATAGATAAAATGCTCATCATCTCCCGCCATAAAGGAAATGCAAATCAAAACAACCCTAAGGGCTGGGAAGGTGGATCAGTGGCAGAGTACTTGCCTGGCATGCATGAGGCCCTGTGTTCGATTCCTCAGCACCACATAAGCAGAAAAAGCCAGAAGGGGCGCTGTGGCTTGAACTGAAGAGCTGAGGTACAGTCCTCAGGCCCAGAGTTCAAGCCCATGATTGGCCAAAAAGCAAACAAAAAAACCCAAGATACCATCTCACCCCTGGTTATACTGGCCAGTCTTCTGAATTTGGACAACAAATAATGCTGGGGCAGGGGTGGGGGGAGTGTGGGAAAAAAGGAACCTTACAGTACTTCTGGTGGGAATGTAAATTAATACAACCACTCTGGAAAGCAATCTGGAGGTTCCTCAAAAAACTAAATGTAGACCTTCCCTATGACCCAGCCATACCCAGCATCTACCCTGAACATCATGATTAGGACACCTGCACATCTATGTTTATTGCCACACTATTCACAATAGCTAAGATATGGGAACAGCCCAGATGCTCCACAATAGATGAATGGATCAAAAAAAATGTGGTGCTGGGTGCCAGTGGATCATGCCTGTAATCCTAGTTATGCAGGAGGCTGAAATCTGAGGATCACAGTTCAAAGCCAGCCCAGGCAGTAAAGTCCATGAGACTCTTATCTCAAATAAACCACCAGAAACCTGGAAGTAGCTCAAGTGGTAAGAGTGCTAGCCTTGAACTGAAGAGCATCTAGGCCCAGAGTTCAAGCCCTATGACCACCAACACCACAACCACCACCAACAACAAGGAAAGTGGTACTTGTGCACAATGGAATTTTACATAACCATTAGAGAGAAGAAAATAATATCATTTGCAGGGAAATGGATGGAACTAGAACAAATTATGTTAAGTGAGGTAAGCCAAGATTACAGAGACAAATATCGCATATTCTCCCTGATCGGTGGATTAGATCTGAAACACACTGGTATATGACAAATTATACAGAATTCTAGATACTCACATACAGTGAGACCAAAAGAGGATCGCCTTAGGAGAGAATCACCAAGGTGTATTACCCAAGCACCTCTTTTTATTTATATAATACACATACGGAAATGAACTCCAAAGATATGGAAATAATTAAATGTTTTTCTTATTTTTTTATATATATGATGACTCTATGTTCTTTACCTTATAGATAGTGTATTCACATGAACATCTGTGGAAGGGGAGGGGAGAGCATAGAATCTGAGGGAAAAGGGTGAAAAAGTGCAGCAGTGGAGTGTACTTAAAATGGAAGAAAGCAAACTATGCAACTCGTGGGTACAGATAGAAGGGAGGGAATGGGAGAGGATGAGGGAAACAGATGATACTCTGTGAAAGGAAATGCACTTATTACCTGGCCTATGTAAATGTAATCCCACTGTATATCACCTCTAAATTAACGAAGTTAATAAAAAATGTAACCAGTTGCAAATATTAAAAAGTGGCAAAAGCAAGGCACGGATGGTTCATTCCTGTCTTCTTTGCTACTCAGGATGCCGAGATCTGAGGATCACGGTTCAAAGCCAGCCTGGGCAGGAACGTCTGTGAGACTCTTCTCCAATTAACCACTCACAGAATCTGAAAGTGGAGCTGTGGCCTGTGTAGTAGAGCACTAGTCTTGAACGCAAAAGCTCAGGAAGAGCACCCATGCCCTGAGTTCAAGGCTCAGAACACACACACACACACACACACACACACACACACACACACACACACACACACCAAAAACATGGCAAGAAGTGTTTCATCGGATTTTTTTGGCAACTACCCTGCTTTGACCATTTCATGGTCTCTTCAGGCTCCTGCTGTTCACCTCTGTGGACACTAGGTGGCAGTGCTCCCCCATAATAACCCAATGGCACCAAAGTTTAGGGGCTTTCCTGAAGTCTCTCCAGATCCCCCGCTCATCCTTACATCACCTAGATTGAGCAAGAATCCTGTCAAGATGGCTTAGCAAGAATCTCATCCTCAAAACATGATTCACTTTAATATCTTCTTGAAGAAGATTTTTGAAGCTCTGTGCTAGGAGGAGCAAAGACCAAATATATATCCATCTACCTCCCGTCAATTCATCCATTATCCATATATCTACCAATCCATCCCTCATCCATCTCTCCACCATCTGTCCATCCGCCCATCCATTCATCATTAATCCAATCCCATTTACTCATCAGTCATCCATAATCCATTCACCCAACCACTATGTACACATCAACCATCAACCCACCCATAATCTATCCATCTATCATCCATGCTCATCCATCCACAATCCACCCATCCATCCATTCATCTATCATCCATCTTTCTACCCTCCATCCCTTATCCCCTTCTTTACCATCTGTTCATCCATCCATTCTTTCTCCATCTGTCCACAATCCATCCATCCAACGATCCAAACTTGGAGCATTTCTTTTTCTCAGAAAAGTGCTATATGAATTTGTTTTTTAGGTATAATATGTTAAAGATTCATGTCATTGAGGAGAGAGCATGTTGAACACTTCACATCCTCCCTGGGAGATAACTGGTATCTCTCTAGGAACTGGTGGGGTGAAGTCTGGGGATGGTGGCGGGAAGCACTGGCACACCAGCATCAGTTTTCATTAAGTTTTTTTTTGTCAGTTGTGGGGCTTGAACTCTGGGCCTGGGGACTGTCCCTCAGCTATTCAGCTCAAGGTGAGCACTCTACCACTTGAGCCACAGCACCACTTCTGGTTTCCTTGTGGTTCATTGGAGTTAAGAGCTCATGGACTTTCCTGCCCGGGCTGGCTTTGAAACATGATCCTCAGATCTCAGCTTCCTGTTTAGCTAGAATGAAAAGCTTGAACCACCCGTGCCCAGCTGCTATAGATACTTTTTCAGAAAGTCCTTGCAATTTTGCCCAGTGTCAGCCTCTGACTAAGATCCTTCTACCTATGTCTTCTCTGTAAACAGGATGACAGGTGTGCCCTGATGTGCTCAGCCCCTTTCCCATTTTGCAGATGGGTTTCAGGAAGAAATCTACACTCACTGCAGTCATGTCCTTGGCATGACCTTAACTAAGCTCTGCTTATCTTGCACCTCTGAAATTAGGTTCACCATCCAGCCTTCTCTTCCCAGAGAGGTCGTTCTGTGAGGCTAGATGAACTCTTAGGGGTTTGTTCATCCATGAGGACTGCTGAGCTCCAGGTCACAGCACTGATCTCTAGGTGCATAGGTCCTTGCTGGATTTGGAGTAACGCCATCTTGTAGCAATCCGTTACTTAGCTGTTGGACCAGGTGAACTGCAGCACACAAGACCTCCTTCCCTTGGCTGGATCCTGGGTGACAGCAAGCAGGGTGCAAGCTGGCCATCCCGTATTTCACCTGCAGCTACTCTGCGGACTTGACACTAGGTGGTGCTCTGACCTAGATTTCTGTTAAAGACAGAGTCACAGGAGAATTTCGGGGTGGTGGTATATGGCTGTCTCTCTTCCAGGGTCCTGGAAATGACTCTTTGGATGGCAAAAGCCAGGGGCTCATAGCTGTGTCCTGCTCTGTAAGTAACCCCTACTAAGACGTCCAGTCTGCCCCTTTCTACCCAGCTCACAGGCCCCCAGCTCTGTGCAGAGCTTCCCAGGAAGTTCACACCACAGTCTGCCTTTCCACTGGCAATGCATGCAGGGCCTCGGGTTTAACTGGCCTTCCACATGGCTCTGTCCCGGGGCATCCTGGAGATCTACTGAAGGTCACAGACACCTGCCCAAGCTCAGGGCTACTCTCTGGCTTGCCAGGCTCCCTGCGAGAGAGGCTGGCTGCCTCAGACCAGGCAGGCCCCAGGTTGTGGCCATGGCAGGGGGAAGGAACCTGCCACAGGGCAAAGGCCTGTGCTTCCTTCTTCACTGATGCCCCCAGCACCTGGGTTGGCCATTGCCTCAGGACCAGCCCCATTTCCTCGAGTGTTATCCTGTCCCCTTTCTTCACCTTTTGGTGGCACAAAACGATTCTTCTCATCACCAGCATCACCAGTGAGGGACATGTGAACTAAGTCCAGTCAATCACAGCACTCAAGCCCCTCTCAAGAGTGATTGGGGTGATGAACATTGATGCAAAACTTCTCAACAAAATTTTGGCCAATCTACTGCAACAATTCATCCAAAAAATCATAAACCACAATCAAACAGGATTCATTTCAGGGATGCAAAGCTGGTTCAATATACGCAAATCCATTAATATTATTCATCACATCAACAGGAGCAAGGATAAGAACCACATGGTTATCTCAATAGATGCAGAAAAAGCATTTGACAAGATCCAACACCACATTATGATGAAGGTTTTGGAAAAATTAGGAATCCATGGAACATTCCTCAATAAAATAAAGGCTGTATATGACAAACCTACATCCATCATTATACTTAATGATGAAAAATTAAAACCATTTCCTCTTAACTCAGGAACAAGAAAAGGATGTCCACTCTCTCCAATTCTCTTCAATCTAGTATTAGAATGCCTAGCTACAGCAATAAGACAAGATGCAGACATGAAGGGGATCCAAATATGGAAAGAAGATATAAAACTCTCCCTCTTTGCAGATGACATGATCTTATATTTAAAGACTCCCATAGACTCCACTCCCAAATTACTCAAGCTGATTCAAAATTTTGGCAAAGTAGTAGGGTATAAAATTGACTCCTAAAAATCAATGGCTTTTCTGTATGCCAATAATGAGAAAAGTTTGGCTGAAATTAGGAAAGCAACTCCAATTGTAATAGCCCCACAAAAAAATAAAATACCTAGGAATTAACTTAACCAAAGAAGTGAAGGACCTCTATGATGAAAACTTTGAAATCTTGGAAAAGGAAATTAAAACAGAACTTAGAAAACGGCAAAACCTCCCACGCTCCTGGATTGGAAAGATTAACATCGTGAAAATGGCAATACTTCCCAAGGCTATCTACAAATAATTTTTATGTGATAGCTATCAAAATTCCAACCTCATTCTTCAAGGAAATAGAAGAGGCAATCCAAAAATTAATATGGAACAATAAAAGATCCCGAATAGCAAAAAAAGCTCCTCAACCGAAAGATCACTGCTGGAGGAATAACAATACCAAATTTCAAACTCTACTATAAAGCCATAGTAATCAAAACAGCTTGTTATTGACGTAAAAACAGACCTCAGGATCAATGGAATAGAATTGAAAACCCAGAAATGAACCTACAGACCTATAGCCATCTAATCTTCGATAAGGAAGCTAAAACAATAGAATGGAAGAAAGACAGCCTCTCCAGTAAATGGTGCTGGCAAAATTGGTTAACTACTTGAAGAAAACTAAAGCTAGATCCTTATATATCACCATGCAACAAAATCAACTCCAAATGGATCAAAGACCTTGAAGTCAAAGTAGACACTCTGAAAACATTACAGGATGGAATAGGAGAAACCCTAGGTCTCCTTGGCTCAGTTCGAAATTTTCTGAATAGAGACCCGGAAACACAACAAATCAAAGAAAGGTTGGAGAAATGGGATTGCATGAAGTTGCACAGCTTCTGCATGGCAAAGGACATAGCTAGCAAGATCAATAGAAAGCCCATGGATTGGGAGAAAATCTTCACTAGCCATACAATGGACAAGGGTCTCATATCTAAAATATACTTGGAACTCAAAAAATTAAATCCCCCAACAACAAATCCTCAAAGAAACAACTGCCCAATAAATAAGTGGGCTAAAGACTTAAAGAGGAACTTCTCTGAAGAAGAAAGAAGCATGGTCAATAGACACATAAAGAAATGTTCAAAATCCCTAGCCATAAAAGAAATGCAAATCAAAACAAAATTGAGATGCCACCTCACTCCAGTTAGAATCGCAAAAATCAAGAACTCTAACAACAACAGATGCTGGAGGGGATGTGGACAGAAGGGAACCTTACTTCATTGTTGGTTGTAATGTAAACTTGTTCAACCTCTTTGGAAAGCAGTATGGAGGTTCCTCAAAAGACTTCACATAGAACTCCCCTATGACCCAGCAATCCCACATTTGTGCATTTACCCAAATGTTTACAAACAAGACCACACTAAAGCTACCAGCACAACTATGTTTATTGCAGCATTATTTACCATAGCTAAGATATGGAACCAACCCAGATGACCCTCAGTAGATGAATGGATTAAGAAAATGTGATACATATACCCAGTGGAATTCTATGCCTCCATCAGAATGAATGACATTGCCCCATTTGTTAGGAAATGGAAAAACATGGAAAAAATTTTATTAAGTGAAGTAAGCCAGGCCCAAAGAAACATAGGTCCCATGGTTTCCCTTATTTGCAATATCTAGTATATGTATGAGTAAAGCGGAAAAGATCAGATAATGTGATGTTAGGAAAATGAACCCTTAGATATGTATTTTAATGTTTTTTTCTTTCATGCATGTGTTTCTAACGCATTTATAATATTATCTCTTTGTTGCTTTGTATGTCCCTCCTCCACAGTATAACCCCTGCTTTCACTATATTTGATGTCAGTATAACTTGTCGAGGAGATGAGGAAAAACAAGTCGTTTAAGGATACAGGTGGACCTGTTGCAACAATGAGAAATACAAGTTGTCATGTGGGAAACGAGCATTACAATGTTGGTGGGGGGGAGGCGGGGAGGATTGGGTCGGAGGGTGGGGGGAGAGCCTCGGAAGGGATCTGAAGGGTAAACAAAGGAGGAGGCTGCAATGCTTGATAAGAAATGTACGCATCATCCTGCCCATGTAATTGTAACCCCTCTGTACAGTGTGTTCACAAAAATAAATAAATAAATAAATAAATAAATAAATAAATAAATAAATAAATAAAAATAAAAAAAGAAGTTACAGTAAAGGAAAAAAAATAGGGATACAGGTGGACCTATTGCAACAATGAGATGCACAAGACCTTATGTTGAAAACGAATTTTACTACTTTTGTGGGGGGTTGTGGGGGGTTGTGGGGGGCGGGGAGGATTGCTTGGGGAGGCGGGGGGGGGAGGATGGGAAGGGATGAGAAGAGGAAACAATGTAGGAGGCTACAATGCTTGATAAGAAATGTACTCATTATCTTGCCCATGTAATTTTAACTCCTCTGTACAGTATTTTCACAATAAAAAACTATTTTTTAATGAAAAAAAGAGTGATTGGGGGCTGGGAAGTTGGCTCAGTGGTAGAGTACTTGCCTAGCCTGCATGAGGACCTGGGTTCCATTCCTCAGCACCACATAAACAACAAAAAAGAGTGATTGGTGCAGGAGGTGAGTGTGTGCCAATAAAAATGCCTCTGCAGACCCAAGGTGGGCCAATGGGAATACCTCTTGCTTACCCATGGAGGGCCAATGGGCATTTCTCCTGCAGACCCAAGGAGGACCAATGGGAATGTCTCCTACAGACAGACCCAAGGAGGGCCAGTGGAAATGCCTCTGCAGACTCTGAAGCTCTTGCAAAGGCAGTCTGGGATTCCAAACTGGTTGGTCCATGCTTGCCATGAGTATGACCAGAGGCAGTTGGTGTCATGGCTGAGGTTTGAAAGTGGAAACTGAATCCCAAGTGAGGAGAGTGGGTCTGTGGTGTGGATAAATGCTGCTACCATGGAACAGAGTGGGTCAGGTATGGCAGGAGGGCTCCTGAGGCTGAGGTTCACCTCCATCCTGCTCTCTGATCTGGCATCGTCTGCCATGTCCTGGTGCAGCAAGTTTGCCCTTGACCTTGAATGCTAGAGAAAGAAACTTCCATGTCTTGTAAACCACCCCACCTCAAGTACCCTATCATCATGGTAGCTTGAACCACAGGAGACAGTCCCCAGACATCTGTAAGTGCAGTGTAGATAATGTGAACTTAGAGCTGTAAAAAACCGTGGGAGTATCTCTGTCCAGGAGAGACTGGAGGAGAGGCAGGAAGACTGCTTTGTTTTCTGCAAAGCTCAGGCTGGATTTTGAGGGGCCATCACTCCTCTGCAAGGGTTGTCTGTGGAGCCGTGGAACCTTCCAGCAGGGCTGGTGACAGTGGCCTTTAGATCCCTCCTCAGTTGAGGTCCTCAGGTGCCTGGGGGATGGGCCCCAGCCGCTCGGCTTACTAGGAAATCTCAGCCTGCACTGTTGTCATTCAGGCCTCAAATCCTTATTTATATTGCTGGGAAGGTAATTTATACACTCATGTAAATTCCTTTTTACTGCTGAGTTTTGAGTAACAGGTGTGTAATTATTTCCAGCTCACCTGTCAAGAAAATTCTAAACTGAGGGCTGTTAAGAACTTAATATTCTTCAGGGTTGCCAGGGATGGTATTTTTCCTGGATCAAATTCATCCCCTCTGTTGCTGACATTATTAGGTTACAGATTTTGCTTCAGGGGGCTGGGAAGTTTAGCCGTGTGTGTGTGTGTGTGTGTGTGTGTGTGTGTGTGTGTGTGTGTGTGTGTGTGTGTGTGTGTGTGTGTGAGGAGAATAGCCAAGGCTGGCCCTGGCCCTGTGTGTGTTGCTATTTTTATTTTTGCAGCCTGGTCTCTTCTTTATTGAGTCATGGATGTTCCTTGCAGACCTACTATGAGCACAGCTCCACCAGGATTGCATGACATGCACAATGGAGACAAATTACTTATCCAAGTACAGCAGCTAATGAACCTTAGGGGAGATTAGTTGTGGGCGGGGAGGGGATAGAATGGGTCCTGAGGCTTGAACTCAGGGCCTGGGCACTGTCCCTGCAGCTCCTAGCCTGGCTGATCCTGGCTGATGCCTTCACCTTGGGCTTCAGGGTTCTCAGCCGGTAGTTGAGATGATATGGGCCCGGACAGTTGGCATCCGGCCCTGCCCCGCTTCCCAGCAGCAGTGGGGCATGGAGCGTGGACTCTTGCCAGGGCAGCCCAGGTAGCTTCCAGACACCAGCTCTGCAGTGGGCTGGGCATGTGCCACACCAGCCAGGTGTCACTTGGGGAGGCTGGGCCAGGCCTGAATCCCAGTCCTGAAAAGGCCCAGGGCTGACAGCCTGGCCAGCACCCCCACACCATGGGCAGGCAGTGGAACCTGTAAGAGGCACGGCCTAGAGGCGGAAGTGATGGCATTGGGAAAGTGACCTAGAGACACCGTGCATTTGGGGCATGGCCTAGAGGGAGGAAGTAAGAGCATTGGGGTCTAGAGAAGAAAGTAAGGTCATGGGGGTGTGGCCTAGAGAAGAAAGGCTAATGGGGGCGTGGTCCACAACGAGGAAGTGAGGTCATTGGAGCGTGGCAGGGCAGGGGCTGTTAGGAGCCTGGCCCTGCTCTTCCTCTGCATGTCTCCAGCGAGGTGAAGCAATTTTGCCCCACCTGGTGATCTCCACCGCGGTGTTCTACCCCTCCACAACCCAAAGCAACAAGGCCAAGTGAGCAAGAACAAGAAGAAACCCTTCATCATGTAGGCCAATTACCTCAGGTGTTATGTTACAGATGGGAGGCTGAGGAGCACCTGGGATAGCATTGGATCAGGGTGTGTTTTGGGATACACAAACATACATGCAACATGCAAGCACATGCAAACACATGCATCCACACACAAGCATGCACACATGCACATATGAGCATATACACATCTATATACACATGTGCACAGACACAAACACACATACAGTTCATGCACACACACATGTACACACACACATGGAGGCTTATTTCCTCCCGCCCCTACCCCTATTTCCATGTCTCCCTTCAGCTCCTTGTCGGTTGCATTATCAGGAACTGCTTGATAAAGGAACTCTTTTGGGTGATGACAAGAATTGATTTCCAATTCCCTGCAGAATGAGTCCATCATCACAGTGGCACAGGCAATTTAGCTCAGATTCCAGGACTGCCTGGGATTATACCTCACACTGACAGCATCCCTGTCAAGCCCCAGGTGGATTTTGACAGGGAGGGGAAAGAGACATTCTCAGAGGGGTTTGTGTGGGGGTGTGGCCAAAAGGACATGGCTGCTTCAGGATCCCCCTGAGGCCACTGGTAGGAAGTAGTCCCCCAGGCTGCCTTCCATGAGGCTGTGGGAAATTCAGTCTTGCTCAGCTTGATCACTCAAATGTGCAGCTGAGAGAGAAAGGATCAGTTTCCCCTGTTTAGGAAGCCCTCAGATAGTGTCCATGGAGGGTTAAAGGAGGTTTACAGGAGTTTGGGAGGCGGCCTGCATGGGCTGGACCACTGACTATAACAGGCCAGCTGATTGGTTGAGACCACATCTCAAAGATAATTGGAGTGAGGAGAGCTTGAGTGTGGCATGAGGCCCTAAGTACAACCCCAGTATGGCCCTCAAAAACATTTCAGACAAGCCCATTTAAATATATACTGTTTTTGTATTTTTCTGTGCAGTTTGTACTGAGGAATCAAACCCAGGGCTTCATGCGTGCTAGGCAAGCACCCTACCACTAAGCCACATTCCCAGCCAAGTCTCCTTATTTAACTTAAGGCAAATATCTGTACCCCAAAGATAGCTGGAGATGTGCCCAAGCTGTCTTTCACCCCATGGCCACCATGGAAGAATTGACCTTTACATGCCCCTCACCGTGTCCCTTCATTTGGAGTGGAGCTCTTGGGGTTTGGATCTGGGGTGTAAAACACTGTTTTCCAGAGGACAGCTAGACCAAACCAATCAATGGGTGGGTGGGTGGATTGGTAGTGATAGGCTTCCATCTTAGTAGCCAAGGTAGTGTGGCTGTGCCGCCTTATTTACACTGCTTATATAGATGCATGAGGGGAGATCATCACATAAGTAGATACTATGAATGTAGCACCCAACATTCAACAGTTGGTACTTCGTGTAACAACCTCCCTGCTCATGATGCAGGGGGTGAACATCTGCTTTGATCCCTCCCATCCTGCCACCTGTCCCGAGCTCTGGGGGCAGTGAGCAGTGTAAGTGTCTGTCTATGTCTCAGGAAACCCACATTCCTAACGCTACCTCCCTAGTGGCTGGAATTGCAGAATTACAAGATATGTACATGTATACATATATACATATGTATGTATATATATGCATATACATATATGTATATGTACATGTATATATATATATATATATATGTGTGTGTGTGTGTGTGTGTGTGTGTGTGTGTGTGTGTGTGTGTGTAAGTATTTGAGCTGCAGTTTGTGGGAACAGCCAAGACCAGTTACTGGATGATGGAAGAGTTGTGCTGGGGGCAGGGCACCTATGGCACCTTCTTTGTCCTGTGGCCTTAAATTCCCAGGGGCTGAGGCCCCTACTAGGCTGTCACTTGGAGCCACTGCTGGTCTCCTTCCCATAGGGATTCTGCAGAATATTGTGCCCGTGTGTATGTGTGTAGGGATGGCATTCATGCTATGGTCTCCTGCCACTCATTTATGCTCCTCTGGAGCCTCCTTTACCAGTGTGGAGGATAGACAGCGAGAAATCTTTGAAATCAGAGGCACTTGGACTAATGGCATAATTGCTCTGTGAAACCATTTGCCAAGAAATTATAGACTATTGTTAGGTTGATCTAGCTTCTTGTTTTATCCCTGCTAAATAATGAGGCTTTGCTTGGAGTGATGGGTGGAGCAATCATACACACACACAGTTAGACAGAACAGAGGTCCCCTCTTTGCCACCTTTTTCTTTTCTACCTTCTTTAATGCAATAGCGGAGATGAAAGAGCACCCCCACCACCACCCAGCCCCAAGCCAGCAGGTGAGTGAACAGGCCCGTGGGGACCTTTGTGTTCTTACCCCTGCTAAGGGACATTTTTGGTATTAAAATGCACTTTCAAGAAACAGCAGCTGGAGAATTTGCTGAGACTGGCAGTTCCTGTAAGGATAGAAGGTCCTTGAGGCCCCGAGGTTAGAGTAATGAAACCCAGGAGTTTTCTATGTCGCTTTTTTGAGCCTCTCCCTCCCCCACCAGTGGACTTCCTTCTTCCTCTGCTCCTCCTCCTTCTATGCCCTGAGATCCTGTCCTTCATGTGCTCGCTGCTCACAGCAAGCTAATGCAGATACATAGTACAGTATTCACTTTTAAAACATGAATAATAGAGCTCCATTAGGATAAATGAGCTCTGTGGAAAACCAGAGCATGCATTTCGGTGTCTGCTTAGCGCATCCATTGTGTCCAGATGGGGTCCTCGGAGCCACTGCCCAGGGAGAAGGGGTGAGCTCTGCCCAGAAGAAACTCCATGTGCAGGGGTTGGCGATGGGAACCAGAGGCACACAGGGGGGCTGGGACTGGGGTGGAATTGGTGGTCAGAGCCCATGGCTGCAAACAGCCATCAGAGAAGATGGTCACCTGTTGGGGAATCAGAAGTGCTTTGGCTATGGCAGTGGGTTGGGACTTGGGAGAGTGTGGCCATGTTGTGACAGTGGGTATAGAGTCTGGAGCACCGTGGCCATGGCAGTGGGTAGGGATCATCCTTCACAATGACCAGCAGGGCCCTGGCTCCCCACATCCGAAGAGTGAGATGCAGCTGCTTGTCATCTGACCCCTTTTGAGACCATGAACCATCACCTGACCTCTCCTAAGACCACGAAATGTCTGTCCACTTCTGAAGACACCGCTGGCCAGCTCTGAATGCACTGGTGACCAGGCCCTGCTTCCCCTCTTCTCACTTCCTCTCCTCCCACCCTCATCCTTCCTGTTGAACCTAAAGCAAACATCTGTCTCCAAAGATGGCCGAAGAAATACAGAAGAGCTGTCGTTATCTATTAACTGTAACAGACCCCCTTCTCTGCCCTTTGCTACACATCTTTATTTGGCTCAGATGAGCAAGTGGCCCAATGGAATGTGGGGCTTCTGGTGCTGTGGCTTGGGGTCCCTGGCTCTGATTTAAGCACTGTGTGACCTTGGGAGATCCAGGGTCTACAATGACCTTCACACTTTATCCTTTCTCCTTCCTGGGAGCCAGCGCTCCACGGAGCTACTTGCTGATGATGCTAGAATGGGCCCAGCCTGTCTCATTGCTTATGGTGACCCATTCTGAGGGAAGGGGCCGGGGCTGTGCTTGATAGCACTCACTGGAAATCCTAGCACTTGCATGGCTGAGGCAGGAAGATCAAGAGTTCTAGGACAGTCTGGGCTACTTACAAAAGTCTGAAAGGTCCTTCTTATGTCAGGGAGTCAGCTGAGCCTGACTCTGGTCTGAACTATACAGGATCCCTCAGGCACTGGAGCTTTCCTCCTCTTCCTGCTCCTCCTCCTCGCCTCCCATCTTCTGCTCTTTCTCCTCTTCATCTTCTTCCTCCTCCTTCTTCATTCCAATCCCAGTGCTTGAACTCAAGGCCTGGGTGCTGCCCCTTAGTTATTTATTTATTTTTTTCATTTGGTCAAGGATGATGCTCTACCACTTGAGGCACAGTTCTACTTTCAGCTTTTTGGTGGTTAATTAAAGATAAATGTCTCATATACTTTCCTGCCTGGGCTAGCTTCAAACCATGATCCTCATATTTCAGCTTCCTGAGTAGCTGGAATTACAGGTGTGAGTCACAGATGCACTGGCTGTGATTTGACATCTTAATGGAGTTGGTGGAAAAGTACTAACTACTTTTTGTTCTGATTTCTGAGTTTGACACTTTTATTATTTACTAAAAATGATACGATTTCCTTGTCTGAGCACTTCTCCTGCTTCAGGGGGTCTATTTGCATTTGTAAAGTTTCAGAGTCCTTGTCAGTTTTCTTCCATTTGGAAATAGGTGCTAGGACCATTGTTGCCCTATGTATGTCCCACATGTAGCCTCAGCTCTGAATTATGATTCAACAGCTCCATAAGGAGTAGAAACAATTTATAATGATGAGATTTATCATGGAAATATATGGCCACAACTTGTTAATGATGAGATTTATTGCAGTAAAATTTATCTGCTCAGTGTCTTTTTTTAGTATAAGACCAGGGAGATTGCACAACTCTTAATCCCTTCTCAGGAAATCAAGCTGTCCCCTATCCTCAGTGAGGAGCCCAGAGGAGATGTCCAGGAAGAACATATATCGATCAAGACTTTCCAAGGGTACCATAAATTATTGTTATTATTATATTTTGGTGGTACTAGGATTTAAACTCAGGGCCTCGCCTGCTAGGCAGATGCTCTACTTGAGCCCTGTTCCAGTTCTTACTGCTTAGGTTAAGGATGTTTGCTTTTGAAATAGGGTCTCATGTTACCAGAGCTGGTTTGAACCTCCTGTTTGTATGATACTCCCACATGCATAGCTGCCACTAAAACCTGCTTATTGATTGAAATTGTGTGGGAGTGTGTGTGTCTGAGCTAGCTTCAAATTGTGAGCCTCCTGATCCCTGTCTTTCAAGGAGGAGCTAGATCCCACCCAGCTGTGATGTCCTTGATTGCTGAACCCATTGGTAGAGCCAGAGCCCTCACAATCCAATCACTTATCAAGGCCCCACCTCCTGACAGTTCATTCAGCTATGATGTCATTGGTGGATGAGCCCACTGGTGGAGTCAGAACCTCTATGACCCAATCACCTCTCTCTTGTCTCCAGATGGCAGCAAGCTTTCAACCCAGGAGCCTTTGGACCATATTAATGCTTCCCAGGTGAAGAAGATGACATAAAGGGATAGCAGGGATGGCTGGTTGCAGTCCTAATGGACCAGTTGATCAAATCAAGAGGACAGCAGAGATGGTGACTCAGAACTCTAAACCTAGAGAGTGAAAATACCTATCCTGGAACCATCCACTAACAGATTTTGTCTGAGTGAGAAGTTAATGTCTGCAGTGACTAGCTGCTTTTATTGGGGATAGAATCATGTATTTGGGGCTGTCAGGGAGGTGGGGAGACCTATGGGAGATGAGGCACAGAAAACATGCCACTTGCACATTGCAAAGTTTGGGCTAATGGCTCCTCTTTCTCCTCTCATTGAGAGTCAGCTGTTGGATAGTAGGCTGGGGAAGAAATATTCAGTGTCATCAAAAAGCCAGAAAATCTCCAAGCCAAAGCATTTCGATGCTCTTCCAAATCTCCTCAATCAAGCTGGTTATTTTTCTTCCAATAACTATTAGCAGGTGTTTGGCTGTATCCATTAAAAGCCATTTCGTGTTCTCTTGACAAAGGAGTTTTTTTATTTAGTGCTGTAAGCTCAATAATACAGCATCTCATGAGAACTATTAAAATGGGAAATGTCTGCTGGGCTGACAATTGTTCTATGGATACCTACCAAGTACTACATTGAGGACAGCCAAATGGACCAATAGCTCTTATGGAAAAGGCTTAGCAGGGGGCCCTGGCTTTGCCGCAGCTTCTGTGCTGGTCTTGGGGGATGTATTTGGAAGAGTCCTCCATAGATCCCTGGCAGTCCTCCATCTCAAGTGGGGTGGAACATGGCTTTGGCTGCCTGAGCTGCTCAAACTCATGTTTTCCAGTGTGGTGGAGAGCTGTGTAGACTAAACTCCTCTCCTTGCCTTCTCAGGCAGGCCTAGAGCAGTTTCACTCTGGACTGCAGTGCCTGGGACTCCAGAACTGCAGACCCTCTGCCCCCTTACTTCCCACCAGTCTTTCATTGACTTGGCTCTGAATCTATAGGTTTTGTCTCCTGATTCTTAATTGTCCCTAGGACTTTTCCTCCACTTCTGTCTACTGAACACCATTTTGTGTAAATCCTCTTCTCCATCCTCTTCATCACCACCTCTGCATCTCCTCCTCCTCTCCCATTGATAGGGCTTGAAAAGTCCTAGTCCTGATTGGTCAACTTGACTGGATGGAGAGACTTGGGGTAGACTGGGGAGGCTCACTTCTGCCCATGTCCATGATGTATTTTGAAATGATACAATAACATCAGGGTAATGATTGTGGATGGATTCATCAGATCATGATGTGATCAGTGAATCTGATTACGGATGGATTCAGGATTTGATTAGACCCTTGGAAGCTGGTGGAAATAATGGGGTCTGGGTGGAGGAAGTGGGTGGCTGGGAATGTCTCCTTGGGAGTTGTATCTTGCCTGGCCACTTCCTGTTACTGCTTCTCCTCACTTCCTGTCTACCAAGACATAATGTCCTCCCCCCCCCCAGCTGCCATGATGTTTGGGACCCTGGTGCTGAGCAACCAGGGATGGAGCCCTCTGAAGTTGTGAGCAGGAGATACCATTCTTTCTTCAATGTGTTTATCTCAGGGATAATCACAAAGACAAGAAAAATATCAAATATCAAATATACACACTGATAACTCCCTGTGAAGAACTTACGTTTCACCATTTTTTTTGATCGGTCATGGGGCTTGAACTCTGGGCTTGGGTGCTGTCCCTGCACTCTTCAGCTCAAGGCAAGTGCTCTACCACTTAAGCCACAACTCCACTTTTGGTTTTCTAGTGGTTTATTGGAGATAAGAGTATCACAGACTTTCCTGCCTGGGCTGGCTTTGAACCTAGATCCTCAGATCTCAGCCTCCTAAGTAACTAGGATTACAGGTGAGAGCCACCGGCACCTGGCTTGACCATTTTCATTCCACCCAGTGTAGAGTTCAGAGGCCATGATCCTCCTATCTATGCTTCCTCCATAGCTGGTATTATATCTATCCATCATCATGCTCAGCTTGTCAGTTGAAGTGTGATTTTAAGTTTTTGCCCTGGTTTGGCCTCAAACCACACTCCTTGATCTCTGCCTCCTTAGTAGTTGAGATTGTAAGTGTGAACCACTGTGCTTTTCTTTTTCTTCTTTCTTTTCCTGGTACATAGCCCAGGCTGGTCTCAAACTTACTGACTTCCTGTTTCAGCCTCTTCATCGCTGTGATTATAGGGCTGCACTTCTGTGCCTGGCTGACTGTAGTTTTCTTTGGGGTGCTTACTAGCACTTAGACAATATTAATGACGATTAATCGTGTTGTAAATAGGTGTTTAAAATAAATAAAAAAGGTGAAAACAGGGATTAGGGAAAGCTAAAGTGGGTTAGTAACTGAGGTGTTCCACGGTGAGCCCCTCCAAGATTATTTCAGCAGCAAGAAGGAAACATTTTGTCACAAACAAAATCAATCTGTAATCAGAAGACAATTTGCAATCAGCTTTGCAAGTGAAATTGCATTTTCTTATGGTCTGAGGGTGTTTGGGGAACTGCATGAGTGAGCCGATAAGTGAGTACTGGATTGGAAGGTGAGGGTGAGGGCTGGTTTCACCAGCCAGGTGTTCAGGGAAGGAGGGGGTGCTTCCCCCGTAGCGATTCTTTAGAAGGAGCCACACATGGACTCTGCTGAGAGTAGAAATGCCTGGAGCCTGGCAAGTGCACTGGTAACACGCTCTGCAGGATGTGTATGTCTCCTCAAAATTCACTCCACCTCCTGCCCCACTGCCTTGGTGATTCTGTGTATTTAAATTGTTGTGGGAGCCCTGGGGTTTGAACTCAGGGGCTCATGCGTGCTATGTAGGTGCTCTGCCACTTGAGTCAAAACCCTGGTTCTGTTTGCTTTCTTATTTTTAACTGTATTTCATGGCCTTGCTCTTTCCTTTCTGAACTGTGATCCTCCTGTTTATACTTTCTGTGTAGCTGGAATGACAGACAGGAGCCTCCATGTCTGGCTTATTGACTGAGATAGGGGGGTCTCATGAGATTTTTTGGCTTCCATCAAACTGTGATCCTCCTACACTAGCCCCCAAAGCAGCTGGTATTACAAGTGTGAGCTCCCATTCCAGCTGGGTATAACTCTGTATGGGCAGTAACAAATGCTTCCCATGTTTCCCACTTAGGTTTATCTTGAAACCAAAATGAGGGTGACATGGGGTTTGGGCAGGTGACCAGCCAGTCACACAATTACACACATTCTCTAAAGAAACCACAGATTGCCAAGTTACCAATTACTTAAAAAACAAAATCAAAAACCTCCTGACCATAAAGACTGAATTCAGAAAGGACTTAGTGTATTTCAAGCAGTGGCTTAAAAAAATCTAGCAATAAAATGGAACACAAATCAAAAAGAGGATGACAGGCTCCCATCTTCCCTCTTGTGATGTGCAGAATGTGGGTACTAAAGCCTCGGAAGCTTCCAGAGCTAGTTTTCAGGGACAGCTCTGCTTTGGCCAGCTGGCTCTTTTCATGCATTATGCAGTGTTTTCCCTTTCCCCATTCTTGTCTTAAATACTTATGAAACTTGTTTAGACTGCGCTGATCCAAGAAATAAAATAGAATTATCTGAGCAGAGGTAATGCAAGGGGCCAGCACCGTGATTTAGGAAGCCAACTTGGAGGTGTGTGTTAGAAAATGAGGGAATTAATTTGCTGAGTTCCTGGTGATGCACTGCTGTGGCCCTCACAGTATTCTGCAAGTAAACAGGACAGGGTTTCATGCTCATCCTCCTCGTGCCTGCTTGGGGCTCAGATTTTGTTGGATGGAACTGGGTTCAAGGTTATTCGTGACTGGTTATGAATGGGCTCTGGCTAATTTGTTTCTTTCACTCATGGGTACGGCTGCTTTGACAGTCCTGAGTTTATCTTCAAATCAGTAAATGTGGACTTCTTCCAGAACATTCTCAAGATTCCTACCTTGGATATGGACTTCTTCTAGAACTTTCTGACAATTCCATCCTTGGGAGTCGATTTTGGTATCTGTTGTCTATGACAGTTTCTCACCTCTTTCAGAATGAGTGGAGGGAAAAGTTTGGAGGGTCACAACATGGAGGGGATTAAGGAGATGGAGATGTGGATTAATGACAGTTTGGTAATTACTCATCCCGTGTGTGTATTGGCTTATGTACAGTACCCCACACATAAGTACAAATATTGTATGTTCACTAAGAAGAAAAAAAGCAGTCAGGTGCAGTGATACATGCCTGCAATCCCAGTACTTGGGAGAAAAGGTGGGAGGATTTTCAATTTGATTAAGGGAAGTTCAAGTAGTAGAGGCTAACTTTGAGCAGAAGAGCTTAGGCACAGAACCTAGGCCCAGAAATTCTAACCCATGACCGACAAATGGTTAGCACTCTACTACTTGATCCACAGCATCACTTCCGGTTTTCTCACCAGAAAATTGGAGATAAGAGTCTCACAGACTTTCTTACTCAGGCTGGCTTTGAACCATGATAATCAGATCTCAGCCTCCTCAGTAGCTAGGCTTACAGGCATGAGCCACTGGCACCTGGCTGCACATGTGTTTTGAACCCCTAAACCAGAGCTCAGCCTCTGTCCTCCTGGTTCCGTGGAGTCTCATGGACTTTCCTGCCCAGGCTGGCTTTGGGCCATGATACTGAGATCTCAGCCTCTTGAGTAGCTGGAGTTACAGGTGTGAGCCACTGATGCCCAGCTAGTCTGGGGGGGTGTTGTATTCCTGGTTCAGGAGGTTAAGAGGACCTCCCCCTATGGCCTCCCATGACCCAGGCACCCCAGGGTTCCTTTGTGTCTGCTTCCCTTCTGCCTGGGTGGAAGGTGAGCAGCTTTTCTCTGCCAAGACTGGAATGTGATGATCTTGGGCCTGGCGGGCTCTGCCATGGCTGCAGACACTGCTCAGCCCCGGACTATGGCCATGGACACTGCAGTAGACCAGCACCACAGCATGCAAATGCAGATAACAAGGCCGTACCTGTGAGGGTGGGCAGAGCACCGCACTGACAGGCTGAGTCCAGATGCCCGGCTCTGCCATGTCTGTCCCTGGGACTACATGGTCCGTTCTTGTCCTGGTCCCTAGACAAGAAGAGACATGCTGATGGGGAGCCATTCAGCCAGGCAGTGGATGGTGGTTGTTTGAGTGTGGATGCTGAGGGACACAGGCAGTGACCAGAATTTGACTAAACCCCGAGATCATGGACAGAGGGGATGGTGATCAACCCTCCTCCCTCAGCGTGGGAGAGGGGCCTGTGGGAACTCTCTAAGGGAATGGGGCCAAGTGAGCTGACTCTCAGCTATGGTCTGGGTCTAGAAGATTCTCCAAGGCTCACACATAGAAAGATTGGTCCTCAGTATGAGAGCAATATCTAGTATAGGTATGAGTCAAGCGGAAAGGTCAGATAATGTGATGTTAGGAAAATGAACCCTTAAATATGTATTTTAATGTTTTCGTTTCTTTCATGCATGTGTTTTTAACGCATTTATAAGATTGTTTCTTTGTTGCTTTGTATGTCCCTCCCCCACAGTGTAACCCCCGCTTTCACTATATTTGATGTCAGTATAACATGTGGAGGAGATGGGGACAAACACGTCGTTTAAGGATTCAGGTGGACCTGTGCAACAATGAGAAGTACAAAATGTCATGTCAAAACCAGCTTTACAATGTCGATGTGGGGGGGGTATAATTGGTGTGGGGGGAGGGGGGAGGCTTGGAAGGTAGGTGAAGGGTAAACAAAGGAGGAGGCCGCAATGCTTGGTAAGAAATGTATGCATTATCCTGCCCATGTAATTGTAGCCCCTTCTGTACAGTATGTTCTCAAATAAAAGAAAATAAAATTTAAAAAAAGAACATGATTTAATAATTACAGCATCTCCAGGAGGAGTGGGGTTTGGACTCTTCTCTCTCTCTCTCGTCTCTCTCTCTCATCTCTCTCTCTCTCTCTCTCTCTCTCTCTCTCTCTCTCTCTCTCTCTGTCTCTCTCTTCTCTCTCTCTGTCTCTCTCTCTGTCTCTCTCCTCTCACCCTCTCTCTCTCTCCTCTCTCTCTCTCTCTCTCTCTCTCTCTCTCTCTCTCTCTCTCTCTCTCTCTCTCTCTCCTCTCTCCCTTCCCTCTTTCTCTCCTAGCTGCCATGAGGTAAGAAGGGTAAGAAGTCTTCTCTGCTACAGGTAAACCCACAGCAATGGGACCTGCTGCCCTTAAATGGAAACCTATGTGGCAGTGAACCAAACTAAACCTTCTCTCGTGGTGAGTGATCCCACTGTGGGTCTGGTCACAGTGCTGGGGAGCCGGTGCATGCAGCCCTACACTGGACATCCAGCCCCAGAGCTTCTCCAGAGTCCCTACTGGCTCAGAGCCCCAGGGGTCAGAAACCACGATGGACTAGGATGGAGCAAAGGGTCAGAGCCCCTGCCAACCCAGTGGTCCCTCCCCATCCCCTGCATCTCCCTGAAGGTGTCTCCTGTTGTGCTTGTGGGTTTGGGGAGGCCCAGTGTGGTGCTGTTATTTGAGAGTTAATGTCTTTACCTTGGAAGGAATAAAAAAAACCAAACATGTGTTGACAAAAAAATTTGTTCTGCTCTTTAGGCGGTAGGCACCGATTCCCTCGCCAATTAGCAGCATCTAGTTCTAGTGGAAGATGGGTCCCTGGTGGCGTTGGCAGCCACCCTGGATGCGATGGTGAGAAGCTCCTGATGGCCCATCTATGCTGTCTGCCCTTCCAAAAACCATCCTCCCTCCTTCCCCTCTGCAGCCCCTCCCCACCCACCAGCCTGCCTGCCTTCCTTGCTTTAAAAATTATGTTAAATGCTCAGCACTGAGAAGTGGCAGCTATACTCCTGCCAGAGCCTGCCGGCAACAACAGGGAATCCTGAATTAGGAGGTGAGGATGAGGAAAAATAAAGACATAAGACAAAGGATGGGGTTGGGAAGTCTACAGCTTAAGACTGCAGCCCCAATTTATTTTTAACTTTATTATATACTATTAGAAGTAAAGAGGTAACATAAGGTTACCAAAGTCTAGAAAAACAAAGAAAATTTCAGTAAAAACAGAGTGCAGTAAAAAAAAAAAAAAAGACAAGGTCAACTGGTAGACAGTAAAACAAACTCTGCAGGCATAACAAAGAAATCCCAGGCACCTGGTGTTTTTTAAGTAAGCCAGTTTCTTGTGCATCCCACATTGAGCATTTGGGTCAAGATGACCTTTAAACTTCACTGTCCGCTCCCAACAATCTCCAGCTCTTTCTTTCTTTCCTCCTCCTCCTCCTCCTCCTCCTCCTCCTCCTCCTCCTCCTCCTCCTCCTCCTCCTCCTCCTCCTCCTCCTCCTGCTCCTTCTTCTTCTTCTTCTTCTTCTTCTTCTTCGTTTATTTATTTTTTTAACATTTTTTATTTATTTTTTTGCTAGTTTGATATCCCTTTTATTGACTCATGTATTGTGTGGACAGAAGTTTTGGGTGTTTGGGGAGTTACAGGGATCCTGCTTGAAAGGATCCTTCATGCCCATCCCAGGAGACCACCCAAAGGCAAGCAGGCACAAGAGAAAGATTACTACAAGGTGTATTAGAGAAGCCTATTTCCCCGAAGAGGGAACACATGGCATCCGTCCCTATTCAGGTAGCAGGAGGGTCTGGGAGCAGGAAGTGAGGTGGGTATTTGCTCAGGTGTGTCTGGGTGGAGAGAGGGGGTGGCTAGCTGCAGGGCGGGAACTCCAGGGCAGACAGTAGGTCAGGGCTGGGTGGAGCTGAGGACCAAAAGTGGGCATAAAGCTAACTTCACTTGGCAGCTGGTTTGAGGCTCAGCTTTCCAATACGGCTTCTTGCATTGGTCTGACAATAGTGTTGATTGCTGGCTGGCTAATCTAATTTTGTTCACTTGGTGGAAGACTTCTCAACAGGAAGAGGGGGGTAAACTGCAATGCACAAATACCTTTCAAGCTTCTGTTTATATTTGCTGATGGCCCAATAGCCAGAGCAAAGTGCATGTGCAAAGGGCAGAGTGCGTGTGGGAGGGTGTGCAGGGAGTGAATTCAGGAAGTGAGATTCCCTAGCCAGCTGTGAAAGGAATCATCAAACAAGTTGTTGAAACATCTCCAAAAATCTGAGTGGTTTCCTCCAACTAAGGACTCTTCTTATTTTTGTCAGTCATGGGGCTTGAACTCAGGGCCTAAACACTTCCTCTGAGAATTTTTTGCTCAGAGCGAGCGCTTTACCATGGTAAGCCACAGCTCTACTTCCAATTTTTAGGTGGTTCATTGGATATAAGTCTCATGGACTTTCCTGCTTAGGTTGGGTTTGAGATCGTTAGATCTCGGCCTCCTGAGTAACTGCGATTACAGGCATGAGCTACTGACACCCAGCTTGAGGATTATTTCTTGCCTAACACAATTCCAAGCTGAGGAAACTCAGCAGGAATTCTCTTATTCAGTTGCTCTGCCATGGGCTAAGAACTTCAAAGCCCATGGCCTGGTATCAGTGTCCACCCTTTCTGGAACCATGGGCCCCAGGAATTCTCCACTGCTCTGTACAACACTGGGAAAAGCAGAGGATGGAGGACTAAGGAAATGTTTTAGAGATCAAGTGTGGAAATGTTGTATGGCAGCTCTAGCTGTTGCCAGGTCAGAGGGGCTGGAAGGTTCTAGAAAGAATTCAAGGATAAATGGAGAGGAGACACGAGTGGGAACAGGCTTACTAATACAAAGTGAAGGCAAAGGGCGAAGGCGGCAGAATAAAGGACTAATGGCCTTGAGGGTCCAAGGACCCTCGATCTTTTCGGGGAGCTTAGAGGTGGTCATGTCTGGAAACCCATGTCCATAACTTCAGGCCTGTGCAGCACCAACACCGGCATGTTGGGCAGGACTTGATGGTCAGACTAGGACTGTCCCCTTCCAAAACTGTGGGGATGGCAAGTCAGCAAGACCTCGTTGTATGTCACGACTCATTCTATGAAGGGCAGCAGGTCAAGATGTGACTTTTTCTTTCTTTCTTTTTTTTTTTTGGCTATTGCTGGGGTTTTGAACTCGGGGGCCTTCCCTTCTAGGCAGTGCTTTACCAGTTGAGCCATTCCCTCCATGGTTTTTTTGCTTTCTTTTCTAGATTGCATCTCTTGTTTTTGCTTACAGCTGGACTCAGAGCAAGATCTTCCCTCCTGTGATTGCTGAGGAGCTGGAATGCAGTTAACTTTGGCTTATTGGTTGAGATGGGGAATCTTCTTGTTTGCTACACTGGCCTTGAATTTAAACCCTCCTGATCCCTACCTCCCTTGAGAGCTTGTTTGATGGGTTGTTCTAATGTAATTCGTAACCCTCTGACATTCTGCCAAGCTTTTAGAAACTGACTAAGATGTTGGAAATTAAACAAGTTCTACCTGAATTCCAATTGTTGTAGGTGTTACAGGTGTTCTGTGGTCTGTTTTGCTTTATGGAAGGATGTGAATATTTTCTGGGGCTTACTTCCTGATTTCTTATAAAGTTTTTAATTCATCTTCAGGAAATTAGAGTGGTTTAGCTTGAAAGCTAGTGACTCCTGTTAGCCATAGCCAGAATACAGGACTGATTTCCATTTGTCCAGACTGCCTCTGGTATAGATGGGGAGCTGGAGTAGTATGAGGGAGGTTGTTTGAGGGTAGACCATTCTTAATCCTGGGTCCACCCCCTGTCTGTGGACTGGCTCAGGGTCCATCACTCCCACGTGTCTGTGCTGGCAGCGAAAACGTTGATGGGTTAGTCAGGGAATCTGAGCGACAGTGTTCCACGTGGCACCAGCCGAGCACCTGACAGGGACCTCCAGCGATCATTGAGCCCAAGCCCGGTCCTAGCCGCACGCTACCAATGCACTGATGTCGCAGGCTTCTTCTTCTTTTAATTTAAAGTTTTTATATTTGTAGAGAGATTCCCAGTGCATTGTTTATTTTTCTTGCCCTTTTCCATATTTTATGAGGGAAGAGTGCCATGGCAGTAACAGCTGTGATTCATTGAACCTTTATGTTGTCTGGCTCTGTATGCAGCACCGTGTTGCAGGGTCTTCATGATCAAAACAGACCGGGGGGAGGGGGGAGCGGGATTGTCGATGTCAGCACCTCATTTCCACACCTCAGGGGTGGGAACCCCTCCTGGCCAAGGCACCATGGTACATCAGTGTTTGTTGTAGTGGAGACCCCACCCTCCCACTTTGTCTGTCAGATGGATGAGATCTGAAATTCATGTTGGCCCAGCACTGGTGCCTCACATCTGTAATCCCGGCTACTACAGAAGGCTGAGATCATGGTTCAAAGCCAGTATAGGTAGGAAACTCCTCAAGACATTTGTCTTCATGGAGCCAACCAAAAGCCAGAAGTGGAGCTGTGAAAGTGAATGAAAATGCTTTGGGACAGCGCCCAGCCCTGAGTTCAAGCCCCAGGACCGGCACAAAGGAAAACAAACAAAATTCCCATTGCACAGAGGACTGTTTTATCAGTGACACCTTGTGGGAAGTGCTGTCTCCTCCTGCTTTTGAGTGAAATCTGGGTCCTGTGAGACAGGTGGGCCCTGTACATCACTAAGCTCTGCTGCCAGGGGCCCAGGCGTGGCTGCTAGGGATGTGGTAGGCCTGCAACCACAGGGGACAGAGGAGCTGCTTCCGCCTGGATCCAGAAGTTTCCTAGACTCACAGGCTCTCCTTTCTCCTTCAGGTATAGGAGGGTCATCTCCCAGAATTGTGGAATTTTCTATTTGTCGTCCTGAGCAATCCTTGCCTGCTGCTTCCTGCTGTGGACATTTTCAGATGGCAGTGGGAGAGCCACACAGCCTGTGATCATGACTCCATTCACTGGGACGGAGCAGGCCTGGGCTTCTTGGAGAATGAAGAATTCAGAGATGGTGCCTTCTGACTCTATCAGAGGTTCAGGTTGACAAATGGAGACATGGCATTTTGTGGTCTTTTGTTTTCGGCAATGGTTGGTAAAATCTGCACCGGCAGCAGCTGACAGCTGACAGCATCCCAGTGTTGGCCCTTCGCCCCTCAATTTCATATCCTCCACTCGAAGCCACATAGCTCTTCCCTAAGCTAAATAATGAGACACACAGCTCTCCCAAGAAGACAGGGCTGTGTGCAAACATTCGCCTGGGTGATTGTGCACACTTGTGTGAGGGAGAAGTTTCCACCAATCAGAACAGATGCATCTCAAATAATGACTGACCTTTGAGCTTTTTCATTTCTCCTAGGGATCTGGAACACAATGGAAGCATCTGGAGTTGACTGGGCTCACTGTTCCAATGATTTCACATAAACACAGAGACTGAGTGTGTCCTGGGGTCTTGGAATTGAGCAGATGTGGGTGAGCCTGCATCCCACCTTGCCATCTGACTCCTGCATTAACCTCAGGATGCAGCTTCCATCTTTGGACACTTTCTTTTGGCCTCCCAGAGGCTTCTTGGTTTGAACATTATGGGTCAAGACTAGCTCAGGCAAACAAAAAGTTTATGAGACCTCATTTCAATGAAACAAGCCAGGTGTGTATCACATGCCTATCACCCAGCTACACAGGAGCTGTAGGTGGGAGGATTGCAGTCCGGGCCAGCCCTGCGTATTTAGAAGTGATTAGAACAGTGGGGGCACAGGAAGCAGAAGGTTGGAGGGGTGTGTGGGGGTTGGTTAGCAGGGGGTACCATTGCTAGCTATGGTAGAGAGGGAGAAGGTGGTGAATCTCCTGGAAATTGTAAGTCTGGGATCAGGAGGGAGAGACAGGAGGTGCTCACGTTCCTGGTCTTTGGGATCCCATACACACATCTCCCTGCCTGTCCCTAGCCAGCAAAGCCAGACCTCATCTTCATCCTGGGGTGCACACACAGCCTGACCCACCCTGGGTGCCAGGACCGAGACAAGGAGAGGTCTCGGGAGACATGGAAAGCCACAACAGAGGACAAGCGAAGGCTCTCTTTGCCCCTTGTTTCTCCTTTGGGAGCCATTTGGAGCCCTCACTGTGCTCACTTTCTTGGCCTGTGATGTGTTCTTAATCACATTAATTCCTCCTCTAAATATAGAGGCCATCTGCTGCCAGCTGGCTTGTGATCACTGATCGCCCACTTAACAATCACTTCCTGCGGCTGCTGGGTTGGGGTGTCCGTGGGGCCAGTGCAAAGCACAGTCCTAGAGTTCCGGAGGCCTAGACCTGCAGGCTTCACCCAAGGGCTGAACCAGGGCCTCATTGTGGAGGAGATGTCTGCCTGACTAGCTCATTTGTCTATCTATCTTTATCTATCTATCTATCTATCTATCTATTTATCTATCTATCTATCTATCTATCTATCTATCTATCTATCTATCTATCTATCTATCTATCTATATCTATCTATCTACCTACCTACCTACCTACCTATCTATCAACCTACCTACCTATCTACCTATCTACCTATCTAATGAGTCTATTTTATCTGTCTGCCTGATCTATCTGTCTTCTCTTTCTAATCCATCTATCTGTCTTATCTGTTTGTCTAGCTAATCCACCCTTCTCTCTTTCTTTGTGTTGGTCTTCTGTTAAAGCTCCTTCAAAGAGGGTGCCAGCCTGGTGGGAGGCACCTGTGCACAGGTTAAGGGATGCTAATGACACATATCCCCTCCCAGCTGGTCTCTGCCCTCCCAACCACTGCCTGGTCTATTCCAGCACTCCTATTAAGGACAATTGAGCCCTGCCACTAATTACTTTTAAAGTACTAGATCTCAATTAGAGAGTTCATTACATTTCACCATCTTGTCCCCATTAAAGACATTTTCATTATTAAGTTGATTTGGCAGAATGGAAGAGCCCTGCTGAGACCGAAGTGTTACTGTCCACAGTGCCTCCTGCCCGCTCTGCAGCCTGCCTGGTTTTAGGGATACCCTTGAAAGCTTTGCTTTGGGACCTCCTCCTCCTCACTCTCCAGTCAGTTAACAAATATTCTTGAGGTCTTGGCTTTGGACTCAGTGCTGGGATGGGCTGGGGACAGTGGAGCCGAGTTAGAGTGTTACCATTGCTCTAAAATATACTCGTGAGAAGAAAAACTGCAAAGAAGAAAGATGAAGCTAGGCACAGAAGTTCATGCCTGTAATCCAACCTACTCAGGAGGTTGAGATCTGGGGACTCGGTTTGAAGCTGGCCTGGTCAGGAAAGTCTGTGAGACTCCTCTCTCCAATTATCCACCAAAAAGCCAAAGTACTGCTGTGGCTCAAATAACAAAGCACCAGCCTTGAGTGAAAAAATCTCAGGGACAGCAAACACCAGGACTTGTTCATGTGTGCATGCACATGCATACAAGTATGAACACACACCACATACACACAAGAAATAAAATAAAATAGAGACGAGGCTTTTCGGAGGTTTGGGTTGGGTGGCCTGGGCCCACATCTGTGGCTCCACGCAGCCCCACGCAGCCCCACACAGAAGAACTTCTGGTCTCGAACTTCCTCACAGGTCACGGTTCCTTGCCTACTCCACTGGGACCAGTGGAAGTGCCTCTAAATCCTACATCTTTTAAAATTCATTCATTTATTTTACATTAATTTACTTCACTGTTCTTCTAGAGATGATCTACAGTGGGATTCTGATTATGTGAGTCAGGTAACAAGTACATTTCCTTTCCTACAGTGTCTTCCATTCCCTTGCTCTCTCCCGGTCCCTCTCTTCTGTCTCCACCTGAGAGTTGCGTAGTTCACTTTCACCAGTGTCTAGTGCCCTCCACTGTTGCACTTGTCACCTTCTTCCCCTCTAGTTCTGTGCCCTTCCCACACTCTTCCAAAGACATACACGTGAATATACCATATATAAGGAAAAGACGACTGAATCGTCAAAAACTAAAAACACATACTAGGGAGAACATAGGCCATTTGTCTCTGATCTTTGCTTACCTCACTTAACATGATTTGTTCTAGTTCCAGCCTTTTTCCTGCAACTAACATTATTTTATTCTTTCTAATGATGTGTAAATTTCTATTGTGTATAGGTACCATAATTTTTGGATGCCCTCATCTATTGTGGGCATCTGAGTCGTTTCATATTTTGGCTAATGTGAATAGTGCAGCAATGAACATGGATGTGCAGGTGTCCTTATCTTATCCTTATCTTATCTTATGGTTATCCTGGCTCATGATGTTCAGGGTAGATGCCCAGGAGTGGGATGGCTGGGTCATAGGGGAAATCTGTGTTTAGTTTTTTGAGGAACCATGGGACTGCTTTCCAGAGTATGGTTGTACTAGTTTACATTCACACCAGCAGTACAGTAGGGTTCTGTTGCAAGTATTTCTTGTTGGAATGCAAAATGTTGGCCAGTCTACCTGTGGTGATATAGTATCTCAGGGTTGTTTTTATTTGAATTTCGTTTATGACCAGGGATGATGAATATTTCCTCCATGTTTCTTTGCCATGCTTACCATTTCTTCTTCTTCTTCTTCTTCTTCTTCTTCTTCTTCTTCTTCTTCTTCTTCTTCTTCTTCTTCTTCTTCTTCTTCTTCTTCTTCTTCTTCTTCTTCTCCTCCTCCTCCTCCTCCTCCTCCTCCTCCTCCTCCTCCTCCTCCTCCTCCTCCTCCTCCTCCTCCTCCTCCTCCTCCTCCTCCTTCTTCTTCTTCTTCTTCTTCTTCTTCTTCTTCTTCTTCTTCTTCTTCTTCTTCTTCTTCTTCTTCTTCTTCTTCTTCTTCTTCTTCTTCTTCTTCCTTTCTTCCTCCTCCTCCTCTTCCTCTTCCCTCCCCCCCTCTCCTCCTCCTCCTCCTCCCTCCTCCTCCTTCTCCTCCTCCCTCCTCCTCCTCCTCCTCCTCCTCCTCCTCTTCCTCCTTCTTTTCCTCCCTCCTCCTCTCCTTAATCTTCTGTCTGTCATGGGTCTTGAACTCTGGGCCTGGGCACTGCCCTTCAGCTCAAGGCAAGTACTCTACCACTTAAGCCATAACACCACTTCCAGTTTCCTTGTGGTAAATTGTAGGTAAAAGTCTCATGGGCTTTCCTACCTGGGCTGGCTTGGAACCATGATCTTCCAATCTCAGCCTCCTGAGTAGCTAGGATTACAGGTGTGAGCCACCGGTGTCCCGCTTCTCACCTCTTCTGAGAAATCTGTCCTTAGCTCCCTTGTCCATTTAGTGATTAGTGTACTAGATTGGGGAGGGGTTAGTTTCTTGAGCTCCTTGTATATATTGGATATTAGGCATTTGCCTGATGTATTTCTTGTAAGGATCTTTTCCCAGTTGTTTGGCTGTATTTCTAGGTGATTCTGTCCTTAACTATGCAGAAACTTTTTTATTTTCATGTAGTCCAGTCTCTCTCCTATCTGTTGGGCTCCTGGGATTCTATTCAGGAATTTCCTGACTATTACTCAAAGTCTAATGTCTCTCCTGCTCTTCTTGTAGTAGTTTCAGTTTTTGAGTCTGATGTTGAGGTCATTGATCCACTTTGAATTGATGTTAGTGCATGGTGAAAGGCAGGGATCCACTTTAGTTTTCTTCATATAGCTGCCCAGTTTTCCCAATACCAATTGTTGAAGAGGCGATGGATTTTCCACTGTATGTCTTTGGCTCATTTATTGAATATCAGATTACTTTATAGTGATTTTATTTCTGGGTCTTCTAATCTGTTCAATTGATCTTTGGATCTATTTTTGTGCCAGTACCAAGCTGGTTTTTTTTTTTGGCTTTGTAGTAGAGCTTGAAATCTGGTATTGTGATACCACCACATTGCTCCATCGCTCCCTAAATTGCTATGGCTATTCTAGGTCTTTTGTTGTTCCATATGAATTTTTGGATAATTTTCTCTATCTCAGTAAAGAACATCATTGGGATTTTGATGGGTATTGTTTTGAATTTAGCAGTATGGCCATTTTCACAATATTTATTCTACCTATCCATGAACATAGAATATCTTTCCATTTCCTTGTGTCCTCTTTGATTTCTTTGTTCAGAATTTTTTTGCTGGTCCTGAGGCTTGAACTCAGGAATTGGGTACTGTCCCTGAGCCTCTTTGTACTCAAGGTAGTTCTCTACCACTTGAGCCCCAATACTACTTCTGGCTTTTTTGATTGGTTTATCAGAGATAAGAGTCTCAACAGAGACTTTTCTGCCCAGGCTGGCTTTGAACCATGATACTTATAGCTTAGCCTCCTGAGTATCAAGGACTACAGGTGTGAGCCAACTGCACCTGGCTCTTTCTTAAGATTTTTATAGTTTCCATTGTAAAGATCTTATAAGTCTTTGATTGCTAGGTACTTGTTTTTGAGGCTATTACAAATGAAGTTGTTTTCATGATTTCCCTTTCTGATTGTACCTTGTTTTGGCATACAGAAAAGCTACTTATGTTTTGTGGGTTAATTTTGTTTACTGCTACTTTACCAAAGTGGTTGACCAGCTCTAGGAGCTTGGGGATGGAGTTTTTGGGTCCTTTAGGTATAAGATCATATCATCTGCAAATGGGATAGTTTGATTTCTTCTTTCCCTCTATGAATCTATTTTATGTCCCTTTATTGCCTTATTTGTTGTTGTGTTCTTGAAGATGGTCATTCTGACTGGATTGAGATCCCTTTTTAACAGAGAGGATATTTTTGGGAGGGGAAAGAAACCTTATTTGGGTCTTCAATGATCAGTGACCTTTCCAAGAGCAGCTCTATTTGATTATCTGTTGAGATGAAAATCTCATGGTGGGTATAACCTAGACAAAATGTGTGAGAAATTACATTTTAACCATCTGGGCAGAGTCTGATGTTACCTTTTTAGAGACTGCATACTACTTCACACTCTGAATGGACCATTATGTGTTCTGCTTCCTCATTTCACAATCTGTTCTGTGTGCATAAGTCCACCACAGAAAGAAGGTGGCTGGAAATCCATTACTATTTTCAGTTCTGTGTCATGGCTCCTCAAAGCGGAAATCCTGGGTTCAAGATACTTAATTTTAATGTTGTGATGAATGCCATTCTATCTCAGAGATAGAAGCAACTTGTAGGTGGGGCAACACTTTCTTCCCCCGTGGGTGTCAGTGTATTCCAGGTGCTGATGACACAGAGTTCCACTGGAATTCACATCTCTTTCACAAGTGGCGTGTGCCAGCCCATTTCCTGCCCAACTCCATGTTTACCTTCTGAAGTATAGCGGTTCCTGTGAATTCCCCAGAGCTCCTTGCAAGTTAGTTATTCACCTTGTGTCCCGCATCTGTATACAAAAGCTCTTCCCAGACACAAATCACCTGCCTTTAGGTCCTTCTTACATGGTGAAGTTCTACATTTTTACATAATTAAATAGGCATACATATTTAATTATTAAAATTATCTTAAAATAGTTATGCCAAGGGGTTATTCATGCAGACAAGTCAATCAACTTCACTCCTTTCATCATTCATATATGTATATCTTTAATTTTAGGGTTGGAGGAGTTCCAATATTGTTTAGAAAGTTTGTTTAATTCCCTAATGGCACCTGTGATCTTCTTGAAGTTTTTGGTTTTTACGTTTTTATTGGAAAGGCTTTCTGGGGTTGGAACTTGGGGTTTTGTGCTTGCCAGGCAGGTCCCCAGTGTTTTGTGCTTTAGTTGATTTTCAGCTAGGGTCTTATGCTTGTGCTGAGACCAGACTTGGACTGTGATACTCTTATCTCTGCCATCCATATAGCTGGGATTGTAGGCATGTGCTGCTACACTAGGCCTGTGGTTTTTCACTTTACATGTATGTCTTCACCTATATGTAATGTTGATTTTATCCTACAAGTGGATGAGGTTCCTCTTTCAAAGTTTTCTGATTGATACTGCACTGTCTCCCAACAGTTTATAAAAAATCCAGTATTTATTTTACAACTAAGTGACTAATCTTTTCATAATTTAGTATTTATACACAAAGGGCATCACATTCTGATTTCTCTCCTTATCAAGTGGCTCAAACACAAGAACTTGCACTTGCTCAGCTTGCTTGTTAGGCTGGTGCTCTACTAATGGAGCTATGTTTCCAGCCTGGGTTTTGGCTGACTTTTTTGGAGATAGCTTCTTAAAGACTTTTCCACCTGGGCTGCCCTTGATCTCAGCTAGGATTATGGGCATGAGCCACTGGCACCCAGTAAACGACTGTTTAAAATATGAATGCAATTTCAGAGTTGAAACAGATCAACAGAGAGCAGAACTGTGTCAAATTATCTGTTACACTTTGGGGATGTCATATTACATCCTGAATTTGCTTTATGGATTTTAGTAAACATGATAGCTTTCCTTATCTGCATCTTGTACCTCTCATAAATGCATTCATAAGTCATTTATAGCTTTTACATTCCTGTAAAAGGGATGCTGTGAGAATCAAGGAAAGGCATTGATTTTTTAAATCCTTTGGTTGAACTCATGCTAGCTTTGGGTGGTGGTGGCTCCAGGGCAAAGATGTCTGACTCTCCCTAGGGGATGGCATCTCTTGGGACCCTGGGAACTGGGCAGTCTGTCATGACAGAAAAGTGTACAGCTAGGCCATTTGGCTTGGGCAATAGAAAAGATCTTCATTAGGCAGAGGTTAGAAGTCTGAATTCAAGGCCAGCAGAGTTGGCTTTCGGTGAGGGCTTGGGGCAGATGTGTTGGTGCCAGACTGACATTGATGGTGAGCCACCACATGGTAGGTGGCATGCCAGGCCTCTACATGGCTGGGCAGACCATGGGTGTTTTTGTAGGGGCCCTGCTGGGAGGATGCTGGGAGAGCTTGGGAGGAAGTTTGGCCTGAGAATCAAGGGCAAAGGGGAGGCTTTGGGGAAGATTCAAGAGGTACAGATAGAGCAGGGGAAGGCGTACAGAAGGGCAGGAGGTCAGCAGGGAAATGGGGGCAGCAACTGTCAGCACAGGCAACCAGCCATAGCAATCTCCACGACAGACTTGTATGGGGAAGGGAGAGGAGGGGAGTCGCCTGGACACTTGCAGGGAAGCCCAATTCCGACTCCACCTATTCCTAGCTGTGTCACCCTGGGGATTTTTAAAAAACTACTCTGAGCTCAGCTCTTCAGTTGGCATGGTGAGAGGAGCAGGGCACAATGAGTTGATGGGTGTCACCTTGGCAAGAGGCCCAGAGAAGGTTCTTCGTGGGTTATAGCTCTCCCAGGGGATTCCTAGATTAAAGGTGATCGCACTGACTAAAGATGAACCCCATGGAAAGAAGGGGGTCTCTGGTAGCTCCCATGTGTCTGAGCCTTGGGAACTTATGAAGAATAGACGATGTGCATGGAGTGCTGGACCTACCTCTGGGCCCAAATCTGAAGACAATGGCAGCTTTTATATCTTACTATCAAAATCATCCAAATGTCCTTGGCTGCATGTTATGAGGATGCTCAGGCGGCCTGTGGGACCCGTTGGAAAGGAGCTGGGGCCCTCACTCTACCCAGAGCCACAAGAGGACAGCTAGCACCTCTGAGATGTTGAGCGTATGTGCCAACTTGGAGTCCAGGAGATGCTGCACATCAGGCATTCCATGTGTCCACAATGGACCACCCTTTTGACCTGGCCTTGTCCATATCCACTACTTGAGAGCAAAGTAAGTGGGCAGTGGTGGCTGCGAACAAATCCATTTCTGGGACCCACACTACTCCAAGGCCATCCTTAATGCATCCATGAGGGAGGGGCCTCATAAGCTAATTACCATCCAGTAGGCTCCGCCTCTAAAAGGCAACATTCTCCCCCCTCTCCTCCCCACCTGTTCAAGCCATAGCAACCCTCCATCTTGGGATAGTCTGTTGCAGAGCCACAGCGAGCTGGAAAACACATGTCAAATGGTGAGAACAGCATGCTGGACTCCAGAGTGATTGTAGAAGGATCACAGGATCATGCAAAAGACATTATGAAAATCGATTCTAACACCAACATGGCTTATCTGTCACCATTGCTACTCAGCTGGCCCGCAGATCCCTGTGTCCCCAACCCCCCCCCCAAGCTCCCACTCCCTGCCCCCTAGATGGGCTTGCCATTTTAGTGCTATGGGCCAGTGGGTGTCATCAGGACAAAGCTTTGGGCATCTCGCTGTTCCTGGTGGGGCCCTGGCTCTCCTTCCAGACTGGCAGGTGATGGCTGAGTGTGTGGAGGAAGGCAGAGTTGCCTCTCTTCCCAGGGACTGTGTGGAAATTATGTTCTTATAATGAGGGTCCTGAAGAACCCCCTGCCCCCCAAGCTTAGATGGTGCTGCTGTACAGTGCTCAGCAGGCACATAGCAGCTGTTGATTATGACAGAACATGGCATGATGAGGGCCGGGGGTCCCCCCAGGAACAAACTCCCACTACACTGCCTGGCTGTCCCCATTAGTAGTGGCTTTTGAGGTGACAGGCTGGGTGAAATGTCGCCATTGGCATCCTGTCTCTGCCCTCCCATCTTGGGAGAGCCCTAGGTGGTGAGGTACCTCATGACATTATTAATGCCGCTTTGCTAAAAATTTCACACACTCAGACAAATGCCTTATGGCATTTCCTGCTTTCCTGGGGCTCCACGGATGGAGAGAAAACGTCCCGAAATAGCAGCACGGTGCTGGTTGTCAAGGCAATGGGACCCTCCATCCAGCAGCGGGGACTACCAAACTGGGCTCCCGGAGGTGAGGGGCAGGGATGAAATAAATGACAAATGTGCCCAGGGCCCTCCAGAAGCCTCAGATCTTGGTTTTGTAAATCTAGGGTGGGCCTCCTCTCCACCCATGTGTCCCAGCAAACAGGGGTGGCCGGGGTCAGGTGGTGAAACCAGACAGACAAAGGAGGAGTATGCTGCCAAGTGCAGCGGGCAGTGTGGAGTTGGATATGGCTGTGCTTCTCGTAATCTCTAATGGGCTCATGGGTGTATATTCATGGCTAGGTGTTAGGGAATCCTTTGGCAACGGAAACTCTGTTTTGGGGATCCTGCAATGGTTTAGGAGTGTGGTGGGGCTATCAGAGCAAGGATGGAGTTGGCTGGAAAATGGGGAGTTATGGTTAGGGAGGCTGGGGTGTTATGGGTTGGGAACATATGTGTTAGGTTGTGGGGTGGTGGTGCTTGCTCCTTGCCGGATCCCCGGGAGGAAGAGTTCCCCTTGGACACAGAGCAGGGAAGTGGCTCCACCGAGCATTGGAGGAAGTGAGCTTTCCTGGCTCTTTTCACCCCTGGAGTAGCACTTACGTTGAGTTTTCAAAACCTCGAACACCCATCCACACATGGCCCAGGAATGGAGTAGGTTCTTCATTCTTGAAGGCTGGCCTCCAGTCTGGACACACTGTGTACTCTTTCTTATGCATTTGAGACCCATTGTGTGCTCCTGGTTGTGTTAAGAAAGGCTTGGTCACTAGGCCCAGTGTGTGCTTTTGTGTGTGAAGGGCAGATTAGAACATCTACTGTGGTGTGTTTTTGGTTGAAGTAGGCACACTGTGTGCTCTTGGGTATATTATTCAGGGATAAGCCAATAGACCTAGTGTGTGCTTGGGCATACTATGCCCTTGTGTGTCTTTGAATGTTTTATATTCACTGTGTGCTCTTGGGAAGTTCAGTTCATGTCAGCCAATAGACCTACTGTGTGCTCCTGGGTATGCTAGTCAAGGGTGGGTCAGTAGACCTACTGTGTGTTTTGGGGTGTATTAGGCAAGGTCAGATGGAACAAGTGAAGTTTTCACCACTAATAGGGCTTGCTTCCCAGGGGTCCACCTCGTCTTTCATTTTGGGGTAGACCAGCCTGCTCAAAACAAGAAGCAAAATACTGTTCTCTATCATGCAGGGAAGCCTCATCCAACTGTGTCTGGCCAACACCGAACTCCTTCTCTCAAGGCCACGGGTCAACCAGAAGGAGAGATCTGTGGGAAATTTGAATTGTGAGGTGTTTGGTGTGAATCTAACAAGTGAATTGGCAAGCATGAAGACCGCCCCCCCCCAGCCTCAGCACGGAGATGCTGCAGGAAGAAATCTCAGCTGGGATTCATTTGCTCAGAAAGACAGAAGCCAGCCCAGGAGCCGGGATTGTGGATCAGTCAGTGAGTTGGCCTGAGGTGATGGCTCTGTCGGCCAGGGTCCTCCACCCTCCTAGCGCAGCCTTGCTGACATTCTCCATTGGGTTTCTTGATGACATGATGCTGAGAGACCTGGGAAATGGCCAGTGTCACCCTGGGGACAGAGAGACACCCCCCACACTTTTGAGGCTTGGTTCTCAGTGAGGGTTATTTTTCTGGGGACCGTATCCAATGAGTTCAAGGCCGGGACTCAACACCTCCCCTCTGCTGTTGACTCACAGTAACAAATATGAGAGCTGGGCATGACATTTAAGGCCCAGTAGGGGACAGGGCCCGAAAGGAAATCATAATGAAATTGGGAGAGAAATGAGGAGAGGTGGAAATGAGCACAGAACCATAGGACATGACTCCCCCAAGCAGGTTTATGACTCAGAGAACCCCAAGTCTGCATTCATCTTCTCTAAGCCTTGTTTCTGGCTTGGAATCATGCATTCTACATAATAGGACCAGAAATCTGAGTATAGGCATCCCGCTCACTCACACACCTGCAAACCTTCATTGGAAATGGGGCAGAAAATGAGATGTGGGATTATCAGGACAAGTGTGGCCTCGTCCCCCCACACCTGTGTTCACCTTGAGGCAATCAGGAGAGTGAAAATCCCTGCTGTCCAATGTGACCCAGCCCTCCTTCCTTCCTGACAGGACTTGGGTTTGAATTCATGGCCTCTCACTTTCTGGGAAAGTACTTCACCACTCTCTGAATGGTCCTGGTGTTTTTTCTTTTCTTTTTTCTTCTTTGGGGCTGCTGGACTTGGAACTCAGGATTTTGCTCTTGCTTGGCTGGCACACTACTACATGAGCCATGTCTCTGGCCCCACTTTTTGCTGGTTATCCTGGAGATGCGGTTTTTCAGACTTTTCTGGTGAGGCAGATTTTGAACTGAAATCCTTTGACCTCAGCTTCCTGAGCAGTTGGGATGGCAGGAGTGTAATCTGAGCCAGGGCCTGACACTGAGTTTATACAGCTTTGCAGTCCTGTAGCCATGAGACGCAGAGACAGGGACAAGGTGCACTTCCACGTTGCTTTCCTGACGACCTTCACCCTCCATGCAAGAAGGACGATGGCATGGTGGGGTGCAAGCACCCTCCAAGTCCGTGTCCATGCTTGGCCTGGCCTGGCCTGTCCTGGCCACTGCTTCCACAAGGTTGGCTTCTAGGTTGGGAGGCCCAAGTGAATGGAGCTCCAAGATTCTTTGCTTTTATGTCTAAGAGGCTGTGACCCCCAGATCTTCCACAGCAGTGAGCAATGTTGCTTCTGGGATGCTGGGATGGGACACCCCCAATTCCTTCAGACAGACAGAAACCCTGCCTGCAGAATTCCTCATCTCCCTGGAAAAAGAATGAGGATGTAATTCTGGCCTCTTCACTTCCCATCGCTTTGAGGTAGGGGTGAATGACTGGGAGACTTGGTTGGCTTTCCACAGCCTTGTCTGGTGCTTGGGGAGGAGATGGAGCTGAACCCTGTGGGTACAGCCGCCCTACCTGACTGATGGACTTACAGCCACTTCCATGGCCACAACCACAGCCACAGCCAACTTTTACTCTCAAGGATCCACTGAGGCATGGATGGCCTCAGAGGCTCTACATGCTGACTGGAGCTGAGGACCAAGTGGGGTTACAGAATGATCTGGGCTCACCCTCCCTCTCACGTTGTCTGCCCACCTCCCCTCGTCCCAGCCCCTCAGACAGGACATATTTCAGCTCTGCAGCTTTCATCTGGAAGACTGTCAGGTCATTGTTCAGAGGAGTCACACCGTGGAAATCCTCCCTGCGTAAGCAGTGAGGTTGTGGAAGTGCATTTGTAGTGCAGTGTGTGCCTTCAGGGATGGTCACATTTTAGATCTAACTACCACATCTGTCCTCTGAGCTTGACTCACTCCACAGGCTACTTGTTTCCCTGAGAAAGACATAATATAATTCTTAATTTAATTCTATTGTATATATTTAATATATTTAATTCGTATATATTCATATATATGTACATATACTTTACTTCACATACACACACACACACACACACACACACACACACACATATATATATATATATATATATATATATATATATGTGAGTAAGCATACAAACCTTGGAACAGTATATGTGCTTACTTTTATGTTCTAGTCCAACATGAAATTTAAATATGGATGGGTAACTTTCTTTTTCTCTTTTAAGTCTGAGACTGATACTAGAACCTGGCACTTTCCTCATTGACTGGCATTCTACCGATGGAGCCACAACTTCAACCCCTTATTGGTAAGTTTGACAACTTAATATGTTTAAAAACTTTTAGTTTGGAAAATCACCACCATAGACTAAACAAAAAAATAGCTTAGCAAGATCTGGGCTGTCATCCGTTTGTAGCATCCATCATAGAAAGCAAGTGTGATCATAATATATCAAGAGCATTTACAAATCAATAAGATGAAGGCTGATTACCTTTGTCAAAATAGTGGGTAAAAGACACAAATGGTAATTTGCAGTTTCCAAGATGTGGGAAAATATGTTTCCAACTAAGGAAATAAAAATGAAAACAAGATGCATTTACTATAAATTTGGTGTTCCCAAAGAGGCAGGGCCAACACTTCAAGCAAAGGCCAGCCTAAAGTGCATGGGGAAACTTGAGTTCACTGATGTTAGCTGGAACAAATGTTGTGGAGCATGAACAATGTCAAATCTCTGGACCCACATTAATCTCTAAATAAATTTTATTTTCTTGAGCCTTCCCTTCCTGTCTCCTTTAGGAAAAAATACTCAAACAGGAGATTCACAGCGAAGTAAATGGATGGCTTTTTTTGCCTCCACATAGATTTTATTGTGCATCTGCAGTGGGGGTCGGGTCTGTATTAAAAGGAAAGATTTGTTTCTACCACTTCCTATATATGCAGTAATTGCAATTCTTTTTGACCAATTTGTAGAAAAATTGAAGTCAATGGCTAGGAATTTTCCCCCTTTTTATTTTTCTTTCCATTCCAAAATTACACCAGAACTTATTCTTGAGGTGTAGGTGTGTGTGTGTGTGTGTGTGTGTGTGTGTGTGTGTGTGTGTGTGTGTGTGTGTGTGTGTGTGTGTGTGTGTGTGTGTGTGCCAGCACTGGGGTTTGAACTCAGTGCCTCACACTTGCTAGACGTGGTGTTCTTCCACTTAAGCCAGTGGCCTCCAGCTCCTTTGTGCACTGCTTATTTTCCGGGTAGGGTCTCACTCTATGCCTGGCTTGGCCTGGCCTGGGTTGTCCTCCTGCACGTATTGCCTGTGTTGCTCGGGATGCCTAGTGTGTACCACCATGCCTAGCCATTGTGCTTCGTCTTTGGCTGGGATTACACATATTTGCACCACCACAGTCATCCACTGGTCAAGATGGGGGACTCAGACTCTTCTGTCCTGGTTTGTCTTGAAATGTGATCCTCTTGTTCCCACTTCCCAAGTAGCTGGAATAACAGGTGAGTCAGTCACCATGGTCAGCCCTGCGTATGCTTTTAAAAGATATTCAATTTCATAAAAAAAAACAACACACAAGACATTTATCCTCTGGCCTGTTTAAAAACTGACACCATGCCCTGTTTTCTCCTGATGCTGGTTTGTAGCCTCATCCTGAAACCGGCCAAGATCTTGGTTGCTCAGGCCAACCTTGGCCATGAACCACATTAGCATCTGGTCCTGTAAAGATGGCAAACTTCTTGTGTTTTAAAACACAACAGAGAAGAGCGCTCCCTGTCCCTGTGTTCCCACCTGCCACAAGCAGGAACATTTGCTCCTCGAGAGTCTTTTGTGGCTCAGTTCCCAGGGACACATTCAGGCAGGCAGGCAAGCTTCAGAGCTGAAAAGTACACATCCTTGTTCAGGAGAAGTGCCGGAGGTTAGGAAGCGCCCCCACTTAAAGAAGGGAACAGAAGATAGAAGGCAGAGGACTGACTGGGTTTGCCATCGTTCTCTCCCTGTCAGCAGAGACACAGGAACACTTCAGTCGGATTGGCTGCAGAGGCAAATGCTCTATTTCTCACTCAGCTTTCCTCAAACATTTTAAACTTTTTGGTTGGAAATAAGAAACGTGAACTCAGAGCCTAGGTCCTGTCTCTGCCCGAGGCAAGTGCTCTACCACTTGAGCCACAGCTAATTGGAGATAAGTGCCTGGGCTGGCTTTGAACCAAGGTCCTCAGATCTTAGCCTCCTGAGTAGCTGGGATGCCAGGTGTGAGGTACAAGCACCCAGCAGCCATCTTCACTGCATTGCTCTGTTCTTTAGGCACAGATTATACAGGACGATGTAGTGAAGAGCTCACAGTACAAATCACACTTCTTCCTTGTTATCTTCTTAAAGCTCTTACAAACACGCAGGTTCTGGGCTAGGTGTGGTGACATATAGCTGTAGTCTCAGCTACTCAGAAGGTAGAGACAGGAGGATCTTCAGTGTGAGGCCAGCAGGGGTAAATGGCACACTGGCAGTTATGAGTTATTTGTTTTATTGGTATAGCTATGTTGAATTCCTTCCTTCCTCCCTCCTTCCCTCCCTACCTCCCTTCCTCCCTCCCTCCCTCCCTCCCTCCCTCCCTCCCTCCCTTCCTTCCTTCCTCTCTTCCTTTCTTCTTTCCTTCCTTCCTTCCTTCCTTCCTTCCTTCCTTCCTTCCTTCCTTCCTTCCTTCCTTCCTTCTTCTCTCTTTCTCTCTACTCAGTTATGGGCCTTGACTGTCCCTTAGCTCTTCAGCTCAAGATGAGTACTCTAACACTTGTGCCATAGCACCACGTCCAGTTTTCTGGAGATTCACTTGAGATAAGAGTCTCAAGGACTTTCTTGCCCTGGCTGGATTTGAACCTCGATCCTCAGATGTGAGCCTTCTGAGTGGCTAGGATTACAGGTGTGAAATACCACCACCCAGATTCTTGAGTTTATTTCTCATTTCCCCTAAGCAATTGATTAAAACACATTTTCCTTCAGGAAGTTAGGATCCCTCTCTTGAAGTTCCTATCTCTCTTACACTGAAAAACCACCATGTTGATCTGGTCAGAGTCTGATGTTGCTCTTTACAGACACACGGTGGCGCTGTTGACCTTACGTCCACCTCTCAGGCTGGGCAGGCCCAAAGTCCCAGGGATACCATGGGAAGCATCTGAGGACCAGCCAGAGCTCTGTCCCCATGAATGGTGTCATAGCCCTTGTGGTTCAGCCATTTCCACAAGTGGCACAGTTGGAGCACAGCTGTCTTGGAGCAAGCCTTTCAGGTCCACATCTATCCCCACTCTCAGAGAAGGCCCTGGGCCTCTTCTATCCCCCTAGCTCTCCTGACCTCTGGGTCAAGGTGGGGGGGGGTCAGCCCCTGGAGGACTTTGGTGACCACCTGGGTCTCTCTAGCACGTGGTTCTGAGCATGGGACACTTGCTGGCCTGGCTTGTGTTCTTCTGGCAATGAACGGGGCTCTGTTCTTCCTTGCATTTCCAGCAAGCAGTAGAAGGACTGTTGGGAGCCTGGAAAGCCTCCACAATGCCTGGGGATAGGAGCATGCCTGGGCCCTGGCAAAGCCCAGCCTGCAGGCCCATCTTGGCTTGGACGCTCTGAGTCTGTCAATTTAACTCTCCACACTGCTGCCATTGATTTTTATGTCTCTACACTAATTAGACGTGTTATCACTAATCTTTCGTAATCACCACAAGGAGCTTGTGGAAAGTCTCTGAGATTTCAATCTACATTAAAAATAAGAAACATTATCACCTCTGGGAAAATGAAGAAAAAAGCACATGTAATTTTAATGTTTAAATCAATAAAGCTATCCGGCTTCTCTTTTGTGCTGGTATCAGAGGAATTTATAAATATCCCATTCAAAGTTCTTCCTGTCCCTCTGATTCCCCAGGGCTGAGGGCTGACTTTTGGTGTCAGATGGAAGCTAAGCAGATGAATGTCAAGAGCACACTCTTGTGGGGGGGCTGGGATGGACTTGGGGGTGGACAGGGGCGGGGAGGTGTTCTCACTCCTTTATTTTGATTTCTGTTGATTCTTATTCAAAAAGCCTTTGAAAGGCGAGAAAGGAGGAGAGAAAAATCCTTTCTTCTTTAATTAATCTGTCTTTCCAATTGTTAGATCACCAAGTTTGATTGCCAAAAAACTGACCTGCCCCAGGCAGATTAGATCATGTAGGTCCAGACAGGGAGGGAGAGGTAACCAGCATGCTAACCAAGGATCCTGCCTTTGGGAATGTGGAGAAAAGAGATGATGTTCAAATGCAGAGAAGCAGAAGCAACTCCAGCACATTCTCTCTCGAACAATGGGAATGAGAATGTATAGATACGGAAGAGAGAGGAGCTTGTTTTTAATGTGCTGTAGATATGACAGGCTGTAATTTGGAACATCTCTGATCAGAAACAGAGGTGACATGTAGCCAGGTACGGGGGGGGGGGGAGGCAGAGAAGGCAAACACATTCTCTCTGCCCCAGCCAGGCTGGCACAGGCCATGGAGACAGCTGGTGCCCACTGGGTGCTGTTGTGTGCCACAACTGCAGAGGCAGGCTGTGTTCGCAAAACTCCAGTGTGTGTGGGGGAACTGTAGTCAGCTCGAAGTGAGACAGCTGGGGAAGAATACGCTGATCCACTCTCCCTGCTTGCCAGGGAGCTCCCAGCTCATATCTGGTGAGACCTCAGCTGCTGACTTGGTGGCAGGAGGGTGAGGTTTGTGGTGTGCTCCTAGTTTGTCTGGAGATGAGAGGCAGCTGTTGTGAGGATGGGGCCTTCCTGAGGCTCCCAGGAAGGAATTCCTGGCTTTCTAAAGAGAGAACAGACCTGGGCTGGCATACTTGCTCTGCTTTGCTATGTGCAGTGAGGAAAATGATGGAGAAAAACACATTCAAGAGGTTATTATAGAGACAGTGAGTCAGCTGCAGGGAACGCGGGCCTGGCTGAGATTTTTCAGGTCGGGATCAGGTGAACCGTCCCTCACTGAGTGTAAACTGATAGGAAGCTTGATAGACAGGTAGAACTTACGCCCCTGGTGTGCAACTGCGCATGCCCAAGTTTGCTGTGACTGCTCATGTGCAGTTAGTAGAGCTAGACTGGCCTCCTGCCAAGGCTTCCGGACACCAAGAGGCCTAGGGGTCACTGTAGGTCACTGTCCTGTGTTTGCACTGGGGCCTAGGGGCCACTGCAGTTCACCATCCTATCCCACACTGGTGAGGGGCTCTGCTTCTTCGGGGAACCCTGGCCAAGGGGACTAGGGACCAGGCCGTGTAGCCTCAGGAATCCCGGCTCCCTTTTGATGGGCCCTTTGCTGGCCATGTACACTTTTCACTGGTACTGGGCTGTGTCCTCTGGAGAGGTCTCTCCCTTGTCCTAGCCTCTCCCCTGCCATGGAAGACCGGCCTTTGTCCCCACCCTCCAGAGTCTCTGTCAAGAGTCAGTGAGGTTGCAGACACCAACCCTAGCACTGGGGTGGACAGAGCAGGTGTATCCCCTGTTGTGACCAGGAATGCTGACCTGCCCAGGAGCTCAGCACATGGTACTCCTGTACCTCACCACTGCCTCATGCACTCCTCCCAAATCCAGGGGGATTTCTTCTCAGAAAGGGGGATTTTCTGGATTCAAGGTTTCTAGACACCTTTGTCATCTAAATGCGGATTTATGGACAGAAAAGGCAAAAGAGGTGATAAAACCAAATTTTCTATCTCTCCCTTTCACTCCTTCCTTTCTTCTTTGGCCTGGGATTTGAACTCGGGTCTTTGAGCTCGCTAGGCTGGCACTCTACTACTTGTGCCACATGCCCAGTGCTTTCTGCTTTCATGACTTTTTCTATAGGGTGAAGTTTCCATATTGTCAATGATTGTGTGGCCAACAAGACCAGTTCATTCACCCATTCACACGCCAACAGTGGTCTTCAGGAGGAAAGGAAATGCTAAAAAAAATAATAATAGTACACAAAGTTTTTTGCCTTTTGTTTTAGCCGTATATCTGAGCAGATTATCGTGGCTTTGGGTTTTCACCAATTGTGATCAAATTTTGGACAAAAAGCAGCTAAGCAGGGGGTGGCTGTAATTGGACGCTGGTGGCAAGCTCTACTGTCTCATTTCTGGGCCTGTGATGAGGGCTACGTTGGGGCCAAGCTGAGCTGCGCACTGCCTGGCAGCCAAGAAGTAGAGGCAGACAAGTTGTTTCTGGGAAAAAGACCCACGCTGGGAGGATACTCCACAGTGACTGCGCCCTCCTCCAACAGGGCTTCAGTTCCAGTGTCCACTCATGAGTGTTACCCAGGGATAAATATGAGAGCTTATGACTAAGTCAGCTCTCAAAACCCTATCGTCCAGAACCAGGCCTTTGTCCCATGAGCCTCTGGGGGCGTCTTTGGTTCAGACCCTGATAATAGCATTGGAACAGCAAATCTAAATCCCAGCAGCGGTCCTGGGAGAGGGCTGTGTGGTTATGTCTCAAAGTCAGGAGCCTCCTTGGCAGAATGAGTATCAGTCCTGGGCGACTGAGCAGAGGTTTGAACCCAGTGCTGCCCAACACCAGCACAGTGTTTCTCCTGGCAGATCTCCCCAAACTACTGTCAGAGTGGATGTTTCTAGAATCTTCGATGAGGCAGCATGTGGCCCTGAGCCTTGCATGGAGCCCTCTTGGGAAATACTGCCTCCAAGCCCAGAGGGACGGGTTATCGTCAAATGAGCTGTCCATACCAAGAGGAAATTAGAGAGAGATGTAGAGCAATTTTGCAGTGCTCTTGCTCTGCTGACAGCTGTGTATGCAGCTGGCAACGCATAAGGAGGATTTATTAGAAGACGTCATATTTGGTTAAGTACTTTGTATTAAGATGAGTGTTTCCCTCATACAATGGGTTTCCAACCATTTCCAGGTATTTTTTTTAACTCCTTGCATTTCACCGAGGCTGAATTAATTACAACAATTACCAGTCAGAAAACCCATACTGCCCAATTATCATGTAATTCATTTTCGCAGATCACTGTGAGTTTGGATAAAAAGTGGAAGACTTTTAGAAACTGCTGTACTTTCCTCTACAAACCTTACTGTTGTGCTCCATAGTTCTAGGGTGGCTTGAAGATGAGCTAAAGGCATGGCCTTTGTTAGAGTCGTGGCTTCAGTGGATAATATGGCATTAGTAGAAGTGTGGCTTCAGCAGAAGGTGTGGCTTCAACAGGAGGTGTGGCCTCAGCTGTAGGTATAGCCTCAGCAGGAGGTATGGATTCAGCTGGGGGTGTGGCTTCAGCAGGGGGTGTGGTCTCAGCTGTAGGTATGGCTTCGGCAGGAGGTGTGGCTTCAGCTAGGGGTGTGGCTTCAGCAGGAGGTGTGGCTTCAGCTGGGGTGTGGCTTCAGCAAGGTGTATGGCCTCAGCAGTGGTATAACTTCAGCAGGTGTGGCTTTAGCAGGAGGCACTCCTTGTGGCATCCAGCCAGGTTCGAATCCAGTTGTTGCAGCCTTAGGCAGATATGGAATCTTTCTGTACCTGTCTTTGCTCATGTGTAAATAGGTGAGTGCATGTGTCTTTGTTTTATGGGGACAAGGATAAGCCAGTGTAGCTGGTGCCCCAGAATGGCCAGTGAGCAGTGAGCACCTGTTGGTGTTGGCTGTAACCTTCCTGCAGGCTCACACAGCTAGCTAGCTAGCTCAGACATTCCAACACCTCATGGAAGGACACTCCAGGCTGCCTTAAAGGTCCTGGATGCAGGCAACTGTACTTGGCCCAGTCGTCCCACTGTCCTTTCCAGCCAGAGGGAGTGTTGCAGTTTCTGGCTATGCATGTGGGGGACCCAGTCATTTTGCTGTAGGCTGACACAAATGAGAGCCACCAAGTGGTGTCTCCATTGGAGTTCTTAATCTCCCTCTTTCTACCTGTCTCAGTGTGGTCAGACGTAAAACTCATTGGCCTGGGGCCAGCAGCACGGCTGACCCAAAATGGAATTAAACCACATGTTTCCTTTCTTCTCTTCCCTCCTCCTCCCTGGGCCACCAGCCGATGGAGAAAGCTTTCATTGCTCTCATTGTTTCCCTGCCCTCTCCCTTTCCTCCTCCTGCTCCTCCTCCTTGTCTTTCTCTGCTCCCAGGCCATAAGGTGAGCAGCTTCCCCCTGCACAGGTTCTCATGTGCTGCCATAATGCTCTGCCTCAGTGCAGGCCCAGAGTTGTCGAACTGGTAAACCTTGGATCAAAACCATGAGCTAAGATGAAATTCTGTACCTTTTAAATAACTTCTGTCTCCTGTATTTGTCTCCACAGCAGCAGCAGCAGCAACAACAAATCCATTGGTGCCAAAAGGAGAAGTATCCAAGAAAGAAAAGTGACAACGGAAGTGCTGTTATTAAAAATCATTTCTGTTATATCACTCTGAGGCTCACGGTGCTGACTGAAGTCTGTCTCAAGTTCCTCTACTGGTTACAGCCATACTTCTGAATGAATGTCAGGCCCCTTTGGTATCTGCTTGAGACTGGCTTCAAGAACTGTCCTCCATGCAGAGCACTGGTACCTACCCAGGGTCGGGGTCTCTACATGGAGTCCCGCTCCCCTCACAGTTCATCTGTCAGGCTTCTTTTTAACTCTTGAATTATGCTTTGGAAAAGCAGCCAATTGAGCAGAAAACATAAATTGTAACCTATTCTTCCTTGTACTAAAGTTTTAATATACTTTTTTTGTCTTTAGCTCAAAAGAAATCGGTTCTACATCCCTTTTAGACTATACTGACTCAGTTCCATACAATCTCCACGAAAGCCAAATTGCTTAATTAGACAATAATATCAGAGACATTGACCATTATATCTGATTACTGACTTCTCAGATGGTTGGCATTACCATTTATATTCTTTGCAGGTGTGTTTTTTAAGACTGAAAATAATTTATTGAGAGATGGTTCTTGGAAGTTATTTTTAATAGCCTAATGGTTTTTTTAATTTTCCAATCATTTATATTCATCATCTAGAACCGAAAATGGAGTCAGATTGATTCTCATCATGTGGCAACTCCTTTTTCCTCAGTTACAGACTGGTGGGACATGGAGATGAAGCCGAGAGAAGAATTATTTCACCATTACCTATGATGTTAGAAGGGACAGGCCACAGAGGAGATGAACTCTGAGTGGGGAGCCATAAAAGTAACCCACCGAAGAAGGTATGTTTTATGGTTGGACATTTTATTTGGTTGTCATAGAAGTCTCTCAATACTTCCAGAATATTGTTGCTGTTACCTTGCATTAGCGGAGTGGGAAATGAGGGTCAGAGGAGAAGCAAGATAGACAGGGGCCTGGTTCAGGCCACGGATCTCAATACTTTGAAATAATGTCCCCTTTCCCCTTTTCAATTACCACCAAGTAATTGGACCACCTTTTCAATTACCACCAAGTAATTGGACCAAATGGTCAGCTGAGCACCCACCAGATGTGTGACACCCATGCCAAATAGTTCACATGCACTTTGCCCTTGAATTTCACAGCCACAATGTGTGCTTTTGTTATCTCTAGTCTACAGATGAGGAACCTCTCTCATTGAGAGGGAAGGTCCAAGTCAAGGTCAAGTGACTGGCAGAAAACACAGAGCTGACTCGTGACAGAGCCACACTTCTATCCTAGGGGTTCTCTGTGCTTTCTCCTTACCCAAAGCTGAATATCAATCAGTATCACAAATTGATATTGCAAAAAAATAAACAGCTGGATGGAGGACGTTTTCTGCAAGTAGTTACTGTGGTGAAGGGGAAAGAGCACTGTTGGGACCAAGGGTTTAACACATGGCTTGGTGGAGGTGGAGTAGGATTGGTAAGTTTGCAGCAGGAAATCACATTTCTCTGTCATTAGTGTCTCCCTGGAGAGGAAATATGGTCTCTTTATATTGAATATCAAGAAGAGCTCCTGCTTTAAAAGCCATCAGAGCAGCTAGTCAGGATTTGGGAGAACCTCTTGGTTCTTACAAGCTCAATTAGACAAACACAATGATTGTCAACAACCATAATAAGTCCTCAGACTGTTTTTATGCAAATGTAACATTCCAGTAAGGGAGTCCTGGATCCTGTGTTCAGCTATCCACAGTGGCACACTGTGTTCCATTTAGGGTGCCCCACTGTAGGAGGGTCCCAGGTGTGGTGGAGGATTTTGTGGTACTTGAACAATGATGCCCTCTGGTATGGTTTGTACTTGAAATATCCCCAAAAGCTCCTGAGTTGAAGGCTTGCTCCCCAGCTGGTGGCCATAGTGAGAGGTGACTGGATCCTGAGGGCTCTGCCTCTACCAATGGGCTCATCCACTGATGACCTCATAGCTGAGTGGGCTGTCAGGAGGCGGGGCCTTGAGAGGTGATTGGATCTCCTCAGGAAGTATCTGGCTCCACCAATGGGAATCAATTGATGATATCATAGCTGAATGGGCTGTCAGGAGGCGGGACCTTGAGTGGTGATTGGATCATGGGGTTCTCGCTCTAGCAACGGGCTCATCCACTGATGACCTCATAGCTGAGTGATCTATCAGGAGGTGGGGCCTTGAGAGGGGATTGGATTCCAAGGTTGCTACCTTCATCTATGGATTAATGCCTCCACAGGGTGGGGGATGTGACCTTGAATGGAGTAACTTTTCCCAGCCCTTTCCCCTCTCCTTTCTCCACCTTGTGTTTCTGCTGCCACATGTGCTGCCTACCTCAGCTCAAAGCTATAGCTCCAGCCAACCACAGATGGAGACAAGCCCAAAGAAACCTTTCTTCCTTCGAGTTCAATTCCTTAGATCTTGTCACAGCATTGGAAAGCAGACCGACACTCTCTGTGAGAGCAAGCTCAAGGATCTGAGGCTGTACGGGGAGGGGCGAGGTGGAGGAGAGGAGGGGGCTCAGAGCAGGCCCGAGAGGGGGGCACTCTGGAGCTAGCAGAAGCGTCACATTGGACTTGCTATGATCTCTAGGCTGTGACGGTTGGGGACAGGGTGGAGATGGTGTGCTCTACAGTATGCTCTACAGATCTGCCAATGTGTGTAGTGTGTCACAAGTTTTCTGAGAAAGAGAGCACCCAGGGCTACATGGCTGGATGAGAGGATATGGCATAATTGTGGCTCTCCTCACACTTAGAGGCTTGGGGGACATTCACAAAAATCCTGTCACTGGCTGAAACCTCAAGACATGGGAAGATTGGCTCAGATCTCCATTTGTCTTCTATCTTATAGTGTGCTTGTTAAGGTTCCTCCTCCTCCTCCTCCTCCTCCTCCTCCTCCTCCTCCTCCTCCTCCTCCTCCTCCTCCTCCTCCTCCTGCTCCTCCTCCTCCTCCTCCTCCTCCTCCTCCTCCTCCTCCTCCTCCTCCTCCTCCTCCTCCTCCTCCTGTTCCTCCTCCTCCTCCTCTTCCTCCACCTCCTTCTCCTCCTTCTCCTCTTCTCCTCTCCCCTCTTCACATCTCTTTTCTTCCTCCTGCTTTCTCCTCCTTCTTCTCTTCTTCCCTTTCTTTCTTCAACTACCTTTCCTCTTTCTTCCTAGTTCTCCTCCCTTTCTTCCTCCTTTTCTTTTCCTTACCTTCCTCATCCCAGGCCTTGTTCTTTCACTACTTGGCTTATGTGATTACTTCCAACTGAATCTTTTGAGAGCAAGTTTGTCCTGGACTCCCAGCTGACTAGCTCAGATCTTGGAGGTTCATGTAGGCACTGTCTTTATGGATGATCTGAGCACCACCTTCTGGGGACAAGAGGCATGGGGCCAGAGTCACCGTGGCGCACCTGGGCCTGGGTAGAAAAGCCCACTGGGCTGTTGGCATATTCACCAGCTGAGGGCTGGTTTATGCCGGGTCCTTGTTGCTCACTGTGGACTAACTTCCACTCCCAGCACCCCTTTGGAAATAGAAGCTTGGGATGCATGCTTGTCGTTGAGGCTCTCAGGACTGGACAAGAGGGAATTTACAAGAAAGCAGACATGTGATTGCTTGGGGAGTTTTAGTGTGGAGGACCTTGCAGCCTCATGACCCAGGCCCAGGGCTGCTGGTCCTTTCTGTAGTGGGAACTCTTGGCGATGACAGAGTTGTGGTTATGAACTGGAACACAAGAACTCATCAGACACACCTTGCACCTTGCCATGGGGGTCATTTGGGGAATCACAGAGTGGCATTGGACGGTAACAAGGGAGACCACCTGTCCAGTTGCTCCTGAGCACCCCCCCATGAGATGAGGCATGGGTTGGTGGTCACATGTTTGACATGGTCTTACACGATGTGATGGGACACTTGATTAGCACAGACCTGCCCTTTTCCTTCTCTCTCGATGCGGAGTCCCTGGCTACCCCCAGGGCCTCAGGCTCAGGTTCCCCTGGCAAGTGAGAGTGGAGGGCATCCTCTTGTCCCAGTGGAACTGCTCCCACACAGGCCATGTGGGAGAGAGCTGTGCTGGGCTCTGTGGTTCCTGCCCATCTGGTGTTCCTGCAAGGGACCTGTGGCTGCTTAGTAATATCATTGCTGTAAATCTACAACTCGACTTGTCTGCTAGTTTATATTTAAAGTGTTTTTACTGAGTGCTGGTGGCTTACACCTGTAAACCAAGCGACTCAGAAGGCTGAGATCTGAAGATCGCAGTGTGAAGCCAGCCTGGGCAGGAAATTTCTTTTCTTTTCTTTTTGCCAGTCTTGGGGCTTGAACTCATGGTCTGGACACTATCCCTTAGCTTCTTTTGCTTAAGGCTAGCTTTATATCACTTGAGCCACAGCACCACTTTTGGCTTTTTCTGTTTATGTGGTACTGAAGAATCAAACCCAGGACTTCATGCATGCTAGGAAAGCACTCTATCATTAAGCCACATTCCCAGCCCCAAAGCTTTGCTCTTTTTCTTCTACTTTTCTCCTGATGCTTTAGGAAAAGATGGAAGAGACAGAAGAATAAAAGATGGGGAAGAATGTGTCCTTAGGGTCAAGAGATCAGAGCTTTACTCAAAAATCTAGAAAGAGCCAGGGGCAAGAAGCTCATAACTATAATTCTAGGTACTCAGGAGGCTGAGATCTGGAAGATTACGGCTCAAAGCCAGACCAGGCACATGAGGCTCCATCTCCAATGTAATCAAGAAACATCTGGGCTGGAGGCATGGCTCAAATGGTAGAGCACTGGTCAGTCAGCAAGAAGCAAACAAAAAGCCTCGGTTCAAACTTCAGCACCATCAAAAAGACTCTGAAAGAAGAGGAAGGAAAACTAGTAGACATATGTACTGTGTTGTTTAATTACTGCCCCTCGCAGGTTGGTTATTTTCGAGGTGGGGTCTTGCTCATGCCTGCACTGGAGTGGTCTGTGGTCCTACTATTTGCGCTGTCTCATATCTCTGGGGATGGCACAAGCGTGCCACTACTCCTAGCCATTGTGCTTCCACTGTGTCCGCATGTCAGGGGCAGGCCACCACTCCAAGCTACTGGTTGAAATGGGGTCTCGCAAACTAACATGTCTGGGCTGACCTCGTACCACAATCCTCTGAACTCCTCTTCTGAAGTAGCTAGAGATACAGGCTCGTGCCATGGTGCCAATTTCTTCCTGTTGTGATAAAGCCACAAATGCCACCATCGGTAGCCTACCCTCATGACACAATGGGACACTTGTCACTTCTCAATGTCCCCACCTTGAAAGGCCACGGACACAGGCCCATGGGAGTCAGCCTGCAACACATGCACTTTTGGAAGGACGGATGCAAACCAGTGCCCTCAGCTCATTTTGCTTTAGTTACTTTTTAGATAGAGCCTCACATTCTTGTCCTGGTCAGCCTCGACTGTAGTCCTACTGATGCTGTCTGCAGAGCTGGGATGACAGGTGTGAGCCACCATGCCCTGCTTGCTGGTTGAGATGGAGCTTTTTTTGCTTTGCTGGCTGTGATCTATGATCTTCTTTACTTTGACCTCCCCAGCAGCCCAGGATTCACTGGAGCTTTGAGTCTCGCCTTCAACTCTGCCACACTTTCTACCTTCCCTGTGCCAGGCTCTTCCCTTCACATTTTGTGAAATACAGTCTCAGTTCTCTGCCAGGCCTCTGTGATTTACTGCATGGTGGAGCAAGTAAGACATCCTTCATTTTCATACACAGGAGGAGCTTTAAAAGTTAGTCTCTGAAGTCAGACTGTAAGGCCTCTTGATTAAGAGTGAAATCGCAGACACGATGCCCCAGCTGAGCGCCGGGAAGATGAAGGTGCTAAGTACAGAGCAATTACAGCTAATTTTCTGATGCCCAGATGCCCGTGGACCTCAAAGGTAGTCTGAGTTCAGGTGTTAGTTGGGGTGGGAGTGGGGTGGCGGGCTCACTGGGCTGGCTTTGGGGAGATGTGAGTTGAGTGTGACTCCTGAAGCTACTTTGATTAAGGGAGGTCTGAGGGCTAAAGGGTAGGTAGGAGATGGAGGAGGGCTCCCTGGGTATGTGGAGTCTCCACATCACTACCAGGCTTTGGAACAAAGAAATAAAGACATGAGGATAGATCTCCCTCTCTTCACCAACAAGAGAGTGGGCAGCAAGGGCGGGCAGGGGAAGGGAGAGGATGAAGGGGTGCCTGTGGAAAGGGAAAAACTGAATTAAACAGAAATTCAAATTGCATTTTTTTTGTTTGAACCCAAGGCCTCCCTTTTTCTCGCCCTCCTCTTCATCCCTCCCTCCCTCGAACTCAGGACCTTGTATTCACTCTAGAGATGAAAAGAAGCATACAAAGAATCTTGCTTGGCTTTCTTGCTCACAGCTGGCAATCTATCATCTGAGCCATACCTCCAGTCTGAATTGTTGCTGGTAATTTGAGAGACAGATTCTCAAAGACTTTTCTGTCTGGGCTGGCTTTGAACCAGTCTCTCAAGCAGCTAGAATGACAGGTATGTCCATCAGGAACCAGGCTTGCGTGTCCTTTATTTCTCAAATTATATAACACAGGCCCAGGCTTTTCTGCCTGAACGCGGCACTTCTGAGATAACTTTTTCTTCAAAGAACTGCGCCTCCTTCCATCTCTCAGGAAATGGTACGGACTCTGAGTCTCTGAGCACCTCATGGGGAATTCAGTTTCAACAGTATCTTCTCCCCAGCTCCAAGCCCACATCTCTGGTCTCCGTGTAGGAATGAGGGCAAAGGAACACTTCTAGCTCTGGTCTCAGAGGCCTGGGTCCAGGTCTGACTGTGTCTGCTGATCTCTGGGGTTGGGGTGAGTCTATGTATGGATCACATGGTGCAGACAGGGCTGGTTATCATGGTGGCTGGGGAGGGAATGAGGAGAAAGAGGGGGTTGTAGAAGAAGGAGGATGAAGACGAAGAGGAGAAAAGTAGAGAAAGGAAGAGAAAAAGTAGTAGAGAGGTGTTGGGAGCCAACAGTAAAGTTTAAAGTTCATCTTGACCCTGGTGCTCACTTGAAGGTAAGTACAAGGAACTGGTTTACTTAGAAAACACCAGGTGCCCGGGATTGCTTTGCTATGTCTGCAGAGTTTGTTTTACTTTCTACCAGTTGACCTTGTCTTGTTTTTACTGCACTCTATTTTTACTGAAATTTTCCTTGTTTCTCTGGACTATTGTAACCTTATGTTACTTCTTGACTTCTGATAGTATATATTAAGAAAAGTTAAAAATAAATGGTGCGCAGTCTTGAGCTGCAGACCTCCCAACCCCAACCTTTGTCTTATGTCTTTATTTTTCTGCATCCTCGCCAACTAATTCAGGATTCCCTTTTGTTGCCGGCAGGCTCCAGCAAGTGGCACCCGAACAGGGAACTGAAAACCTGGGATCATGGCAGAGGACCCAGCTAAGGTAAGAGGACATCCAGAAATAGAGAGCGGGAGAGAGTATAGTCGGGAGTAAGAAATTATGGGGCAAGGTAACAGCCACATGTTATATGTGCAGGCTCTCAAGGGTATGCTTCATGCTCAAGCAGTGAAAGTTAGACAGAGTCAGTTAGAATGTATCTTTTACTTTGTTGAGGAAGTATACCCCTGGTTCCTGGAGGAAGGAACCATTAGTTTAGAAACTTAGCAAAAAACAAAAAACAAAAAACAAAAAACATTCAGGGACACTATGATGCAAATGCCCTGTAAGTTAAAACATTGCTGCTTTGTAATTGTCTGGTATCTGTGTAGCCTGCAGGTTCTGTATTGGGGTTGGCAAGAGGTATTGGCGGACGCACTATAAGACAGCCAACTGGGCCAATGGGAGCCATCCCCCAGATCCCCATCAGGGTAAACTATTCACTAGTGCGGACATTTGGGCCCATCTGTAGTCCAACACTTTCTGTCTGACAGTCTACAATGCGCACGCTGTAAATGTGTTTTGTCTCAATGTTTGTGTGTATGTATTCTGGAATTCTTGGAATGTTTCTTCTCTCAGATTCATCCTGATGTGAGAGCCTAGAGGAGACTGGCTAACACTCGCTCAATATCTGTTTCTCTCTAGCTCCTTCTTTTTTACTTATACTTTAAACTGACCCCCTTTTCTACGCTTCACAGCCACCTCCTTCACCCTCTCTGGATCAAGAAGTCGGGGGGTGGTGGGGGTGAAAAACCTGGAGGATCTAACAATAACTTAAAAGGGCCGGCAGGGAGAACTCACAGCCGGATGAAAATGCCACTGACCACCTACAAGTGACACCAGCAAGACCTTAGCCTCCAGCCTTGACGGCCGCTAGGGACTTCTTTCCCTTTCTCCAACATGACTGGCAATTTTCCTCTACCTTGGAAGGCCCCTGGGTCAATGTTTGCAGGAATCTAAAAGAAAAATCCTCCGGAGGTGAGTAGAGGGGGTTCGAATCCCCTGGTAAGTGGATTTGAGTCCCACTTGTGAGTGGTGGTGAGATGTCGCCCCATTCACTGAGACCTGATTTTGTCTTTGTGGCCACTGTTTGTCTTGTTTACTTCGGTGTGTTTTCTGTTCTATGTTTTCTGAGGTAGGGATGAACTGGGGGCCCATTAGTCCCCAACTCAGCCTTTTGTTGTTGTCTTGTCTAGTTCTGTTTTAGAATTGGTACCAGTTTTAAATGTACATACAACTGATTGATTTTTGTGCGCTTTAAGATCTGTGTGTGTGTTGTGTGTGTTTGTGAACATGTTTAAGATAAGAATTATCAGCATGCTGTAACAATTGGGTGAGTTTAAGTTTAAAATTCAAAAGGTTATGAGGTTTGGACATTACCAAAAATTTTAAAGAATTTTCACATTGTTTTAAATGACCTTTTAAGGATTCTTTAACTTAAAAAATTAAAAAATCTGGTATTTTAAAATGCATAAGGCTGTTTACACTGTAATCAAGTTATCTGGCTTAACAAAATGCATTGGCTGTTTGGAATTTAGTTCTCTTGGCTAAAATTTGGGAATAAATATTAAAAGTTTAAATGTAAAAGTTTGTTTAACACTGTCAAACACATTACTGTCCTGTCTGTCTAAAAGTATGTATTCTCATTCAAAAAACCAAGAGATAAGAAAAGGAAAAACTGTAAAAGCCAACAAAAGACCTAGCTTTAGGAGTAAGGGGTAAACAGGCCAAAGTTCAGTTCAGCTGGTCATACATGGTGGGACAGGCCATGGGAGGAGTCCACGCATGGTGAAAGGGGACAAGTTGGCACAAATGCAGTTCATCATACCCTAAAGAGTGTGATTAGGTGTGTGCCCATTCCACAGGAGGGGCCAAGTGGCCCACTTTGTTCTGTCCTTTTTCTCTACAGGTAAATACTAGAAACATGATGGTAAAAAAAAATTAGTGATGTGATGATCTGATTAGTATTGCTAAAACTGCCCCTTGGACTTAAAAAGAGGGTTAAAATATATTTGTATAATGTGACTTGCTTTCAATGATCTTCTACAATTAGGATATGTTTTTAAAAGTCATAAAGGTGTTAAGTTTTCCTTCTTGGTACAGTAATGGTGATTGTAATTCTTGCATTAAGGAAAAATTGTCATGTGAGTTTATAAGTTTTAATGTGTATCTGTTTTAAAACAAGCATCCAAGAGACAATGAGTGACACTTGGCCTCAAGATTTTAAAGGATTTTTTAAAAATGTAACTAAAAACTAAAATATAAAATAATAAAAGATTAATAGGAGGCTTAAAAATTAGGAATGGATTTCTGGATATAAATTTTAAAAGTAAAATTGTTGTTAACATTTGCCTCAAAGTGGAAAAATTAGGATTACCAAAATAATTGCTTTGGGATTCAAAGTGACAGAGCGCTAGCCTTGAGCTGTAAAGCTGAGGGATAGCACTCAGGCCCCGAGTTCAAGTCCAGAAAACAGCTAAGGGAAATGCAGATGAGGCATTTATCCCAGTGTAGAGAAGACATTCGTGAGACAAGAGCTATGGAGGAGCATCCAGAGGCAGTAAGCCACTGCTCGGATGGCAAAAATGTCAGATCCTAGACTCATTTGTGTGTGGCCCTTCAAAAATTGGTCAGAGCCAGAATGTCATGGGAAGATAGTTTGTAAGCATGCCTAATGTCCATGACTGTCTACCTTGTAGGGACAGAAACATTAGTATTCTGTGATAGTACTAAAAAGTGAAGTTATAAAATGTGTGAGATGGTTTAAATCCCAGCCCCTGTATGTTTCAAAAGCCCTAATTGACAGTAACTTTTGAGCTAACACCAGCTACAAGAAATTTATCTGTTCAAGAAAATCGTTTGTAAACTTGAGAGTGTGTTTCTATTAACATCTGTCTATTAACATCTGCACGGGTGACTTAGGCATTGTTAGGGTCACTAGGGGTCACATTCCTAAAGATGCTTTTACAAACCAGAGTGCTAAACAAGCTACACTGCTGTAGCTGGAGAAAAAGTCTGTGCATTTGTCAAAAGTTAAAATATTGTTCTTAATGATATCTAACCCTGGTAACCTCTTTCTAAAATAGACTAAGGTTATAGGTTCCTGGCTAAGTAGGATCAACACCCCTGAGTCTGCTTGAAGAAGTTACAGAAGATGAATCTTCACCCATCATCCCCTTTTTGTCGGTCATGGGGCTTGAACTCTGGGCCTGGGTGCTGTCCCTCAGCTCTTCAGCTCAAGGCGAGCACTCTACCACTTGAGCTACAGCGCCACTTCCGGTTTTCTGGTGGTTTATTGGAGATAGGAGTCTCACGGTCTCTCCTGCCCGGGCTGGCTTTGAACCGCGATCCTCAGATCTCAGCCTCCTGAGTAGCTAGGATTACAGGCGTGAGCCAACAGCGCCCAGCTCCATCATCCCCTTTTTAGAATAAGGGACCAGAGTCATAAAAAAAAATGTGGCAAAATAGACAGAAGAAAAACGCATGGAAAATAGTAGTACAGGCCTGAACCCTCTACATCTGCCTAGAAAATCAGCCTTATTAAAAGAACTATCTAGTTAAAAAGCTTGTCATCTTGATAATTTGTCCTGGGCTATTGTCTAAATAGTCTTAAAAACTAGTGGGGCCACAGCCTGCCAAGCCTAGGTATTACTTGTATCCTTAACCAGTCTGTTTAGAAATATACAGCCTAGCACGAGGTGTGACAGTCCCTTGGAGACACTGAAAGACCCTGCTGTTGCTGTGGCTGCTACAGCCTTACAGTCACGGGGAGTTACCCTGACCTCCTCCACCATGGAAAAAGTAGACTAAACTCCTGCCTGATTCCATCTTTTGGATGGCTTCGTTTTGTCCATGTTACCATATAACTACTCTAATTTTATTATGGCTACTCCTCTTGCCGGGAGACAAACAAACATGGTATTGCTCATTCCCTACACTGCTTTGCCTTTATGGGACTTCCTAAACATATTAAATCTGATAATGGTCCGGGATATGTCGGACAAGCTTTTCAAACTTTTTGTAAATCTTACCAGATTTTTCACTCTACAGATATTCCCTATATTCCTCAAGAGCAAGAAATTGTTAAACAAGCCAATGGGCTGTTAAAACTCCAAATTTTTAAATTAAAAGGTGGGAATTATACCCCTTCTCTCCTGTTAATATTCTTCTCATGCTTTCTTTGTACTAAATTTTTAAGTTTATATTGTAATGGACTTTCCACAGTACAGTGACTTTGGGAAAAAAAGAGAGCAAAGAGCTTTTGGTTGAGTTAAGTGGAAGGATCCTTTAACAGGTGATTGGCACGGGCTCGATCCAGTTTTAACATGGGGTTGAGGACATGTTTGTGTTTTTTTGCAGGAAGAAAATGAATCCCTCTGGTTGCCTGAGCATTGCGTTAGGATTGTGGAGGCTCATTCTGATGACACAAACCCTGACACATTGGGCTTACGTGCCAGATCCCCCGATTGTGCACCCTACAACTTGGGAGGGAGATGAAGTACTCATTCACGTCAATAGATCAGCATACAGTACAGCACTTGATCCCTTCATCCAGCACACCAAGATGGGAGATACCTCAGCTTCAGACATTGGAACTCCATTCTACTTTACCACCAGCTCTAAAGGCTCCATTCCAGGCTGTATTATAATGCTATCCATGACTCATAAAATTTGGATCCCAGACAAAAATCAAATGTACAATATACAGATGACATCTTTACCAACTGGTTACCCAGTTCATGCAAATTTTACTCCATCCTATATGATACCCCGTTGCATTAATTCTTCACAAATAGTAGTATCTACAGGAAAGCCTCATCCAATAAGGTACAGGCATGTGAAGCCATTTGTTACCAATATTTCTGGAACTAAATTTCAATTAATGGACTGGTTTGGAGCTAATCTTACTAATAAGTACAATTTTGGACTGTGGTGGATGAATGGGCATCCTCAACATCATGTTTGGATGCTAGTGGCTGCACTCAACAACATAACCTGGCCCAATTCATCCCTTTCAAAAAATATTATGAGTTGTGTATCACCACCCCATGTCATTATGTATAGACCATTCAATATCTCTATAGGAGCTAATTATTTTAATGTCACCTGTTCTAATTGTTCTTTTACTAATTGCTTGTATAGCGGCATAACTGAATCCATACTTATTGTTAGACAACCATCTGTTGTTATGCTTCCTGTAAATATTTCTAAAACTTGGTATAAAGATTCTGGCATTCAGGTGTTAAGACAATTGAAAAAACTAATGCACCCTCATCGATTTGTTGGGCTACTTGTAGCTGATGTTTTGGCTTTTATTTTGTTAGCTGCCTCTTCAGCGGCAGCTGCTGTGGCACTAACACAAAATGCACAAACTGTCCATTATCTTAATCAGCTTGCTCATAGTAGCACACAAGCCCTACCTCTGGACGCTAAAGTGGCAAAAACTGCTAAAAAAACTTTTTAAACAATTTCAACTCTATATCACTTCCCTGACTTATGTTAAAGGATTGCTAATGTCATTGCTTGGCGTGGGAATGCTTTTGCTGATAGTATTTCTATGCCTTCCTTGTATTATACATGCACTGCAAAACTCTCTTATGAGTTTAGCCATACAGCTACATAAGATCAAGCTCTATATAAATGAATTCCCCGAGAGGAACTGTAGCCAGAGTCGGGTAAGAGGGGGTGCCAGTCTGACCAACCTAAGACAGGGCCTTCAGCTTTGCTCTGAAGAAGTTCCCGATGACGGGTAAGGCAGACAAGGTGATCCACACAGCCTAAGACAGGCGGGTTCGCTTCTTCAAACAAAGATGGGGGAGATGTTGGGAGTCCACAGTAAAGCTCTACGGTCATCTTGATCCCTGTGCTCACTTAAAGGCACACATAAGGAACTGGCTTTCATGAAAAACACTAGGTGCCCGGGATTGCTTTGCTATGTCTACAGAATTTGTTTTACTTTCTATCAGTTGATCTTGTCTTGTTTTTACTGCAATTTGTTTTTATTAAAACTTTCCTTGTTTTTCTGCACTATGGTAACCTTATGTTACCTCTTGACTTCTAATAGTATATAATAGGAAAAATTAAAAATAAACGGGACTGTAATGTCTTTATTTTTCTGCATCCTCGCCCCCTAATTCAGGATTCCCTTTTGTTGCCGGCAGGCTCTGGCACAATGGAATTCTAGACTGCCATCAGAAAGAATGACATAGCCCCATTTGTTAGGAAATGGAAAGATTTGGAAAAAATTATGTTAAGTGAAGTAAGCCAGGCCTAAAGAAACACAAGTCCCATGGTTTCCCTTATTTGCAATAATTAGTATATGTCTGAGACAAGCAGTAAAGATCAGATAAGTTGATTTTAGGTGAAATGAACCCCACTATAAGTATTGAATTGTTTTTTTCTTCTGATTGTAACATATTTATAAGATGATTTCTTTGTTGTTTCATATGCCCCTCCCCCACAGCATAACCGCTGCTTTCATTGGATTTGATGTTGGTATAATTTGTGGAGAGGAAGGGCAAAAACAAAGCGTTTAAATAGGGATACAGGTGGACCCATTGCAACAATGAGATGTACAAGTCGTTATGTTGAAAAACGAAGTTTACAATTTTGATAGGGGGCGGGGGGGGGAAATGGGAAAGGGTGGAAAGAGGAAACAGAGGAGGAGCCAACAATTCTTGATAAGAAATGTACTCATTACCTTGCCCATGTAATTGTAACCCCGCTGTATGGTATTTTCACAATAAAAATTTTTAAAAAGACAAAGGCTGGTTCAATCCATTGTTCTCTCTTATGGGAACATGGTATGCTAGGTGTGGAATAGAGACCTGGCGGGCAGGGGAACAGATTCAGACCCAGATTAGAAACTTGCAGTAAGGAGTGAGCGAATTATGGGACTAGGACAGACTTGCAGTCTGGAGGATTGGATGGAAATTATTTGGACGGTATTTCTGTGATGTAAAAATATGTGTACCAAGTTGTAACATGAGGAAATAGACTGCAAAATGATGCAGTATCCAGTATCCCTACTCTCTGTCACTCACTCATCCCCTAAGCTCTGGGTCTGATCCCTCCATAGTCCCAGCATAAGAGGGACTATGACAGTGATCCTGAGTGGTTATTCCTGAGAACAACCACTCAGGATCACTTGGTTATTGTAATTGTGGGATGGACGACATTGTTTTGAGCAGTCTCCAGTACAACTGTGGAGGCACCTAACTAGAGCTAATCCTAGTTATCAGCCCAAGTGGGCAGGTTTGATGGGCAGGGCAAACAGGAGCTGGTGCTGCCCTGCTCCCCAAGTAGATATGTAGATGGGGGAGGACTGTAAGAGCAGGTATGGGGTGACTCCACCCACTGTGTCTGGATCACAATGAGCCCACAATGCATACCTGTTTCTAGCTGAACAATAAGATACAAGAATTGAGGCCACATCCACATTCTGTGCTGCCTAGTACCATTGGCATTTTCCTCTATTGGATCATACCACTACCAGCAGGTGAAGGAAGTAAAGGTGCTATGTGGTGACTGAGTGAATTTCAGAGATCCTGTAGGAAGTGGGTGATTGCAAGAATAGAAGTGATTTCAGAAAGCTTGGGAATATGGCCCCTCCATCTTCCCTATCCCATTGCTGGGATATCTAACCAAACCAGAAACGCATGCACAATAAAATTTTCTTTAGGCAAGAAACAACAGCAAGAGTATCTGGAGAGGAATTGACCTGGTGGACACACTAACACCAACAAAAAGAAAACTGAAAACAGGTAACCTCATAACAATAATTACTGTGGACTGTAAATCAACCAAGGGTGAGACCAAAGACCATGCAGACCTGGAATCTTCCTCTGGTTCCTTTCCTGCTAGTGTCCTTTCCTCTGACACTGGAATAACTAACAATATGTCAGAAGTCCTACGTTACCCCAAGAGAGTAACCAAAAGATAAACAAAGATAATAAGAGAGAAGGCATGGCTGGAGAAAGCTAGAGAACATGAAAGAATTAATGACCAAATTAAGCCTGGAGAGAGACCATGTTGCAGAGGACTTGAAGTTGGAGAGGTCCATGAGGAAAGACAAGGTTCAACAGATGAACGAACTGAGAGATGAGAAAGAGCAATGGGCGTGATAAGTGTTTGACCTAGAAATAAACATGGTGGAACTTCAATGGCATTTGGCAGAGCTACCCTCCAGCAGCAGCCTGCAGGACCAACTCAGACCAAGCTACAGCTGCCAGCCAAGACCTATTAGTTGCAGAAGTAGCAACAGAAATGTGAGAAGCAGTGTTACATTCAAAGGCAGGAAAACTAGAGCCTCAGTCTCCAAAATTTGAAGCAGCAGGAGCGGCTGTGGTAACTGGAGCAGCAGGAAAAGGCCTGGGATCTGCATAAGCTCTTCAAGACATTGGGAAGATTACACATTAATGAGGCCATGAGATGCACAATTTTGCATAACCTAGAGATAAAAGAGCAGCTGGACCAGCTGCAGGATGCCTTCCACAGGCTAAGAAACAGAAGGAGGAGCTCTCTCATGTGCTGCACTCAAAGCTCCAAGTGAAGGAAGAAGCTGGACCAGCAAGAGGAGAAGTTAGAAGAATAGAAAGAGATGGCTGAGTTAAGGAGCCTAGTGGCTCAGAATCTCAGGAGCTTCATGAACAGCTGCAGGAGCTCAGAGCTACCTGTGAACAGCACAGGGCCTACAATTTGCAGCTGACCTTAAAGAATGAGGCCTTGCCGCAGCACCTGCAGAAGCAGACACAGTTGCTGAACAAAGTTGGAGGACCAAGAAGGACCATCAAATATTACACAACACTTGTGATGTGCCTTAAAACCAACAGACAGAAGCAGGAGCAGCTATGGGCCCCAGCTGAGCTTTCTGGCTTTCACTAGAGAAGGAGGAGTGAGTAAAAAGTAAAGGGGGTGATTCTACTTGTTGTGACTGTCCTAGAGGACAGACAACCCAAAGACTAGGTGGGATTTTTATCTTTATCCATTGATGAATTAAAGAAGGTGAAGCTTAGCCAGCAGCTACAGGAGCAACAGACCTACTATGGGTTCCTGGCCAATATGGTAGTCAAGAGACAGAGAAAGCTGAAGCAGTAGGGTTTCTTCTCCAGAAGTTGAAACCACGGGAATGGAAGCAGGACACACAAGTGCCCAAGAAGACCCTGAAATTTTGAAAATTCAGAAACAACTCTTCAGTATTTAAATAAAAAAGTAATTACACAAATTGATCTAAATACCAAATGTATCATCTGTCTTAGATTTTCTGTTTATTAACTTAAAATCACATTCCTTATGAAGGAGAAAAATAGCTGAACTAACATTAATATCTCTAAAATATTTTCTTAATTAAAAAATTTCCTCAAAGAAAAAGATTAGTGTGAAAATCACCTTTGAGCATACTCTACAACTGAGGTGTGAAAAATTAAAAAAAATGTAATGAATTATATACAGCTCCATATTCATAGCTTTTTAATGAATTACTTTAAAATGTCCTTCATTTTTGAAATCAGTTCAGAATTCTTGCACAAATTAAAATTGGGGAACTACATTACCAATAGAAAATTAATACAGTATTTTTTATGAGATTAGAAATCCGATGAAAATATAAAGATTGCAATGGCTTAAGTGGTGAAGCACCAGACAAGCAGGAGGCATGACAATTTACAAATGAAAAGACTTGGATGGTCATCTAATAACTCCACAATGAAAGCTCAGCTAATTTTCAAAATCACAAGATAAAAAGTCAGCTATAGTATGGTGGAAAAGTAATTAATTCATAGTACAAAAATAAAAGATACAAAAAGGTAAGAAAAAAAAATTTTCCAATCCTGTTCAAATTTAACTTTCACCTAGCCAAAATAAACAACACTTGTCACTGTCTAAGGAAATTGTAAGAGGCATTTCCATGAAAGAGGAAGTTAAAGTTGTGGTTTCCAGGATGGAAATTCCAACTCCAGATGATATGTAAATCAACTTCCCTCAATGAGAACTCAGGTACAAACCCTTTTCTTGGCCCACCGCCCTGAATCAGAGGACCTATTCCTCCTCTTTTTGTGAAAGGGAACTTTCTTTACACTTTTTTTTTACCACCTCCCCATTGCTGACACATTATATAGAGAAGTCTCTTGGGGTTGTGGTGTTTCTTTATCTTGACAATGTCAGTTTGAGTTTTTGAAATGTGGTTAAGAGTTCCCTTCTCTGGAGATTCGCTATTGGCTATTTCCAACTTCCTGTCAGACCCTTTTCTCCAATGGTAAACCACTACTAGTGAAGATTCTATACGTTGGGAACTCTATAGGAGAGAACCTTTCTCAAATGAAGCAAACCATTAATATTGTACTAACTTGAATTTTATGCACAGTAATCCCATTTTGTTATGAAACATGGAGGTAACATATAATAAAACATAGCATGTAAAAAATGAAGATAAGATAAAGTAGCAACAATGCAACAAGAGAGCAAGAAAATATTTAAAAATTGCTATAAAAATAAACCCATGCAAATATGAGTCCCCAGTGACTGCTTTTCACCATGAAAGAAGGTGGATCTCAGAATAACAGCAAAAAACAAAACAAAATAAAACAAAAAAACATTTAATTCAGTGGGCATTGTTGTTTTCCCAGTAATCCTTGCTACTCAGTAGGCTGAGCTCTGAGGATGGCAGTTCATAGCCAGTTCATATAGGAAAGTCCAAAAGACTCATCTTCAATTAACCACCAAAGTGGAGCTGTGGTCCAAGTAGTAGGAGAAAAAAAAAGCAAACAACAACTACAACAACAACAACAACAAACCCTCACGAATAGTGCTCATGCCCTAAGTTCAAGCCCCAGGTACATTCGAGAACAAAATGCAGTACTGGTTTCAGTGACACAAAGCTCTATAGCAGACTTCTGATTACTAGACCCTGTTACCTGGGAAGAAAAAAATAGAAACACCTCTATACTAGACCATTGGGGTGTTAAACTTTCTATTAGATTGGATTCTTTAAGTTTCAGTACTAATTTCTAAAACTAAAATAAAATAAAATCAATTGGAATACTTAGAGAAATAGCTGGTAATAATGGAGAAGAAATAAAATGCAGGGCTGAACACTAAAGATGAAAGAATGGCTTCAGAAAAAATAAGTCATAATTTTTGGGGTAAAAATGAAGAGAACATTAATTCAGGCTAAGAGATTAATAATAACAATGGCAAAGCTCAATTTACCCATTAGGCATACTGAGTGGTTAACAATAGCCAAAAATTGGAACAATACAACGGTTTGCTGTCCAGTTGTGATGGTTCTTTGTTGGTGTCTGTCTTTCACTCTATGTACCCAATTATTGTGCATTCATCCCCACTGCCATTATCATATGAAGGTAAAAAATAATGCTTAGCCAGCACCAGTGGTGCACCCCTGTAATCCTAGCTACTCAGGAAACAGATCTGAGATATCAGTTCAAATCTGGCCCGGGCAGGAAAGTTGTAGACACTCATCTCCAATAAACCACTAGAAAGCTGGAAGTGGTGCTGTGGCTTAAGTGGTAGAGGGCTCACCTTGAGCTGAAGAGCTGAGGTTTCCCTCAGACCCAGAGTTCCGCAGCACTAATGACAAAATTTTTTTAAAAAGAAAAATTTAAAAAAAGATTGAGAGTCAATGCCTGAGAGTCAAAGATGCAAACATAGTGTTAGGCTACTATTTCTCTGCTGACAATTCAGATAGGGGATTATGCTTTCAAAGCTAGTGGATCAACAGCAAGAAAGGTACAAAATTGATTATAGTAACAAAACCATAAATGGGAAGGTTATGCCAGGGAAACTACAGAACCTATAACCCTAAAGAGAATATTCTGATAGGATAAAATTTATAGCGAATTGAATATTGATAATGTGCTCTTGAAATCCAATGTATATAGATATATGTATATATATGTATATTTATGTCTATGATAATTTTTTAGATCATTCTCAATAATGGCATTGAGTTATTAAATTATATATTAGAATACCACATCATTTTATAATAAAAAGGCAAAAATGATATTTGAAATAAAGATAAGAGAAATAGAGTGGAAGAAGCGCTCAGGGACAGATCCTCTACCCTGAGTTCAAGTCCAGCACTGACAAACAACAAGAAAAACAACATCGCAAGGATGAGTCAGTATAGACAATAGACAAGAGGAAGTGATCTCTGAGCCTAGGATCTTTGTTCCCTCATAGTCAGGTGATCAACGATAGTCACGTGATTACTGGTATGATTCAGGCAGGTGATGGGAAAGCTGGGAGGGGCTGGTCTGTGGGCAGATTTAATCCTGATCACAACTCAAGCAAGAGATAATTCTTGGCATCTCAGCTATGTGCAAAGTGTGAATTGGAAGAACTCAGTCAAGGAGATCCTAAGAATAAACACAAGTTTTTATTCCAAAAACAAAAGCAAACACAGAGAGGACAAGGCCTAACTGGTAAAGTACCAGCCCAACATCAGGCCTGACAAATTACAAATAAAAAAATTATAGGATGATCACCTGTTAAGAAATACGAACTCAGCTACTTTTGAAGACCCACAAGATACAGTGGATAATCAGTAATATGGCCTACAGTCCTGTGGAAAAGTAATAAATGCATAGTTCCATTATAAAACATACAGAGAAGTAAAAAACAAAACAAAACAAAATAAAACAAACACAATAAACTTTTCCAATCCTGGACAAACCTACATTGCACCTAACTCAAATAACCTAACCAAATTGTAAGAAGTAGGTCCTTGAAAGAGGAAGTGAAAGGTGTGGTTGCCAGGATGTAAATTCCAGCTCCTATTGATATGTAAATCAGCTTCCCTAAGCAACCAATCAGAGACTTCCTTTCCTGGACCCACCCTCTTTCAGTATAAATAGAGTGGAAGTCTGAGTCTCAAGCATTGCTGAAGATCCTACATCAGAAGGACGGAGGCCATTTGGAGCTTGTATACTCCAGGTGAGGATTAGAGTGGGAGAATCTACTCCTCTTTTAATTCTTCTCTCCTTGGTATGGTGGTGGTGGTGGTGGTATTGTTTTGTCAGTTGCTGGGATTGAACCCAGTGGTAGGGCAGTGTTGCTGGGTCACTTTGTGCTCAAGACTGGGCATTGTCCTTGGGCCACTTTGTGGTCAAAGCTAGTGCTTTACCACTGGAGCCACAGCCCACTTGTGATTTTGGAGTGGTTAATTGGAGATAAGAATCTGTGTCAGGGGGACTTTTGTGGCTGAGGCAGTTTCAAAGCTTGATCCTTAGCTCTCAATCTCTTGAGTAGCTAGGCTTCTACGCGTGAGCCACCAGCACCTCATTAGATTCTAGGAATGATGGACCCTGACACTGCCCAGGCCTTCCAGAAAGAACTGAGATGTGCCCTCTGTATAAATACTTTCATAGAGCCAGTCACCCTAGAGTGCGGGCACAGTTTTTGTTGACCTTGTATCTGCCTCTGCTGGGAAGAGACCCAGACTCCAGCCACGTGCCCTGTGTGCAGGGGACCCTGCCAGCAGAGAGACCTCAAAACCAACGTGGTTCTGAGGAGCCTGGTGGCCATTGCCAGAAGAGCCAGCCTCAGGCATTTTCTGAGCTCTGAAGAATACATGTGTGGGACACACAGGGAGACAAAGCAGATGTTCTGTGAGGTAGACAAGGCCCTGCTCTGTAGGAGCTGCTCCCAGTCTCAGGAGCACAGGGCTCACAAACACCATCCCATAGAAAGGGCTGCTGAGGAGCAGAGGGAGATGATTTCAAAGCAGATGCATGTTGTATGGGAAAAGACTCAAGAAAACCAGCACAATTTACAGGAGAAGAGGAGACTCATCAACCGATGGATTTGGTATGTGAAGCTATTCCGAGGCATGACTAAGGATGTTTTTAGAGTGCTGTTTTTAGAGCTGGGCGTCCAGGAGGAGGAAAGACACCATTCCCAGCTACTGATCAATGAAGGAAGAGCCATGTTACTGCAACTCAGAGAAAGGGAAACCCAAATGCTTCAGAAGAAGCATCAGCTCAGGAATATGTATCAGAAGCTGATCGAAACATACCAGAAGCCAGATGTGGACCTGCTTCAGGATGTAGATTTGACCCTAGAAAGCTGTGAGTCAGTCTTGTTCTTCCTGCCTCTTCCTCTGAGGCCAGAGCTCAGTGCCCCTCCCATTCCTAGACTGATAGAGAGGCTCAGCCAGTACCTGGTGGAGATTGCTTTCAATGAAGCTACGAGGAATCAAGATCTTGGGAGCTGTGTTGGACACGACAATCCCAATGCGTTTTGAATTCTGAAGAGTCCTTCCACTTTACTGCTTTTGGACGCCAAGTCTTCAGCTCTGGGAAACATTACTGGGAGGTTAGTGTGAATGACTCTTCCACCTGGGCCCTGGGAGTTACTAGGCATTCCTCCATAGAGAGCAACCTCACTGAATCTGAGGATCTTTTCCTCCTTTTGTTTGTGAAAGAAAACACACTTTCCACCATTTTTACCACCTCCCCACTGCTGTCTCACTATGTAGAGAAACCTCTGGGCCAGGTTGGTGTGTTTCTTGATCTTGACGATGGCAGTGTGAGTTTTTGGAATGTGGCTAAGAGTTCCCTTATCTGGAGATACCCCACTGGTGCTATCCAATTTCCTGTCAGGCCCCATTTTTTCAGTGGTAGCCTGGTGTTCTAAGTGAAGAGAATATCTATATGTTGGGAACTCTATGGCAGAGAACCTTCCTCAAATGAGGCAAACCACTAATACTGTACTAATTTGAATTTCTCGGTGCAGTAATCCCATTTTTTCATGAAATATGTTGGTAATAATAAAATGTAAAATGTAGACACCAATACTAAATGAAGATAAGATAAAGTAGCAAGAATGTAACAAAGGAGTAAATAAATATTTAAAAATTGCTATACAAATAAACCCATGCAAAACTGAGTCCCCAGTGACTGCTTTTCACCCTGAAAGGAGTGGGAGCTCAGAATAACAATAAAAATCAACACTTAAAGCAGTGAGCACTCTTGTTTTACCAGTAATCCTTGCTGCTCAGCAAGCTGAGTTCTGAGGATAATGCATAGCCAGGACGAACAGAAAAATCGAAGCGACTCTTATCTCCAATTAACCACCAAAGTGGAGTTGTGGTCATGTGGTAGAAGAAAAAAAATCCCACATGAACAGGGCTCATGCCCTAAGTTCAAGCCCCAGGAACAGCTAGAACAATAAAGCAGTACTAGTTTCAGTGACACAAAGTTCTAGAGCAGCCTTTTTATTAATAGGTCCTGTTATCCATCCCGGGAGGAAAAAAAACAAACACCTCTCTCCTAGATCATAGGGGTGTTTACACTTTCTATTAGATTGGATTTTTTAACTTTCAGTACCAATTCCTAAACAAGGGGAAAAAAAACGTATACTCAGAAAAAGAGCTGTTAATAATTGAGAAGACTGAAAATGCATGGTTGAACACTAAAGCTGAAGGCATGTCTTTAAATAGAAGAAGTAAGTCATCTTTTGGGGATCTACAAATGAACAGAATACTATGATAGGCTAAGAGATTCACAATAATAACTATGGCAAAGCTTAATTTATATATTAGGCATACTGAGAAGTTAATAAGAGCTACCAGTTGTAACAATATAATAGGATGCTGTGAAGGTGTGATGGCTCTTTTTTGGATACTTAATTGTAGTTCTTTCATCCCCTGTGAAATTATCATATGGAGTTAAAAAATGCATACCTTTGGTGCTGGGAAGGTGGCTTAGTGTTAGAGCGTTCCCTTGCATGCTTGAGGCCCTGGGTTTGATTCCTGAGCACCACATAAGCAGAAAAAAAGCCAGAAGTGGTGCTATGGCTCAAGTGGTAGGTACCAGCCTTGAGCTGAAGAGCTGAGGGACAGCACCCAGGCCCAGCGTTCAGGCCCCACGACCGGACCCATCCACCCCCCCAAAAAGCTTACTTTTTTGTTTCCCTTTCACTCTAGATACTTAATTGTTGTGTGTTCATCCCTTCTGTAATTATCTTATTGATGTGAAAAAAACTATTACCTTGAGATTCAATGATATGTATGTAGTGTTAGACTGCTACTTCCCTGTTGGCAATTCAGATATAGGAGAGTTTGCTTTCAAAGCTCATGGTTCAACAAACAAGAACAGAATACGTTCAAGATCCTGGAATGTGGAAGCTTATGTCATCGATTCTACAGAACTTACTATCCTAAAAATAACATCCTAGATAATTTTCTACTGTTTATAGTGAATAGAGTATTAAAAGTGTGCTCTTATAAAACAGACACACACACACACACACACACACACACACAAGCATTAGTAGGTTCTCTTATCAGTTTATCATATATATTAATTTACCATTTCATTTTAATATAAGCTTAGTCATATATGGTGTTTATTAGCCTTTTAATCCAACATAAAGCTCAGGAGAGTGCATAGATCCTTAGTTTAAACCCCTGGACTATTTCAGGAAAAAAATTAAAATGAGTAAGTCACAATAGAAAATAAACTTGGAGGAAGTAATCTCAGATCCAAGGATCCTTTTCTGACACACAGTTAATTGATGGACATTCAGGTGATTACTGGGTTCAGACTGGTGAAGGAGGTGGGCGTAGGGGGTAGGTTCCCTGTAGACTTAACAATGATCACATCTCATCCAATTGCTAGTCAAGTTGGCATCTGTCTGTCATCTCAGCTATGTACAAAGCTTTGATAGGAAGATATTAATCCAGGAAAGCTTAGGTATAAACACAAGATCATATTCCAAAAATAAGCTAAAAATGGGTATGTCGTATACAATTCTGGTACTGTACTGTTGAATTCATACCATATGCTTAAACTCTGCAAACCAATTTATTTAACACTAAATTAATCTATAACAATGCAATGATGTTGGTCCAGTTTTTCAATTTAGAAAACCATAGGCAGGTGTTAATTAACATAAGGTGGTGCTGAGTTTATTAAAAGAATGTGTGGTCATGTTTTACTGTATAAATGTGAGTATAGAGAATTCAGTGCAGTCTTGGTTTATCTTCTCACACGTGATTTTTAGGGTGACTTCACCGTCCTATTATAGGATTAAAAGTAGTATTTGTGACTTTGACCACTTTTGGTAGTTTTTGACTTTTGTACTGTGCACTATTGCTTTTATTTTTCTCTCATTTCCAGAAAAAAAAAAGATAAATTACTTGCTGTAATCATGTTGTAATGCCCTGGCTTATACATTTAAATTTCTATTGTTTATTTCTGTGATATCTGTATACATACAGACATCATTCTGACAATTTATCTTATCATACAAACATATACTATTCCATCTTTCTTTGCATTATCTTTCTTTGCATCTATCTTTGCATTAGTAATTAGTAATATCCTAGATAATGTGTTACTTATTTCAGAACTTCATGATTATTTTTACTACTGGCATAATTAATGCCATTGACAAAAGAACTCAATAAATTAGATGTAGTCAAAATTTTCTACCTTATATATCTAGAAGCATCAACAAAACTACTTTATTCTTGTTTGTGTTTTAAATTTCTGGCCTATATTGTTATAGATCTATAGTTTATTTTTATTGTATTTTATTTATCTATTCATCATTTATTTTTGTTTAATTAATTATTTTTGCTAGTTTTTAAAATATTTTATTTAATAGTTGAATAAAGGAGTTGCTATTCAATAAAGTAGTTTGTGAATACAATGCATCTTGATCACTTTAATCTCTTTTTAACATTTCCATTCATCTCTCCCAACCACTTATTCTCTGATTTTTCTTAATTTTGTAGCATATGCATTGATTTTTTTTTACTTGCTCCTGCTTTCTACCACTTTGCTATATTCTATATCTACTTTCATGGTAGAACACTTTTGCTGGTTAAAGATTATCTAGTATCCCTTTAAAAAATCATTTTATGTGTAATTGAAAAATGTTATATTTGTTAAATTAATTCTATAAAATTTAGGGATACTTTGTATTCTGAAAGTATATTCAATCATCATCACCTTGGAATATTCTCAAATATTCCTCATTCACAAAGAAATCTCATACCTGTCTGCAGCTATTCTGAATTCTCCTTAGACTTCCAACCCCAAAGAAACTGTTATGCCTGATTTTGATAATTCAAAAATTTCATTAAAATCAAATCATTTTATTTGTTATTTTGTGTCTGGCTCTTTACATCTAGCCTGTTGTCAGTGTTTCCACTAATATCAATTCTCCATTTCTCTTTTTTACTTGATAATGGGCTATTTCATGAGTATAAAATGTTTTGTGATCTGTTTTCCTATTGGTCAGCGTGAATTTTTTTTTCAATTCTTTGGCTGTCATGGATAATATTGCTGTTTTGAACTTAAGTGTATAAAAATTATAGACAAAGTTTCTGAATCCATTGGGAAGATTACTATTGACTTAATCATTCCTTTGGGGGAAACTTAAAGCCATATTTGCACTTTTTTTTGATTGTGGAGATTGAACACTGATCCTGGGCACTGTCTCTCAGCTCTTCAGCTCAACTTGAATGCTGTACCACTTTAGCTACAGCACCACTTCTGCGTTTCTGGTGGCTAATTGAAGATAAGTGTTTCATGGACTTTCCTGACCAGGCTGGATTTGAATCACAATCCTCTGGTTTTAGCTAGGATTACAGGCAAGAGCCACCAGCACCCGGCTCATATTTGCATTTATGTGCACTTAATGACACTATGTAGACAAAGAATGGAAATTTGAACCAAATGATGTCATTCCAGCTTTTCAGAAAAATTGAGGTAGCAATAAATATCTCCTCCTTTTCCATTTTGTTACATTAATGACTCATGAGCTATGGGACCCTTACATTAGCATCTTGTGACATCTGTGTAGGTGTATTTAGTATTAGAAAATGTTCATAGAGAAATATAGAAAGACAGATTTTCAGAAAGCAAAGGATATCAGGTATGAAAGAACAGCATAGAAGGAGACACATTTATCTAGCCTAAGAGATTTAGAATACTAAAACAATGAGGAATAAGCCTAGTTGATAACTAGTTCTTCAATAACCGAAAATGGTTCCCTAGAACTGTTTCTGCTATACCTTAGCTACTATCATTTTTTCCTTCCATCTGGAGGTATTCCTTCTCTTCTCTCATGACTGTAAATTAGCGTCTGCCGTTTTGGTGCTATGATTGGCCAAAATGATTTCCAAATCTCACTTAGACTATCCTTCTCATTGTGATTAGCAGTGACCCCTCTCAAAATCCTGGAATATGTGTATTTCAAGAATTAATCTACACCTGACATCTAAGCACATTCCTGGCATTAATTGCCCTGACCTAATGAACAAAACTTTTTTTCAACACAGTATCCTAATGTAGGTAAAGCACATGAATTAGGGTCTATTGTCAAGTATCAGTATTGAAGGAACAATTATATATTCCAAGTTTGGGTTCTTTATTTTGCATTCACTAACTAAATGTTCATTGTTGTTGTTGTTGCTCTTGTTGTTTTGGCAGTCCTGAGGCTGAAACTCCGCGCTTGGGAATTATTCCTCAGCTTTTTTTTTTTTTTTTTTTTTTTTTTTGCTCAATTCTAACCCTCTACAACTTGAGGCACAGGACCACTTCCAGTGTTTCTTTTTCTGTTTATGTGTTACTGAGGAATTGAACCCAGGGTTTCATGAATGCTAGTCAATCACTTTACCATGAAGCCACATTCCCAGAACACTAAATGACTCTCTTAAGATGGCATTCAATTTTCATTCCATAACTATGTATCATAATTTTAGCCAGAAATTTTTGCTAGAAAAGGGCATTGATCAAAGTACTGAATCCAGTAAGGCTAGATAGACAATGAATAACAGTCACGGTCTAGCCAGGGCACAGAAGGACTTACCTCATGGAGCTGGTACAACAGAATGAGTGAGACAGCTCCTGACCTACAGCTCAACTCCAGAATGAGAGGGCCACCTTGGTTCCAACCACATTAGAGATGCTGGGTCAACTCCTCCAGCACCCATTCAATCAGTTCCTGAGAGAGAGAGAAAAAAAAACGAAAGAAGGTCAGAATTACACTTAAGCCAGGTACCTGTTGCTCAGGCCTGTAATCCTAAGTACAGTGGAGGCAGAGATATGAGGATTGTGGTTTATAGCCAGCCCTGGCAGGAACACCTGTGAGATTCTTATTTCCAAAGAACCACTAGAAAACTGGAAGTGGTCCTGTGTCTCAAGTGATAGAGTGCTAGCTTTGAGCTGCGGAGCTCAGGGAGCTGCCCCAGGCCCAGAGTTCAAGCTCCACGACTGAAAAGGAGTGGACTTCCCACCACAAGAAGTAGACTGAATAACACCCATTGTCCTAGGGAGCATGGCAGAGAAGTCAGGCTGAGCTTCCTGTCAGCTGGGAGTCATAAGTAGGTCACCCAGCTTCTCTGTGCCTCAGTTTTCCCAGCTTCAAAACTGAACAAAGTGAAGGATCCTGTTCCTCATGGGGATTGGGTATTAAAGAAAGAGAGTCATGTTTTCTTTCATAATCCCATACCTGTCACAACATTAATAACACAAAACCATCTGAGATCTTTCCAGGTCTTTTCTGTCATATACTCACAGAACTGCCAAGAACCGTATCTGACGGCCCCTCCCTCTGTGCCTGGCTCTGCTCTAGAGATCCCTCTGTATTAATCCCTTGTTTTCTCAAAACTGTCCCATGAGGAGATTGAAGTCCAATGGTTGAGGCCCAACCCAGAGCTTCACTTGTGGTCAAAAATGGGCTGCTGTGGACTGAGTTTGTGACAATCCATCAAAACCAATGACTGAGCGTGGCACTACATGTCTACCATCCCAACTACAGAGGACCGACCCTGGTGGCTCATGCCTGTCACATACAGGACTGTGATCCATCCCAGCCTGAGCATATATTAAGTCTCCATCTCAGAAATGCCCGACAGAAAAGCTGGTAGAAGACCTGACTGGCAAGCCTAAAGCCTTGAGGTCAAACCCTAATATACCAAAAAGAACCAGGGTCACAGTGCCAGAGGCTCATGCCAATAATCCTAGGTACTCAGGAGGCTGAGATCTGAAGATCACATCTCAAGATTTAAAATAGGGTTCGCCTCACCCATCAGAAGTCATGAGGAGAAGACCCAGAGTCTGACTAATGCTGTTGCACTCCATACTAGCAGGACTCATATCTTTACTAAGTGTTGGACATGCTCTCTGTCCTCCAGGAAAGCCATCCCCTGCAGCTGCACTCCTAGGTCCTCCCAAGCTCCCACTCCCACCAACCAGGCCCAAGGGAGTACACAGCTCCAGGGCACACAGATCCCTTGTTCTTGTAATTTAACAGTGCTGTGTCCCATTCAAGCATCTCACCCTTCCAGGCTCCCAGACCTCAGCTATGAAGCCCATGCATGCCCGAAAGATAGCAGGTAGAAGTTACCAAAGCATTCAGCCTCCTTGTTACCACTCACTTCTACACACACACACACACACACACACACACACACACACACACACACACACACACACACACACACATACACACACACACACACACACACACACATCCAGACTGGTGACAGAAGACTCATCCATGCAGCACCTCAATTTGCCAACTGATCACGCACCTGAGCACAGTCAGACTGTACAAGGAGAAAGATGATCTCTCTCTCTGTCTCTCTGTCTCTCTCTGTCTCTCTGTCTTCAGGTGAAAGGATGATCAAGCACAGAAGACAAGGGTTCACACAGAAAGGGGGGTCCATCTTCTGCATCCAAAGCCTCCCATCCGCAGAAAAAGGGAAAAGACCCCAGAAGGCAGGGGTGGACATACTGCTCCCCACCAGCTTCCCACCAGGGAAAGGAAGGGTGCAGATGTGCGGCTGTGTGTCTCCCATTGCTCCAGGTCAGGGGCTCTGTGTCGTCCACTCCTCACCCAAACTTGCATCTCCCCATTTCCTGGGACACTAGACACTGGATATGGGGATGGGATCCTCGGGTCCACACCCACCCCCACTCCTGGGGCACATTTATGGCAGGATGTGGGCCAGACTGTGGGGCACAGAGGAGGCGCAGGTCCTGGTCAGGAGGGGGGGGTGATATGGGGTCAAAGGGAGCGGGCCTGTGTGGCCACCACTCACATGTGCTGCTGGCAAAATCTGTTGGCAGCTGCTCCAGGTGGGGCGAACAGCAATGGCAGTGGTATGGTTGACATCAGGCCCAGAGCAGAGGACAAGGGTGCCAGGACCAGGTCAGGGCAACAAGATGGCTAGAGGTACACCATTGCCCCATTGTCTGAGGAATCCAAGAGGCAACATGGGTTTTAGCCAGCAGCACCAGGTTTGAAATGCTGTGCCATGGGGAAGGGGAGGAGGGGGCCCAAGCACAGGCGGGCACATGGTGGGCCTGAGCAAGGCCTCTCCTCTTAGTCCTCGAGTCTCCTGCTCATCACTCAGCTACCTCTACCTCAACTGCTGGTAGTGGTGTCAACCAACAGAATCTCAGTGCTACTGGGTAGTATGGAATGTGGGCATGGCCACCATTCTTGTATCCCATTGTTCAGAAAGATCCATGAAAGAATGGGGATGTGGCTGGAATCCTGTGATGCAGTCAGAATGGGTGGAGTCAAGATGATGGCAGCCCCTTTCCCAGGGAACTCTGTTCAATCCACTTAGGGACAAGAATGTTACCTGAGCCGGGCGCTGGTGGCTCATGCCTGTAATCCTAGCTACTCAGGAGGCTGAGATCTGAGGATCGCGGTTCAAAGCCAGCCCGGGCAGGAGAGACGGTGAGACTCCTATCTCCAATAAACCACCAGAAAACCGGAAGTGGTGCTGTAGCTCAAGTGGTAGAGCGCTCGCCTTGAGCTGAAGAGCTGAGGGACAGCGCCCAGGCCCAGAGTTCAAGCCCCACGACCGACAAAAAAAAAAAAAAAAAAAAAAAAAAGAATGTTACCTGCTTTAGCCGGATGGCTGCAAAGATTGTTGTGTATGTCTGTTTGTTCCGAGTCCCAGACCTTGAACTCAGGATCTGGGCACAGTCTTTGAGCTGATTTTGATCAAGGCTAGCCCTCTACCAATGGAGCTACATGGCTTTACTTCTGGTTTTATTGGCACAATTTGGACAGGAGTCTCAAGGACTTTCCTGCCTAGGGTGACTTTGACCATCATCCTCCTATCACAGCCTTGTAAGTATTAAGGAGGACTGCTGAGAGCATTTTCATATCATTAACATTTTGACAACTGAAACCTGTTAGGAACTTTAGCACTTTTGAAAAAAAATGGCCTTTGTTTCATCACAGTTCATTTGCATATGTCATTGTGATTTCATTCTCATATCCACACTATAAACTCATGGCAATTAAGATCTGACTTGCCACTGTGACATCACAAACCCTTTGTGACATCATCACCAATGTGACATCAGACTGTCGTTATGACACCTTCAGTTCATGGTGATATCACCAAGCTACACTGACATCATGGCATTATGACATTGCATTGCCATTTTGCTGTCATAGACACATTGTGAATGTATATCCTATGATTTCATTCTATTTTAAATGTGGCATATCAGTTGATATCAGAAACAAATTGTGACCTCATAACCATTGTAACATTATAAACCCTGTGTGACGTCATAACCAGTATGATATCACATTGTTGTTATGATATCTTTAGCTTATGGTAACATCACAAAATGACAGTGACATTATAGCATTTGCCATTAGGTCATTGTGACATCATAGTCACATTATGAATGCCTAATCTATGATTTCATTGTATTTGAAATGTGGCATGTGGGTGGATATCAGAAACTCATTGTGATATCATAACCTTTGTGACATCAATTTGGCAATGTGACATCACAATGGCAATGTGATGCTACTAAGGCACCATGATATCACAATGGTGATGAACTCAAAATGGGTTTCTGATATCAACCAACATGCCACATTAGATATAGAATCAAATAATATAAAGGGCAAATACAACGTGTCTATGATATCAGAATGACAATATAATGTTACAGTGCTATGATGTCATTGTAGTTTTACATGTCAAAATGAGCTGATGTCGTCATAATGGCAACATGATGTCACAATTATGATGATGTCAGAAAGATTTTTTTGTATTTTAATGGTATGTCTGATGTCAGTTGTCATTAGTTCCCCATGAGGATATGGATACAAAAAATGTTCTGTGATATCATAGAGGCCATGTGTGTTTTCAAAGGTGGTAAGAGGTCATAATAGCTTTTGAAGGCACACTGTGATTCATAATATCACAATGGAAATGAGATGTCCCATTGGGTTTTTGATGAGGTCACAATGGTTTTGTGATGTCACAGTTTATAATATCAGAATAATATATCCAATTTCAATTACTCTTAATTCAATATGAGGATACCAGGTGATAGAAGAAGCTTCAAAGTATGAGGTCATACTATGTGAAAACCCAATGAACAATGATTTCACAATGACAATGTGATATCTCAACATCATGTTATAATAATGTTTTGATGTCACAATTGGTGACACCATACTGATGAGGAGGTCGCAATAGTTTTGAGATGTCCCAAGGAGTTGTTGATGTCACAATGGCATGTGGGACCTCAGTTGTCATACACCATGAGTATATGGATTTGCGAAGGGATTCTGATGTCCCCAAAGTGCATGTAGTCAAAAAGGTAAAGAACTAACAGTTCTGAGATGTCACAAAGTGACACAATTGTTATGATGTCCAGTGGTATAATATCATGATGTTACACTGGATTTTAGATATCTCATATCATATCTGAAATATGAAGTCAAACACAGATTTTCAACTCACAAAGGGCCTAAAATATCACAATGACATATCACAAATGTTGTGAGGACGGAAGTATTTGATGTCACAGTGGGTACGTTCACTTCTTAACCCAGAGCTGGCCTGTAACAGGCCACTGGTGGTGCTGTTGAAGTGGCATGAGTGGAAGTGAGATCTAGGATGACCAACATCTGGATTTATGGCCTGCGGGAAGGAGGGGGGCAAAAGGTGTCTTTAAAAAAAAACTCTTAGATATAGGTATGAGTCAAGCGGAAAAGATCAGATAATGTGATGTTAGGAAAATGAACCCTTAAATATGTATTTTAATGTTTTCGTTTCTTTCATGCATGTGTTTCTAACGTGTTTATAAGATTATTTCTTTGTTGCTTTGTATGTCCCTCCCCCACAGTGTAACCCCCGCTTTCACTTTATTTGATGTCAGTATAACATGTGGAGGAAATGGGGACAAACAAGTCGTTTAAGGATTCAGGTGGACCTGTTGTAACAAGGAGAATTACAAAATGTCATGTCAAAGCAAGCTTTACAATGTCAGTGTGGGGGGGGAGGGGGGTATGATTAGGTGGGGGGAGGGGGGAGGCTGGGAAGGGAGGTGAAGGGTAAACAAAGGAGGAGGCTGCAATGCTTGGTAAGAAATGTATGCATTATCCTGCCAATGTAATTGTAACCCCTCTGTACAGTATGTTCTCAAATAAAATAAAATAAAATTAAAAAAAAAAACCTCTTAGAACTGGAACTCTGGGCCTAGGAACTGAGCTTCCTTTGCTCAAATCTAACACTCTACCACTTGAATTACAGTTCATATTTCATTTTTTTAGTAGTTTAGTGGAGATACGATTCTCACGATCTTTTCCGTCTGTGTGGGCTTCAAGGTGCCATCTTAAGAGCTCAGCCTCTTAAGTAGTTAGGATTGCTGGTATGAGCCACTGGCACCTGCTAAGGATGTTAGTGTGTGTGTGTGTGTGTTTACTAAGGCTTGAACACAGAGCCTATGTGGTATCCTTTAGCTTGTTTGCACAACGTTGGTGCTCTACCACTTGAACTACAGTAGCTCTGCTTCCCAGCTTTTTGGTCATTCATTGGTGATAAGACTCTGCCAAGGCTAGCTTTGAATATTGCTTGATCCTCATGTGTCAGCGTTGAGTAGCTAGGATTATAGGCATGAGCCACTGGCATCCAGCTTCAAGGATGTCTCTTCATACTGTCTTCTGTTCTAACAGCTGTCTACTTTCCCTGGCCTAGATCTCTGATCTATACATCAGCTCCCATCAGCCCTTGACTGTGTGGAGAACATAAAGCTCAAAACTGTCAAGCATCCTATTTCTATGTCTTCAGGGGAGGGTACGTTTCCTCTGAAGCCTGGAGGAGTAGAGGGAGGGGAAGGAAGGTTAGCTGTAGATGGTGCTAAGCTGGGAGAGAGGTACACTGTCTTAGCCAAGAAGGAAAGTGTGGTCAGATGTTAACAGCTCATGCTCTCATATTCTTAGCTCCTCAGGAGGCTGAGATCTAAGGATTGACATTCAGAGGCAGCCCAGCTCACTTTTCTTGTTTTTTTTTTTGTTTTGTTTTGTTTTGTATCAGTAGGATCTTTTTTTTTTAATTGTGAAAATACTGTAGAGAAGGGTTACAGTTCCATGGGCAAGATAATGAGTACATTTCTTATCACCAGCTCACTTTTCTAAAATGTGTGAGACTCTCCTTTTTCAATAACCACCTAAAATTGGAAGAAAAGCTGTGGCTCAAGTGGTAGAGTTGCTAGCCTTGAATGAAAAAAGTGAGGGAAAGAGTCCGGGTCCTGAGTTCAAGCCCTAGTACCAAGATGTGCACATGAACACACAAACACACACACACACACACACACACACACACACACACACACACACACACACACAGAGGAAGGTAATAATGTTGAGCTGAACTAGAACTGTGGGCAGTCTAGAGGCACAGTCATGTGAACTCTCGACACATAAGTTATTTCTCCCTAACTCCTTCTTGAGCTGAGGGGTCTGGGCCATGGTAGTAAGTACCATGGGACCTGTACCTCCATCCATGCATAGGGTACAGAACCAAGGGAAGAACAGGATGGATGCTCGTTTATACTTGGTGCATGATTTCAGATCTTCATCTGCTGCTGAGCATTGGTGAGGAAAGCAGGGCTCTGAGCCGGGGACTACTGGGATAGCCACTGCTACAAGTAGCAGCCAGCCAGCTGTGGATTCCTGAGCCTACAAGTCTTTCATGAGCCCAAATCAACACCCACCCAAGGTGTGCCTGACAAATTTGCCCCCATGAGTAGGCATTACCTGCTGTGCCATCTTGCAGCCCTTGCCCCTCCTGGCCCAGAAACCTGGTCTGAAATGCTGACTTACTGCTCAGATCCACACTGCACCCATGACAGATGCCATTCTGATGTCATTCTGGCCAATGTCCTCCGTGCCCCAAGGCTAGACCCTTCTCTGAAACTTTGGCCCGCTCTGTAGGCAAAGGCTCCCAAAGAGGCTGCTTTCAAGACTTGTAGGACACCTAGATATTGGGAGACGCTCAGGGGCCCACTGGAAATTACTCTTCCTAGAACCACAGAGTAAGGTTCAAGCAGGCCTGGTGTTGGTCATGGGGCTTGAACTGTGGGCCTGGGCACTGTCCCTTCAGCTCTTCAGCTTACCATTTTAGCCACAGTACCACTTCCAATTTTCTTGTAGTTCATTGGAGATAAGAGTCTCCCGGCCTTTCCTGCCTGGGCTGGCTTTGAACCATAATCCTCAGATCTCAGCCTCCTGAGGAGCTAGGAATATAGGCATGAACCACCATCACCCAACTGATTTGGACTTTCACCACAGTGGACTAGGAACTCCTGAAAGCTTTTCTTTATTTTTTATGTGCCAGTACTGGGACTTGAACTTAGGGTGTGGACTCTGGTCTCTTTAATTTTTGCCTAAAGGCTGGCACTCTACCACTTGAGCCACAGCTCCATTTCTGGCTTTTGGTAGTTCATCGGCAAGAAGAGTCCCTCTAACTTTCCTCCCCTCAGCTGGCTTTGACCCACGACTTCTGATCTCAGTCTTTTTGGTAGCTAGGATTTACAGGGTTTTAGCCACCACTGGCATTGGGCTAGAAGCTTTTCTTAAGCAACTGTTCTTCCCTGCATTTGCCCTGACTCCTCCATGTAAAGGAGGCCTGAGGGTCCGGAGCTGTGAAAAATAGGCTTCCAGCCACAGGAAATACCTGGGGTCCATGGTGAAAAGCCAAGATAATCTTCCCCCTGGTCCCCATTCTGGGACCTCCACCTTCTGCCCTCCCTGTGACTCAAGTACAAACCTTGACCCAGCCTTGAATGTCCTGCCGGACTTGTCTGAAGCCACAGAACCTTCATTCCACCCACACCATCTATTCTACACCACACCTCAGGAAACTGTGCGCATGTTGTACCTTCTGTCTGAGGTTCTCTATCTTGTTCCACATCTTAGAACTCCTGTGGAATTTTGGCACTGGTTATATCACCTCCAGGAGCAAGTCTTTCCTTCCCTTCTCCCTCTTTTTTTAATATTGAGTTGCTAGAGATGGAACTTGTGCAGGCTGACTGACAAATGCTCTAGCTTGGTGTGTGTGTGTGTGTGTGTGTGTGTGTGTGTGTGTGTGTGTGTGTGTGTGTGTGTGTGTATGTGTTTTTGCCAGTCCTGGGGTTTGAATTCATGGCCTGGATGCTATCCCTGAGGTTTTGTGCTAGCACTCTATTACTTGAACCACAGCTCTACTTCTCACTTTTTGGGTGTTTATTTGGAGAAAAGTGTTTCATATAGACTTTCCTGCTTGCAATTGTGATCCTCAGATGTCAGCCTCCTGAGTAGCTAAGATTACAGGGGTGAGCCACCAGCAACTGTCCACTACTCTACCTCTTACCTCTAATCTTGGCCCTCCTATGAGTACCAGAAGAATATGTCTCACCAAGCTCAGTTTTTGCCAGTCTTGGGGCTTGAACTCAGAGTCTGGGCATGTTCTTGAGTTTCTTTTGGTCAAGGCTAGTACTCTTATCACTTAAGCCACAGTGCCACTTTTGGCTTTTTCTGTTCTGTGATACTGAGGAATCGAACCCAGGGCTTCATGTGTGCTAGGTAAACACTCTACCACTAAGCCACATTCACAGCCCAAGGCTCACTTCTGACAGGAACTATGAGGGTGGGATTTATTGACTTACCTCTTTTTGGTGCAAAAATCGCTGGCTATTTCATATCTTTGCAAAGATTTGTGAACAGCCTGTGACTCAGCAATGAGGAATGGTGAATGAGGGATAGCCACCAGGCCCCAGGGGAGTAGGCTAACATATCCTACAGAGGGATAGCGAATATGGAGCCAGAAACTTTGACAACTCCTACAGCCTAGGAACTGTGGTCTCCCTGGAGGCAGTGGCGGGCTGCTAGGTGTCCCAATGGGATATCTCAGCCAGGACGTAATTCACCTGTTGCACAGCCCATGCAAAACCGGCAGGCTTCAGTTATTAAATGGCAGAGAAGGATGCTTTGTTCAACCTGCTGGCTCAGACTTAGGACTCTCTGAGGACTTGCCCAGGTTGGGGGTATGGACATGGGCAACCTGCTGAATGCCCATCATCCATACATCATCCATCCATACACAGAAACATGGAGTTATTGCCTCCTTTTTTTTGGGGGGGGGTGAGGCAGGTCAAGGGTTGTACTATGAGCCTAGGCCCTGTTCCTGAGCTCCTTTTGCTCTTGAGTCACAGCCCCACTCATAGGCTTTTTTTCTCCCTATGATCTCTTAGAAAGAAGATTGTTTTGGACTTTCCTGCCTCAGATGAATTCAAATTGGCATTCTCTACATCTTAGCCTCCAGAAGAGTTAGGGTTATAGGTAGGAGCCACTGACTCCTGGCTTTCTTTTCTTCTTGTTGTTCTTTTTTTTACTCATGACAATCTGAAATCTTCACGGTGTCATTCAATGGTTTGCATTCAAAGTTATCTACCCAGGCCTGGGTTTCGAATGCTATGACTACCACCCACAAATGGAGGGAGATCCTGATGAACTAATTTCTGTTCATGTGAATGCTAATGGAATGTTATAAAAGTAATAATTAAATTTGCAGTTAATTCATGATTCTATTTTAGAATGCCACACAAAAATTAATGGATTTATATCTTCCATTCTAGCACCATGGTATGATTAAGGATATTGCCTATATTTGTAATTAATGCTTTTATTAGTACTCAACTATGATACCTCATGAAATGGAGTCATAATTTAGTAACTAATAATTACTAATAACATATATATAATTTAATAATATTCTCACATTCTCCCTTTGTATGTGTGTATATATAAATATATACATATATATGCCGATATATATGTATGTATATATCATATATATATATATATATATATATATATATAATATCAATCTACACATCTATCTATCGGGCACTACTATAGCTTGATTACAGGTCCTCAGAATTTCCTGGATGCTCAGTTTGCCGGAGGCTGGTGTGCTAAGACTGTACCCCGTTTATGGATTGGGCATTGTAGGCTGAGTTGAAATTCCAGCATGGCCAAATATTTATTTGTGGAGTAAGAAGCCAATCTTACACTTTTTTTCATTCTCTGTGAAAGTCCTGGGTCTCAATACTATGTATAATCCATATGCAAATATATCCTATGAGATATGATATAATAAAGGAAATGTTATATGTGTAATAATACTAAATAAGTAAGGGTAATAAATGTCATATGCAGTAGGACCCATGTATGTAAATAGATCTCATATATATGAATATTATTTTTTCCAGTTCTGGGGCTTCAATTCAGGCCCTGGGAACTGGTTTGAATTTCTTTTCTTCTTTTCTTTTCTTTTTTCTTTTTTGCCAGTCATGGTGCCTGAAATCTGGGCGTGGGCACTGTCCCTCAGCTCTTCAGTTCAAGGTGAGCACTCTACCACTTGAGCTACAGTGCCACTTCCAGCTTTTTCTGCTTATGTGGTGCTGAGTTATTGAACCAAGAGCCTCATGCATGCAAGGCAAGCACTCTACCACTGAGCCACCTTTTCACCCCCATGAATTTCTTGTCTTCAAGGACGGTGAGCTTCCATTTTCACACACAGTGTCACAGAGTTACCCAGACCCTGAGTTCAAATCCCAGGACTGCTAGAAAAATGGTGCAATTTCCTAGCCAGGGTCTTCCTGTTATTATTACTTGTTTTTTGGCCTACCACAGGGCTTGAACTCAGGTCTTCGCATCTCTGCCACAGCTGATCATTGGATCCTACGACCCTACTTCAAATTTCAGAGCTGGCAAAAAAAAAAAAATAAAAAAGAGAAGGATAAAACTGAGAAGTTCAAGAAGGTGGTTTTACGTTTTTTTTTTTTTTTCTTTGTATTGTGACCATCCTGGGTCTAAATGACAAGACCCAGAATGTGTACATGACACTGCATTGCTAATGTTTGGTGGGCTATTAGGGAAGCCATAGCTGAAACAAGCAACTTAGACCTGGAGGTCCAATCTTGGAACTGCCACTAATGAATGGTGGGTGGTTCTAAGAAATTCATTCTGATATACATCCGTACAAATGGAATGTTATAAAAGTAACATTTAAATTAGTAGTTAGTATATGATTATATTCTAAAATTATACACAATTATTCTACATTGACTAATTTTCAATACTTTATTATGTATTCAATCATGATACTTAAAAAGGAAGGAATAATTTAATTGCCAATAATTGGTATTAATATCATATATGCAGTTTCATAATATACAGACATCTCTTTTGTTTTATACATATACATCTATCTATCTATCTATATCTATCTGTCCTGGGTTCCATTCCTCACTACCACTTGCACAGAAAAGTCCTGAAGTCATGCTGTTGCTCAAGCAGTCCAGTACTAGCTTTGAGCATAAAAGTTTAGGGACTGTGTCTAGACACTTACTCAAGATGCAGAACTGTCACCAAAACAAAATGATAGAAGGTTCTGACTGCAAAGATATAAGAATAGGACTGCAAATACATCATCGTAAGGGAAGCTAGGAGACTGGTGCTGAGAGCTGCCATCTAACCTGATGTAGCCAGAGGTAAACTGCTGCAACCCAGCTACACGGAACCGGATGCTTGGGGCTTCCTCAGCCCTGTCATCCAAGATACTGGGGAGCTGAGATCAGACACTGGTGGTTTTAAAATCCAGCCCTGACAGGGTATACAGCTATGTCATTGGTTTTATATGAGGAATGGTGTACTGAGTACATTCTTGCATCTGGTCCTTGTAAGAGCTCCCCAGATTATTGGGCAGATGAGAACCTTGAGGCTCAGATATGTCCCCATGTCAGGGCCAAAATGATGTATGTACTGAACTCTAGTGAATTTTCTCCTACAGACAATTGTTTTGGTTTATTTTTCTTGGTCATGAACCTTGAACTCAGGGCCTAGCCACTGACCCTTCCCTGTTGGGATCATGGCTAGCTCCCTACCAATGGGACCCAAGGACACCTGTACAAAATGTTACAGTCTAGGCATCTGTGGCTGATATCTGTCATCCTGACTACTTTGACACATTTTTTTTTCTCTGTAAAAATCCTGGATCTCAGTATGAAGTATAATCCATATGCAAATATATGCATGTGATAAGATGTAATAAATGAAATAAATGTTATATATGTAATAATACTAAATAAAATAAATAATGAATAAATAAGGGTAATAAATGTCATATGGAGTAAGCCCATGTATGTAAAAAGATCACATATATGATTATCAATTTTTCCAGTGCTGGCGCTTAAATTCAGGCCTGGAAACTGAAATTCTTGTCTTCAACAACATTGAGCTTCCCCTCCCCCACAGTGTCACAGTGTTACCCAGACCCTGAGTTCAAATCCCAGGCCTGCCAGAAAAATGGAGCAAATTCCAAGTCACAGCCTTGGGCCTTGTCCAGGCCGGGGCTTGAACTCATATTGTGGCAATTCTGCTTCAGCTTTGATCACCCTAGGATGTGGTGCAGCCAATGGACCCAAAGCCCATCCTGAGATCCTAGGTCCCGAGTTCAAATCTTGGGACTGATAAAAGAAAAAGGAGAAGGGCAGGGAAGATGGCTCAGTAGTAGAGTGCTTGCCTTAGATGTAGCAAGCTTCCGAAAACCTACGGAGGCACCGTTGCCAATAATGAATCACTGACTTAGGTTCAGCTCCCTAGTTGTTGTCTGCCTGAAGGAATCTTGAATTAATTGTAGCAGTTTGTTTCAACACTGGAACACAGTCTAACAAAGACAGGATAAGTGCAGGGAACTTGGCCTGCCCCGGGAGGTGGCACAAATGAAGGTTTCCTGTCAAAACAGAGCATTGGGGAGAGAGATATCTTGGGGTACAAAGAGGCCTTTTTCTCCTGGTCTTCAGGGCCAGCCTACACTCATCATCACTAGTTGGCCCAGAAAGAGTTGTTTGTTACAGAGCTGTATAGGAGTGAGGCTTTTTGTTTGCCTGTTCCAACAAAGCAGCAGACTTCCTCCAGCAACCTGGGGTGTGGAGAAACCCTCAGGCTACACTGGGAACAGGGAGGGGAGCCCTGGAACATGCACGGTCTTGAAAGCACCCTCTGTACTATGAAATCATTCTATTCAAAGCAAATTTCCTAGCTGGGTGCCTTTCTTCATAGCGACTCTGGATGTTCACTGATAGAAATACATTCACACATACACAGACACATGGAGTTACTGGCTCTATTTTTTTTTTTTGGTACAATTCCTGAGGCTTGAACTGTGAGCTTAGACATTGTCCCTGAGCTCATATTGCACAAGGAAGTGCTTTATTGTGCCTTAAACCATGATACATCATTAATGAAGGCATAATTTAATACCTAATAATTATTAGTGATATATTACGTGTAATTTAATGATATATAGACATCTCACATTCTATAAATATATTTATATATTTAAACATACATTGGAATATACATATACATCTCTCTCTCACTCTATGCATATATATGTATTTGCAGCAATTAGGCATCTATCTATTTATATATTCTCCAATTCTGGAGGTTAAACTTAGGTCCTGGGAACTCCCTGGCAATGTATTTGTTTGAGATTGCTGTGCTTTCATTGATCCCTTGACGAATTGGGCATTCTATGCCCTGAGTTCAAATCCCAGCAGTTCCAAAGACAATAGGTGGATTAAGCAGCCAATGTTGACCTCTTCTGCTGTCTGTGAAAATATTGTTTCCTAGGTACAATATGTAATACCTACGCAAATACATATATATGATGTAAATTATAAATGTATATAAATATTATTTTGCCAGTCCTAGGGCTAGAATTCATGCCCTGGGAAATGCTCTTGACTTTCTTTTATTCCAGGAGGGTGAGCATCCACTTTCCCACAGCAAAATAGAGTTTCCCAGGCCTTGATTTCAAATCCTTGGTATGGCATATAAAATGTCCCAAATTCCAAGCCAGAACCTTAATTTTTTTGAGGGGGGGGCAGGCACAGGGCTTGAACTCAGGTCTTCACAAGTCTGCCTCAGCCTTGATTACCCTAGGCTGGGGTGCAGCTCTTACACCCACAGATGATCCAGGGATTCTAGGACCCAATTTCAACTCCCAGCACTGGCAAACAAACAAACAAACGAACAAACCAAAATGGAAGAGGAAAAACCAGAAAGTTTTACACAACAGTTTTACCTTTGTTTCTATTGCACAGTGACCATCCTGGGTCTCACTGATTTGGCTTGAAAATTGTACATGACTTTGCATGGCTGAGGCTGGTGGGCTGTCAGTGAAGCCTGAGGTTAACCCAGACACCTGCGCCCTGAGTTCGATCCTGGGACTCCCACATACACATGGCTGAAGGTCCTAGGAAACTGATTCCTATCTCTAGGAACACTAATAGAATGTTTGAAATGTACTAATTGAATTACTAATTAACTAGTCTTTCTAATGTAAGATTGTATGCATTAAATATAGGTCATTGATTAATTTAATTAATACTTTATTAAGTCTTCTACTGTGATTAATTAATGGAGGAATAATTTTAGACCAATAATTAGTAGCCATAGAATATACAAAAGTAAGATATAGACATCACTCTTTATATAGAGTTATACACTAGAATCTACATAAATGTCTACCTGTCTCTCTCTGTATACGTTCATAGATGCATATGCATATGCAAATACACACACACTGCATTTTACACATCTATGTGTTTATATATTGGCCACTCCTAGTTCCAAATTTGCTAGACAACTTCATTTGCATCAGACTGCTGTGCTAACATTGACCCACTCCCCATTCATGAGGTGGGCTTTCTAGGCCCTGAGTTCAAATCACAGAACTGCCAAAAACTTAAGTAATCCTGGTGGAAGAATCCAAATGTCCCATTTGTCTTCCTTATCAGTGAATGTCCTGGGTCTCACGAATGAGCTATAGTACATTGGCAAATCTATGTCCTATGTAATAAGATGTAAAAAAGGTTATGTGTGTAATCATACTCACTAAAATACATAAGAAATAAATAAAACAAAAAATAAAATGAATAACTAACTGTAATATGCAGTAAACATGTGTATGTAAATATGAATCCTATATTTAAAATGCATGAGAATATTATTTTTGCAAGAGCTATGACTTGAATTCAGGCCCTGGGAACAGGCCTGACTTTCTTGTCTACCAGCATGGTGAGCTTCCCCTTCTCCCACAGTGCTGTAGATGTACCTCGGCCCTGAGTTCAAATCCCAGGACTGGCAGAAAAATATGGCATGAATAACAAACCTGAAGTAGAGGGCAGGGAATGTGCCTTAGGGATAGAGTGCTTTGCATCTATGAAACCCTGGACTTGACTTCTCAGGAACACATCACTAGAAAAAAGCCTAAAGTGGCTGTGTGGCTCAAGAGGGAGAGGGCTATTATTGTACAAGAGAAATTAGGTACAATGCTCAGGTCCTGAGTTCAAACTCCAGGACTGGTGTATGTGTGCACACGCATGCACACACACACACACACACACACACACACACACACACACACACACAGATACACACACACACCAGAAGTAAAGCTGTGACACAAAATGGTAAAGCACTGGGCTCCTGCGCTGAGCTCATGGTCAGCACCCAGGCCCTGTGTTCAACCCCAAAACCTTGTCACCCAGGGCTCAACTAGGAGAGGTCAAAGGTTTCAAAACCTAAAGTGCTTCAGCAGTCCTAGATGACAGGAAACAAGATCAGACATGTGCTTGGATTTCCAAAGCTTCCGGAAACCTAGCAGAGGCATCATAGGCCCATCATCACCCTCAATGAAACATTTCTTGAAGTTAAGTGCCCTAGTTGTCTGCCAGAAGGACTCCCGAATTATATTGAGCACTGTATCTGAACACCAGAATGTAGTCTCACAAAGGCAGGATAAGTGCTGGGAACTTGGCCTGCCACAGGAGGTGGCCCAAATGAAGGCTGCCTGTCAACCCGGAGCACTGGGGAGAGAGATAGCTTGGGGTACAAAGAGGCCTTTTTGTCCTGACCTTCACAGCCCATCCACACTCATCCTCACTAATTGGCCCAGATGGAGTTGTTTGTTACACAGCTGTACAGGACTGAGGCCTTTTGTCTGCCTGTTCAGACAATGAGATAGACTTCTTCCAGCAGGCCTGGGAGGCAGAGAAACCCTCAGGCTGCATTGGGAACTATGAGGGGAGCCCAGGAACATGCACTGTCATGAAAGCAGTCTCTGTGTTATGAAATCATTTTTTTGAAAACAAATTTTCTAGCTTGGTGCCTTTCATCATAGCTAATCTGGAGCTTCACTTATAGGAATACATCCACACATGCACAATACATGGAAGTAGGTCCTGGGGTTGAACTATGAGCATAGGCGTTGTGCCTGAGTTACTTTTGCTCAAGTGTAGTGCATTAACCTGGAGCCACAGCCCCACTTCTGTGTTTTCTGTGATCTCTTAGAAATAACAGTGTCATGGACTTTCCTATGCTGGCTGGAGTCAAACTCAGATTCTCTACATCTCAGCCTCCTGAGGAGCTGGGGTTACAGTCAGCAGCCACTGGCACCTGCCTTTCTTTTCTTCTTCATTTTTTAATCTGGACAATCTGACTACTTAACAGCACCATTCCAATGCTTTGAATTTATAAGTCAACTACCCAATGTTCTTTATAGGTGCTTTCTCTGAGAAGGATTTTCTCTCCTCATCTTCTCCTCTGGTCACAGGTTTGAAGCCGAAAGTGAGAAATGAGTGTGACATGATTTTGGCAGCAAATGTCCACAGGACATGCCAGTTCAATCACTTAGCATTGAGCTGCAGTGAATTTACTGTCTCAGGACGAGAGGACCAAAAGCTGGAGCGATCCTCATACTGTCTGAATTGCTCCTTAGGCCTATAAATTTATCTAATACTATGAGTGTTTTGTGTCTCCAACCTGAAGTATCTAGAACACAACTGAAGAATCTTCGTGTTTCCTTTTTTCTCTAGTACCTCTCGAGATTTAGACTAAGGGTTTGTGTGGAACAGTTCCTCAGCCAAATCCCTGAGCAAAGCCACTTAGAGTTTCCTCAGTAGATCTCTGTTCAAAGCCAACCCGAGCAGGAAAGTCTGCGAAACTCTTATTTCCAATAAACCACCAGAAAACCAGAAGTGAATCAGTGGCCCAGAGGGTAGAGCTCCAGCTTTGAGAAAGAAAGCCGAGCAGGAGATACACGACAGACGAGGCAGAAAAGCCTGGCAGGCGCTTATGTCCAATTAACCCAGGTGTCTTGAAGTGGAGCTGTGGCAGTTGTAGAGTCTCAGACTTTAACAAAACAGCTGAGGAACATATAGGGCCCTGAGTTTAAGCCCTGGGATGTCCACCAAAAAAATTCAAAAAGAGAAGGCCAAGTTTATGTATGAGTGTCCTACCTACTTATATGTGCATATTACCTCTTTGAGTGCAATCAGATGGTATGCAATGCTTCTCCTTTTATGTACAGATTTATTTTTCACATAGGCTTGTTGCACATACTGCATCATTCTCTTCTTTTCATGCCCATGGCTTTTCTCTTCCAGAGTTCCAGGCCTGTGTCCTCATATGATACACACATAAGATCTCAGCATCCTTTATTTCATATTATTATTAAGCCAAGGCAGGAACAGTCACAAATCAGGCAAGGGAAGAGAAGATCAGGGTTTTTGAAATAACTTGTATTCAGAAAATTAAACTTGGGGAATGTAAAGTGGTAGCATACTTATGTAGAAACTACCATTAAGAAAAATATGAGAGGGCTGGGAATGTGGATTAGTGCCTAGCATGCAAGAAGCTCTGGGTTCATTCCTCTGTAGCACATGCACAGAAAAAGCCAGAATTGGTGCTGTGTGTAGTAGAGTGCTAGAGACAGTGCGCAGGCCTTGAGTTCAACACAAGTATAAGTAACTTCTCATCACCAAGGAAAACCCAGGAAGCTCTTGAAAATCTGCCCTTTCAGAAGTGGAAGTCAGAGTGTCATAGAATTTCCTGACCTGGCTGGCTTCACCCTGTGATCCTCAGACCTCAGCCTCCTGAGCTAGGGGATGGGCCTTGGCTACTGGGACTTGCTAGGTCAGAACTGTAATAACATTGACAATACAAGTCAACTACTTATGACAAAGGACTTGAGGAGCATATTAAGCCTTTCACCAATGGATCTTTCAGAACTCTAGGACACAAGGTTATAATGCTAGTGTCTGAGAGGCTGGGCATATGGATCAGCTACAGTTGAACCTTGAGCTCTGACTCCAATTCTGGTGTACATCAGCGTTCATTTTCCAGAGAATATTCTCCTAATTAGCAAATTGGAAAAGTACTTTGATTAACCCTCACTTTTTTCCCATAGTGTGTCTCAAACTCAAGCCTGGGCACTGTCGCTGAGCTCTTCATCTCAAGGCGAAACTCTACCACTTGAGCCACAGTGCCACATGGGGCCTTTTGGAGGTTCATTGGTGATAAGAGTCTAACAGGTTTTACTTGCCAGGCTGTTTTTGGACTGTGGTCTTCGGATCTCAGCCTCCTGAGAAGATAGGGTTCTAGGTGTGAGCCACTGGCATCTGGCCTATCATTTTTGCCAGTGCTGGGGCTTGAACTTAGGGCCTTCGTACTGTCTCCATGCTTCTTTTTCTCAAGGCTAGTGCTCTACCACTTGGGCACTCCACAGCTTCTGGCTTTTTCTGAGTATGTGGCACTGAGGATTCAAACCCTGGCATTCATGCATGCTGAGCAAGCTCTCTACCACTAAGCCACATTCCCAGTCCCACCTTTACAATTTTATCCCTCAACTTGCCTATCCTCAAGGAAAGGTTTCTGAGTATAAATCATCTAAAGAAATTCCTATAGGAAGGTATTAAAGATAAACAAGTCAAATCTCATATTTGGGAAAGGCTCTAAACATGTGAAGACTGTGACAAATGCCTTTATTTTAAAGTATTAATGAAAAATGAGTCAATGTCCTAAATTGTTGTGTATAATTCTATAATATATGTGCAAAATGTAATAAATATTATGTGAATAATAATATTAATACAATAAACAATTAGTAAATGAATAAAATATAGAAATACAGAAATACAAAATCAATAATAAAAAATCATAGTTTGTATTAAACATAGACATGTAATATGTAACATATATTACACATGTACACACATATTATTTTCCATTATAGGGACTTAATTCAGGCCCTGGGAACTCTACCCTGAATTTCTTTTCCTCAAGGACAGTGAGCTTCCCCTTAACCTACAATACAAAAGAGTTACCCGGATGGTGAGATCAAATCCCAGCAGTGGCAGAAATACTGGCCCCACTTTCAAGACTGTCACTTAATTATTTTAAATGGAAGCAGTGATTTTTATTCAGTTCCGTACTGAAGATTGTAAAAACAGCAGTTTGTATATCTATTCAGACATCCTTCCCTTACCTGCAAAGTGGTTCTCCGAGCTATAAATTGTTTCCTTTTTTGTACATTTTTTGTTGAAAAACGTTGTATAGAGGGGTTACAGTTACATGAGCAAAGTAATGAGTACATTTACTATTGAGCATTGCTGCCTCCTCCTTTGTTTTCCCCTTGCCATCCCTTCCCTCCCACCACCACAGCTATCTCCCGAAACCCCAGCTGAGGTCAGTGACTTAATTTTTTGCTTTTGTCTTGGCACAAGATTTGAACTCAAGTAGTAGAAACTCTGCACCTTCCCTCACATTGCTACAGGTTTACCAAGATCCTGAGTTCAAATTCCAGGCTAGGAAAAAAAAACTGGCAGAAATTCCAAACCAGGGGGATTTTTTTTTGACAACCATGGAGCTTGAACTCAGGTCATGGCAACTATACCTCAGCTCTGATTGCCTAGACTGGGCTGCACCCTCTCACCCATAGTCTATCCTGGGATTCTAGGCCCAGAGGACTTGCATGAAGAAAAAAAAAAGTAGGACAGTACAGAAAGTGGCGAGCTGCAGAGGACTGGGGATTTTACATTATTTTTTTATTTGCAGGGTGACCATCCTGAGTCTGAATGACATGGCTGCAAAGTAGAGCTGAACTTCTATTCCTGAAGGCTGGTGGGTCATCAGGGAAGAAATAGGCCAACCTGTCAACATAGGCCCTGGGTTAAAAATCTAAGTCCTGACACCTACCAATGGCAGGACAGCACAAGAGACTCGTTCCTATGCATAGGAATACTGATTGAAAAAGTATTTCGTGCATCAGTCGAGTCTAAAAGTGGGTGTAATAATCCTAGGATGCTGATTGATTTTAATTGTTAGTTTATTAAGCATGAAAAGAATAATATTACTTCAAAGGCAGTATAATAAATACCTAAGAGTTGGTAGGAATGTAGTAGGCATCATTCAGTCAGATAGATGGCTCTGGCACTCTTTACCAATATGTATTAATTGTATACCACCATCTGCCAATCCATGTATCACTGTTTTGGCCAAACCTGGGGCTCCATCTCAGTGCCTTGGAACCACCTCACAGCTTCATTGGCTAGAAGTTGCTGTGTTCACCCTTACCCATTCATGAATTGGGCCTGCTAGGCCCCGAGTTCACATCCCAGCACAGCCAAAAATTTAATCTTGGAGTAAGAAGCTGAGTGTGACACATGTTTTCCTTTCCTGAGAGAGTCCTGGGTGTCAGGCATGATAGTGAACACATCTACAAATCTAGATGCTATGTGATAGGAAGTAAAAAATCGTAATAAATGGTATAAGTGTCATCAGAGTCAATAAAATAAATGGTAAATAAATGAATAAAACAAGAAATGAAATGAATAAACACACCAAACATGATATTGTCTGACTATATGGAAGTATAAATCCTGTCTTTAAAATGTAAATAAAATGTATATAAGGAGTATGTTTTGCAGGACTGAGGCTTGAATTCAGACCTAGGAAAGAGGCCTGACTTTCTTGGCTTCAAGTATGGTGTGATTCCCCTAGCCCAACAGTGCTGCCTATTTATCCAGACTTTGAGTTCAAATCCCAGGCTTGGCAGAAAAAATGGCACGAATTGCAAAACAGGGAGATAAATAATTTTTTTAATTTTTAAAATTGTTTTAATTTTTTAATTGTTTTACTTTTTAATTTTAATTTTTTTGTTTGTTTTTGGCCATGCACGTGGCTTGAACTCAGATTGTGACAGCTCTGTCTCAGCTTCCATCTCACTAGCCTGGGGTGCAGCTTCCAGAACCAAAGCCGATCCTGGAATCCTAAGACCCGATGTATGACAGGAAAACATAATGAAAGTGACACTAAAACAAGCCACCAGCAGCCTGATCGCTGTGAGCAGAGACAATTCCCAGGACCTGTACTGGACTCTGGGAGATTCAGAGACCCAGGATGCCTCAGAGATCCTTTTCTGCAACATGAAAATTGGGGGCCGGATATGGTGGACCATACTGTCTGGCCCTAGGGACTGCCGAGGAGGCCCCTTGAGCCAGGTTTTCTCCTCACAACAACCTTGTTCACAGCTGAGTGGGGAACTGAGTGCCATACAGCTGGTCAGTGGCTGGACAGAGATCTTTGAGAAGATAGGCATCCAAGATGCCCCAGAATACAGTGAGTACATCATGGCTCACGTCCTTGGAACCAAAACAGTTAAGTACGGTGGCACCAGGAGGGTGGGAAGAGGGAAGAGGGAGAAGAGAACTGTGGAAGAGCTACATCAGGTTTACCCCCACCCAGGATGCTTACCTGAGTTGGATGGGACTTTTCTGTAGTATTGTCATACACAGATGCTCATCTATTTATCTAACAAAACATTACAGTGTATGCCAGTACCTGGGGGGGAGAGAGTGGAGGGTCATACAGGATGAAAGGTTCCAGTGCTGGTTCCACAGCACATGAAGAAATCTTGGTTTGAGCTGGATGCTGGTGCCTGACACCTGTCATCCTAGCTACTTGGGAGGCTGAGATAGGAGGATTGAGGCTTAAGGGCCAGGCAGAAAAGCCTGTAAGACTCTTATCTCCAACTGACTACTAAAAAGAAGTGCCAGAATTGGATGAGTAGCTCAAGCTGTAGTCTGTTGGCCTTGAGTAAAAAGGCTCAGGGACAGCACCCAGGCTCTAAGTTCATGCCCAGGAGTGACACAATGAAAGGAAAGAGAAAGAGAGGAGGGAAGGATAGAGGGAGAAAAGGAGGAAAGGAAGGAAGAAGGGAGCATGCAAGCCTTGGTTTGGAGTCCTTGGATCAAGGGAGCCAACCATTCACAATCTCTGTGGGGACAGTTTCAGAGCCTAAAGTTAGTGTGTAGGACCAAGACACTGACCCATTCATGACATCAGCAACTTCATGACTGAAGAGGGAAAAAGCCTCGGGTGAAGTCCCTAGGACTCAGGGTGGGTCACAGAGTTTCAATCTCCCCTGGCTCACGGAGTTTATTTTCTGGTCAGATAAGAAGAAACTGTCCAAGGGCTAGGGAGGTATAGGGTGAGGGAGTGGGAAGAGGGGGGGTGGCAAGGGATAAGCAGGAAGATGAAGAGGGATGACAATCTCAGATCCATTGTGTCAGGCCATTGGAGCCATGACCTCAACTGACAACCTAGACCATCAGTGATAGAATCTTCAACCCAGAAACATGGCTATAAAAAGTCCTGGCACTCTGGGTTCACCGTTGACAACCTGGCTGTCATCCACTGTAGGATGCCTGTGCAGTACATCCTTGGGGACTGGCACTTTTGCTGGTTCAATCTGAAGATGACACTCCCAGTGTTCATTCCTCGACCAGAGACAGAGGTAAGCGTGCTACTGGAACAGGACACCCAGGAAATGAGGGCAAGATTCAGACCCGTGTTGCCCCCAGACTTCTTCTGGGGCACTCTAGGGCCCCATGACTGCCATCCTCAGAGGTAGAGGTTGGTCTCTTTGCTGGCTCAGCCTTTAGTCTAGATGGCAGATGTGGGAGACCCCGACTGAAGGTCGAGGCTAGTGGGAAAACAGGAGGCACTAGGCTGGGAGCAGGCTTGTTTCTTAGAGGATACTAACAACCCAGGAACATTCCTGAGATGGATCCGCACTTTTCTCCTTCCCGAGATAGAGGGACCTAGAGCCCTCCAGTCTGCATCCCTTGGCTAAGAAATTCATTCATTCCCATATCCTTTGTTTGGATAACTAGATCTCACCTGACTGCCCACTGTCAAGGCAGGACAGTGAGAGATCTTGAGTCCTTGATGACGTCACGAGATCCTCAGTATGAGATTGTACTTGAATGTCCTGAGTTGGTGCATGGTCAGTCCCATCTCAGCCTGCCATCATCTAGGACATAGAATGTAGAGACTCAGAGCAGGATGGGGTCTATTCTGTGAGTCTTGAGTATTATGTGTGAGCTTTGAGCTCCCGTGTGCTCACCTGCTTCCTTTTCTTGGGTGGCTCTAAGTAGAAAAAGCTTAAAACTAGGGCCTGGGTCCCATCCCTTTTTCATGCTCAAAGCTAGCCCTCTACCATTTGAGCCACAGCTACACTTGCAAGGTTTTTGGGTGTTTAATTGGATATAAGAGTTCTGAATGACTTTGATGCCAAGGGTTGCATCCAACTGCAGTCCTCAGAACTCAGTCTCCTGAGGGGATAGGATGACAGGCATAGAAAAGCATCTTTGGCTGGGTGCCAGTGGCTCATGTTTGTCATCCTAAGTACTCAGGAGCTGAATCTTAGGATCATGGGTGAAAGCCAGCTTGGGCAAGAAAGACCCTCAGACTCTTCTCTCCAATAATGCAACAGAAAACTGGAAGTGGTGCTGTGGCTCAAGTAGTAGAGTGTTGGACATGAGCTGAAGAGCTCAGGGATAGCACCCAGGCCCAGAGTTCAAGCCCCACAACCAACAAAAAGAAAGAAAGTAAAACATCTTTGCCTGCAAAGGACGGTGGAGAAGTGTTTGTGTGTATGTGTGTGTGTGGGGTGGTGGTGGTAGACATTTAGCGCCCTGCTCAGTCATCTTTTTAGACGGATTGTCCCAAACTCTTAGTTCACGGCAGCTGATTCTTGACCACAGGTGAAGCTCTGGGTTGGATGTCGACCATCGGACCTCAGTCTCCTCATGGGACAGTTGTGAATAAATAAGGGATTAATACAGAGGGATCTCTGGAGCAGGGCCAGGCACAGAGGGAGCAGGTGTCATATAGAGTTCTCAACAATTTTGTGAGCACATGACAGGGAGTTGCGCGGGAAGGGCTCAGATGGGGTCTGTTATTAATCATGCAACAGGTGTGGGATTATGAAACAAAACATGGCTGTCTTTCATCATTACCCTGTCTCCATGAGGAAGGGATACTTCATTCTATTCATTTTTCCAGCTGGGGAAAATGAGTAATGGAGAAGCCAGGTGACCTACTCATGACCTCCAGCTGACAAGAATCTTGGCCTGATTTTTCTTCCATGCTTCCTAGAACAGTGGGTGTTATTCAGTCCACTTCTTGTGGTGGGAAGTCCACTTCTTGTCATTTGTGGGGATTGAATTCTGGGCCTGGATACTATGCCTGAGCTCTTCAGAACAAGGCTAGTACTCTACCCCCTGAGATACAGCATCACTTCCGGTTTTCTGTTGGTTCTTTGAGGATAAGAGTCTCACAGACATTCCTCCTGAGCCAGCTATGAACCAAAATCTTCACATCTCAGCCTCCTGTGTAGGTAGGATTAAAGGTCTGAGCCGCCGGCACCTGGCTTAAGTGTAATTCTGGACTTTTGTCTTTCTCTCTCTCTCCTCCGCTCTCTCTCTCTCTCTCTCTCTCTCTCTCTCTCTCTCTCTCTCTCTCTCTCTCTCTCTCTCTGTCTCTCTCAATCTGTCTGTCTGTCTTCTGTCTTCTGTCTGTCTGTCTGTCTGTCTCTCTCTCTCTCCCTCTCTCTTTCTCTCTCAGGAATTGGTTGAATGAGTGCTAGAGGAGGTGGCCCAGCATCCCCATGTGCCTGGAACCCAAGGTGGCCCTCTCATTCTGAAGGTGGGCTATGGGACAGGAGCTGTTTTGCTCAGCCTGTTGAACCAGCCCCTTGAGGTAAGCCCCTCTGTGCCCGGGCTAGACCGTGATGGTTATTCATTGTCCATCACATGATTTCTTCCCTACATCCCTCTGCTACACCGTTGAAGAAAAGTGGATGAGGAGGTGTCACCTTGTCCCCCTGCCCAGCATAATCCAGGGCTTCTGACTTCTACCCCCACCTATCTGACAAGACCCTGGCTACAAGACAATAAAAACACTCTGTGTGTACTACCCTTTGCTCGGAAGTGTCATTTTGGTTATGGTGGCGGGGTTCAGAGGAAAGACCCCAGACCTGACACCTCCCGTTGGACATTTGTTCTTGTGACAGAGCCATGTCATTGCTGTGGATAAGGATGAAGCCACCATCAAACTGACCCAGAAAAATGCTCAAAGATAGGTAGGCTGTTGAAGTATCAAACCCACTCATGTCTGCTTCCTACTCCCAACAAGGAGGTGTAGTGTGGGTTGCCCAGCCCTGGGCTTAAGTGATTATAAATGGATGGTGGCAGTCAGGAGCTCATGGCTCCCACCCATCATCCTGGCTCTTTGGGAGGCTGAGGTCTGATGGCTGTGACTCAGAACAGCCCAGGCAGGAAAGTCCAGGAGATTCTTATCTCCCATAAACCACCTCCCTCCCCAAAACTACAGAGAAAAAAGCCAGATTTGGTGCTGTGGCTCAAGTGGTAGAGCCTCAGCCTTAACAAAAGAAGCTAAGGGATAACACCCAGGCCCTAATCCAAGCCCTAGGACTAACACAATCATAAAATAAATGAACACTGTACACCTTCTAACTGACTACCAAGAAAGATGTATTCAGTTTTCTCGATGGTACATTCAGCCAAATGTAAGGGGATAACTTTGATGTTCCCTCAACCCTCTCCTTCTCTCCTTTATCTGTCCAGGCTTAGGTTGCAGGACAGAATTCAGATCATCCCCCTGGATGTGACCTTAGGTACCCTCTCCCATCCACCTCCCTTGGGGTCAAGATCCTGGATGCACTCCCTGCTGGGAGGATGAGGCACCACAGAGCTGAGGGTAGGGACCCCAACACTCACACACATACACACACGCAAACACACAAACATCCCTAAGGCAATCCAGACTAGCCCTTTCCAAAGACACTTTATCTCCTTGGATTAACTGAACTAGGAGAGGAATTTGATCCCCTGTAACTGATTATTTTAACTTAGGCTTGCTAGTTGATAAGAAATGAACGTGAGCCAACAAAAACCAAAAAAACTTTGGTGCTTGTCACCTGGAGTTCAGGCTCATGCCTGTCATCGTGGCTACTTGGGAGGCTGAGATCTGAGGATGACAGTTTGAAGCCAGCCATAAGCTGGAAAGCCCATGAAAATCTACTTAACATGGAACCACCAAAAAGCCAGAAGTGGAGCTGTCGCTCAAGTGGTAGAGCACCAGCCTTGAGCAATTAAACTCAGAGAGACAGCTCCCAAATCCTCAGTTCAAGCCCACACAAAGAAATGGTCCTGTCTTGTTGCCCACAGATTGCCCAGGCCTCGAGCCCCTCTCATGGAGTATGATACAACACCTGCCCCTTGGTGGTGTATCAGGGCCTTCAGAAATCCGGTGGTGGAATCCAGGCCTTCCCCTTTGTGCATTCTCAACCCACACTGGCTGGAAGTCAGAGCTTGACAAGTCTGGCAGCCTGCACAGCAGAGAGGCTCCAGCTATGCCAAGGTGATAAGAAAGGGCTTCTTGGAGACAACATAGCAGAGCATGTTTATTTCCAGACAAGGCTGCTGGTGAGAGACTTGGTATAGATGTGCAAGACTGTCCCAAGACAGGCCTGAGGGATCACAAAAGAACAGCTATCCAGGGCTGGCATTGCGTCTTAGAGGTAGAGGGCTCACCTAGCACACAGGAAAGCATGGGTTTGATTGCTAAGTCCTGCATACACAGAAAAGGCTGGAAGTGGCACTGTGGCTCAGCTGAAAGAACACACCTCTGGAGACAAAGAAAGTCAGGGACAGTATCGGGGCCCTGAGGTCAGGCCCCAGGGCTGTCACCATAAAGCAGTTCTCCCAGGGACCTTGGTGACAGGTGGATGGCTATGCCCTGAAGCTCTTAGTAGATTCATCCGTGCTTTGTGTCTCTTTTGACAGAGGTGAACTGGACACTCCTGCCCTGTGCACCCCTGACCCAGTTTTCAGCAAGGCTCCCAAGGTCTTCCACCAGGACATGGAGCAGTTGGCCCCGGAAGTCCTCAGGTATCGCTTTGGTGGGGCATGGGGACATAGGGCAGGCCCCAGAACTTCTAGTGGGTCTGATCTGCCCTGGAAGACCAGGCAATCCGGGGGAGGCAGATGGGAGCTTAGAGGGGATTAGTGATGTGGAGTGGGCCCTTTAATCCCCATGGCCACACCCAGATTCTAGCCTCCCTTTGCTGTCTCTGAGGGAGGTAGAGGGGTGTCTAGGTGGTATCTTCTAGAGGAGGACTAGGTGGAAATTCTGAAGGACTAGACACCTTAAGCCATGAGCCGCTGGCTCATACCTGTCATCCCACATCTGTCATCCTGGCCACTCGGGAGTCTGAAATGCAGTGGATCTCATTTCCCAGCCCTGGCAAGAAAGTCCCTCCAGCGCCTCATCTCCAATCTCCAACTGGAAGTGGCACTGTGGCTCAAGTGGCAGAACACTGGCCTTTAGGAAAATTAGACATCAGTTACAGTACCCAAGCCCTGAGTTCAAGGCTTTCAACCAAAAAAAAAAACAAAAACAAAAACAAAAACAAAAAACCAAACAAGAAATAAAGATACCCCTTCCTTGCTTGCAAGAGATAGTGAAGTATTGGGGTGGTTGAGGTTGTGAGACCAGATGCTGGCCTCACAGTAGAGACATTTCTAATAACTCCCCAGGTTTACCCCTGTGTGAAGCCATAGCAGGGTGGGTGGTGTCTTACCAAGATCTCCAGAGGTCGTGGCCTGTGGCAGGCAGGGAGTGGGTGAATGGGAGCAGGGGTGGGATGGTAGTGTCAATTATATGCTCTCCATCCATGGAAGAAGTTTTTGGATGCTGGTGACCAATTCTGAAGTGTAGGGTTACATTTGGTTTGTGTCTTGATGAGTTGGGTTTTCCCTTGGTATAAGAAGGTGGCTGCTGAGGAGGCTACAATGCTTGATAAGAAATGTACTCCTTATCTTGCCCATGTAATTGTAACCCCTCTTCATAGTATTTTCACAATAAAAAAAGAAAGAAAGAAAAGAGCTGAAAAAAAAAAGAAGTTGGGTGTAGCCAGGCGCTGCCAGTGGCTCATAACTGTCATCCTAGTTACTCAGGAGGCTGAGATCTGAGGATCACGGTTCAAAGCCAGCTTGGTCAGGAAAGTCTGTGAGACTTTATCCCCTATGAACTACCAGAAAATTGGATGTGGTGCTGTGGCACCAGTAGTAGAGCGCACACCTTCATCTGAAGAGCTGAGGGCCTTCTGGCAGGCCCAAAGTTCAAACCCCATAACCTACAACCAAACAAAAGGTAGCTGAATTTTCTGCATAACAATGTGTACAGTAGAAATGCCATGATGTGTTGTGAACCATTGCAGACATGTGAGAGGCTCTGACTTTTGTCTGCAGTTGGTCTGATGATGATAGTGACATCATCTCTGGGGTGGAATATTCAGGGTGCTCAGGGACTGCTGAGGCTTTGGGCTACCACTGTGTGTGTCTGTGTGTTCATGTGTCTTTTGTCTGTGTGTGTCTTTGTCTGTGTGTTTGGATGTAGAAGACCTGGGCCTTGAACTCAGGGACTAGGTGAAGTTCCTATGCTTCTGTGCTCAAAGCTAGTGCTCTAACACTTGAGCTGCAGCTCCATTTCTGGCTATTTGGTGGTTCATTGGAGATAAGAGCATCACAGACATTTCTGTGCTGGCTGGCTTTGACCTCAGCCTTCTGAATAGCTAGGATGACAGGTGTGAGACACCAGTGCCATATTTGTGTGTGTGTGTGTGTGTGTGTGTGTGTGTGTGTGTGTGTGTCCCTCATCTTTCTCTGTCCCCTTCCTGGGTGCCTGTCTGCCTCTTTCTGACCTCGGATGGTGCCCCTCCTCCACACCGACTTTGTCTTTATCCTCTTATCAGGGTCTACAATGAATCCTAAATTGCCAGAGACCTGAGTTCAAGCTTTCCTTTGGGGCCCAAGTCCAGCTGTCCAAATCTTTGGCCTCCTGCAAGGGATTCTGGGTCAACCGGGCTAGCTGCAATAAAGTCTTGCCTGTCTATGGGTGTGGAACTCAGACATGGGATGTCCTGCCCTTTTCCTCAGCTAGACCCCTGGTTGCATGTCCCTCTCAGCAGGCTGGCAGTGGAGTGGAGGAAGGAGGTTTCAGTTTCTTCCAACCTGTTCTTCAAACCTGGTTTGATATAATGGTTCAAAAGCGTATCTTTTCGATTTCTATTCCCAGCAGCAACATGCAAGGCAGACAAGAGGCCTTTAGTTTGGGAATTGGTATCTGCCACTCTGGTATTATTCCACATATAAGCACTGTGCAGGGGTGTCAGCCATTCAGAGTTATTGCATGAATATCTGCCTTGAGCTAGCAACTCATGGAAAATGTCTAAATGTCCACTCTAGGCTTCCATATGAAGAGGGGTATACTCATCCTCATCCCTAGTATTCATCTGGGTGGCCTATTTGGAAAGTAGTCTTCAAACCATAGTAAGCAGATTAATTTCGGCATCCCAAAGAAGAAATTTGCTTGGATCCTACTCCATTTTTTTTCTTTAAATTGATACCATTCCTCACTTTTTCATCTTGTTCCTTGTCTGAACATGAGAACCCTTGGTGTCTTCATGTGCAGCTTATTCTAGGAATGAGAAAATAGGAAACAATGCCTTCTTTGTAAATGATTTGGGAAGTATCATGTTATAGTGTAAGAGAACTCACTATTCAAGATATGGGCTTTAAGAGCTTTCTAGTAGCTTTCTAATGTTGGTATCCAACATTAGAAAAAATGTATAATGCAATAGTAAAATAGAAGTCCTTGGTATGACTACCTAAATTCTTGTTTTTTTAAAGACACTTGTTTTCATCTAAAAATAGGCCTGTCTATTGCCTTCAAGTGATTTTGATGATTGAAGATGCTTAATGAGAAGTCAAAATGTATTAGTATTCCTTTACTATCAATTAAATTTCACTTTTTCTTCTTGGAAAATATAATGATCAAAGCAATAGTTCAGAATCAGCAAGCAATAGTTCAGAATCATGCTTCAAGTGCAAGTGAATCACCAGTAAGTAATCCTTGATTCCATTTTCCACAAAATTTTATCACAGATACAATCTGCCTGCCTTCTGTAGCTGCTTTCCTAGCCGGGACCTATTCCTTCATTGTACAGGAAAAGTGTGATTGAACTGATTTCAGTCAGATCTGTTAGTAGAATTATCAAGTATTTAGATTCTTTTTTAAAATTAGTTGTGGGCCTGAACTCTGGGCCTGGGCACTGTCCTTTAGCTCTTCAAATCAAGGCAAGCGCTCTACAACTTGAGCCACAGAACCACTTCTGGATTTTTCTGTTTATGTGATGCTGTTCTGGGAAATGGCAGAGCAGAAAGTGAAATGATGCAACTAAAAATATAAAAGCAAAATAAATTAGGATAATTATGGAGCAACCATATTGTCTGTCTATGAGAACCATGAAAGAGAAAGAGGAAAACAGATACAGATGTGAAATGACATAGCTAGCCACAAAATCCATGCTTCTAATCAATTTACAGAGCAAACAATTTTTTTATTTTTTAAAAGAGATGGAAATAGAATTTATGTATTTACTTGACATTAGTAAATATATTTTTAGTCGCCTACGTAAAGAGACATAGCTTTGACCAAATTACAGACAAGAATCTTAATCCTTGGGCTGGGAAGGTGGCTCAGTGGTAGAGTGCTTGTCTTGCAGCTTACTACAGTGTGGAGAGTACTTTCCAAAAGGGCCACCTATATGAATACTAGGGATGAGGATGAGTATACCCCTCTTCATCGCGAAGCCTAGAGTGGACACCTAGACATTGCCCATGAGTTGGTATCTAAAGGCAGATATTCATGCAATAACTGTGAATGACTGGACACCGCTGCACAGTGCTTATATGAGGAACATATTGCAACAGCACACACACACACACACACACACACACACACACACACACACACACACACACACACATACACACACAACATCAGATTTCTTCTTAAGTATTTTTTGTATATGGTCTTAAGAAGAAACTTACATTACTAACTTGAATTTCTGACAGGACAATATCATCACTGTACATCTTGCTTCTATGCTCTCAGTTTTAAATTACTATCTAAGTATGTGCATTACATATGTGCAGGAAAAATTAAGAGCCACACGGGTGGCTCAGGTCTTTAATCCTACCTAATCAGAAAGACGAAATCTGATGACTGTACTTTGAAACCAGACAAAAATGTTCATTAGATTCTGGTTTGAAAGTAACCAGCAAAAGCTAGAAATGGAGCTTTAGTATAAGCAGTAAAATGCTAGCATTGAGAAAACAAAAACATAACAAATTCTGGGACAGAGCCAGGCCTTGAGTTCAAGCTCCAGTATTGGCACCAAACTAATGAATGATGAATGAATGAATGAACTAAAAATAAATTAAGTGGTCATATGTGGAGAGATAGGTAAAATGTAACAACCGTGGTGACTGGATTATGTATTATTTTGTAATAAGTCAAATTATCATTTTTCCTAATCACTAATATTTTAATTGAACTTTTATGTACAATAAACCCTGAATTTGGCATTCATGTATATGTGTGTGTACATGTGCGCACATGTGTGTGTTTGTGTGTGTGTGTGCGGTTGCAATGTTGCTTGCCAATGTGGACAGTGAGGCTGAAAAGAGCTATGTTGCAATATTGTTATTTATCAGTGTTCCGTCCTGTCATTTCAGTGGAACCAGCCTTCTGTACATTTTATTTGTAAAATAATAACATCATCATATTTACACCATTAAGTTAGATAAAAGAGATCACTTTCAGCTCTTAGTATATGCTAGGAAAGAAGATACACATATAATTAGGTAGTAAGTTATTGCTGTAAGATGACTGTCGGTACAAAATATGTATTTGACCTCTTAAATTGGATATACTTTTAAGATATACTCATAGAGCAATTTTGACCAACTTGACCAAACAGGTATTATTCTCCAGTTATTCCTGTGAAACTCAAGGTGGATAAACTCTTTCCGGATTTCTGTTGAAAATAACTTTCTTTGTAAGATTGAATCTATTCACACTAAGATAATAAACCCCGTATATTTTAGGTTTCAATATCCCATCATATTTACTGAAAATCAGTATTGTGGATATGTTTGTTAGATATACATTGCAAAAACAAAAAAAAAGCATGTGTCACCTCCAGATTGTGTGCATTTGAAGTTGTATTATACATACAAAGGTTTCTTCATTACTAGTACTTTTGTGGGAGTAACTATCACAACTTTAACAAATAAGGCTTTTTGAATATCCTTTCCAATATAAATAACATCCCAGAGCGAGTCTTGCAATTTCTGAAAACCCTTTAAATATTTTAGTGTTATTTCAGTTCATTGACTACACAGCTAAAGACATTTCTGAAATAAACGTTGTTAAAATCTGAAAATGTAAGTGGGTATATAGGCTTTTTATGCATCATTTTATGAAAAGCCAGTTTTTATGAAAATAAAAGATATAGAATAAAAGAATGGAAGTGAATTCGGTGAGCTAATTATTAGTATAAATTTATTTTCTATTAGCAAAGTCCTTTGAATGTATATGATGAAGTTAAATTATGTCCTTCGTGACACTATGCTTCAGTTATTTTCAGAATCTTTGTAGTTATAAGAATGAATTTGTAGTATAAATAAATGTCTTTGAAAATGATTAGGATTAATCTTGTGTTTTGTTTCCTACTCCCAAGAAAATGAATTATTTTCAAGTGTTAACAGTTTACAATTGAATCTTCAGTATCATAAGAAATTTTGAACAAATATAGTAGTATTGATATCTTTTTTTCGGGGGTGGGGGAGTCTGGTAGTGGGGCCTGAACTCTGGGCCTGGGCGCTGTCCCTCAGCTCTTCAGTTCAAGGCTAGCGGTCTTCCACTTGAGCCACTGTACCACTTGCGGGTTTTTTCTTTTTGCTTATGTGGTGCTGAGGAATCGAACACAGGGCTTCATTCATGCAAGGCAAGCGCTCTACAAATGAGCCACCTTCCCAGCCCTTAATGTCTTTTTAAACCAATTGTATTCACAAGTTGGAGAAGCTTTAATTCATGCTTAGGCCTTCTTGTCTATGATTTTTTATCCTCTCATTCCTTACATTAATAATAGGTCAGACTGCATTTTTGGGTACATGAAAGGTAAATTATTTATCTGGGGTCAAAGGTGATTTTTATATCAGTGTTGCTTCAATAGCATTTTAAAGTAGTACCTTTGTCTCAAAATGTTGGGTATAAAAAGCAATCAAAATCCTTCTAATGGTAAACCACTTAGTTGAGCTACAATGTGGAAATGATTGGTCCATAAGACCTGCAGTCTGTTTCCATCAGGAATTGGGGAGGTCATTCTTTCAGTAAGATAGTGTTAAACAGAGTTAGGCTCCCCAGGCAGTGCAGTGTTGAGTGAAGGGATAGAATATGATTTCTGCTATTTTGACCTAGAAATCAAGAATATTATACTTTAGCAGTTCCTTTCACCAGGGAGGTATGCATTGATTCTGAACTTCGAGTTTTCATATTACAGTTCCCTATTTTCTAACAAAGATAAACTTAAATATTATGAGTGTACACAATAATTCTGGGAATTTTTCCTAGAATTTTAGTCATAAAATAGAATGAGGTTAATTGATACAGTCAGGGATGGACCTCAGGCTAACACTTACCATGTGTGCAATGTTGTACTAGTAATTACAACTCTGAAGACTTCAATATCATCATCTGAGAATTAAAAATGTAGGTAGTTCCACTTTATGAAATTATTCTGAGGATTAAATTAGATACCATAGGTAAAGTACTTGGAAAAATAATCAATTAGAATTTGGCACATTCTACCTGTTATATTATCATGTGGTGAATTCTAACATTTTTACTGTGATTTTTATTGTGTCTCTTTTTGATGTGCAATGTCATGTATTGATATTCATAGCATTGATCATTTTTCTGTCACTATGAGGAAAATACCTGGAAAGAAATTTTCTGAGAAGGAAACTATTTTATTGACTCATGGTTTAAGAGAAAACAGTTTAAGATCAGATGTCTCCATTGTTTTTAATTCTATTTTTATTATCTTAACGAGTTGAACAAGGGAATTTCCACTCAATAAATCATGATTTAAGTGTAATGGATCTTTATATAACTTTTCCCTACACTTTTTTTTCTTTTTTCTTTTATTTTATTTTTTTGTGAACATACTGTACAGAGGAGTTACAATTACATGGGCAAGATAATGAGTACATTTCTTATTAAGCATTGTAGCCTCCTCCTTTGTTTACCCTTCACATCCATTCCCAGCCTCCCCCTGCCCCCTCATCCAATACTCTCCCCCACCAAAGTTGATTGAAATTAATAGCAATTATCCATTTTGTTAAAGTAGAGATGGTTTTCCCAAACTGATTCTCACAATTCATCTTCCATTCAACAAGTAGTAACGTGTAACAATTCCCTTTGTTTTGCTCCTTATTAAAAGTGTTTCCATTTTATTTTATTTTTTTAAATTTAATTTTATTTTATTTGTGAAAATAATGTACAGAGGAGTTACAATTACATGGGCAGGATAATGCATACATTTCTTACCAAGCATTGCAGCCTCCTCCTTTGTTTACCTTTCACATCCCTTCCCAGCCTCCCACCTCCCCCCATCCCAATCCTTCTCCTTTCCCCCCCTGCCCCCCCCGACGTTGTAAAGCTCATTTTGGACATGACAACTTGTACTTCTCATTGTTGCAACAGGTCCACCTGTATCCTTAAACTACTGGTTTTTCCCCATCTCCTCCACCAGTTATACTGACATCAAATATAGTGAAAGCAGGGGTTATACTGTGGGGGAGGGACATACAAAGCAACAAAGAGATAATCTTATAAATGCGTTAAAAACACATGCATGAAAGAAAAAAAAAACATTAAAATACACATCTAAGGGTTCATTTTCCTGACATCACATTATCTGACCTTTTCCACTTGACTCATACATATACTAGATATTACAAATAAGGGAAACCATGGGACCTATGTTTCTTTGGGCCTGGCTTCCTTCACTTAATATAATTTTTTCCAAATTTTTCCATTTCCTAACAAATGGGGCAATGTCATTCTTTCTTATGGAGGCATAGAATTCCAATGTATATATATACCACATTTTCTTGATCCATTCATCTACTGAGGGGCATCTGGGTTGGTTCCATATCTTAGCTATGGCAAATAATGCTGCAATAAACATAGTTGTGCTGGTAGCTTTAGTGTTACCTCAGGACCAATGGAATAGAATTGAAAACCCAGAAATGAACCTACAAACCTATAGCCATCTAATCTTCGATAAGGGAATTAAAACAATAGAATGTAAGAACGACAACCTCTTCAGTAAATGGTGCTGGCAAAATTGCTTAACTACATGTAGAAAACTAAAGCTAGATCCTTATATATCACCCTGCACCAGAATCAACTCCAAATGGATCAAAGACCTTGAACTCAAAGCAGACACTATGAAAACATTACAGGATGGAAGAGGAGAAACTCTAGGTCTCCTTGGCTCAGGCCAAAATTTTCTGAATAGAGACCCGAAAACACAACAAATCAAAGAAAGGTTGGACAAATGGGATTGCATCAAGTTGCAGAGCTTCTGCATGGCAAATGACATAGCTAGCAAGATCAATAGAAAGCCCACGGATTGGGAGAAGATCTTTAATAGCCATACAACGGACAAGGGTCTCATATCTAAAATATACTTGGAACTCAAAAAATTAAACCCCCAACAACAAATCCTCAAAGAAACAACTGCCCAATAAATAAGTGGGCTAAAGACTTAAAGAGAAACTTCTCTGAAGAAGAAAGAAGGATGGCCAATAGACACATGAAGAAATGGTCAACATCCCTAGCCATAAAAGAAATGCAAATCAAAACAACATTGGGATATCACCTCACTCCAGTTAAAACGGCAAAAATCAAGAACTCTAACAACAACAGATGCTGGAGGAGATGTGGTTGTTGGTGGGAATGTAAACTTGTTCAACCACTTTGGAAAGCAGTATGGAGGTTCCTCAAAAGACTTCACATAGAGCTCCCCTATGACCCAGCAATCCCACTTTTCGGCATTTATCCAAATGTTTACAAACAAGACCACACTAAAGCTTCCATTTTATTTTATAATGAAGGATGATTTCATAAATCTACTGTAGATGCAAAAATATGTCAATATATTTCTAACTGTATGCATTGATTTATACATACACATATATTACACAAGTTACAATGATAATTTATAACTTCTGTAACTATACAATTTACTGAATTATTAAAAACATGGACGGCTCATGCCTGGAATCCTGGTTACTCAGGAGGATAAGATCTGACGATCATGGTTTGAAGCCATCCTGGGCAGGAAAGTCCATGAGCCTCTTATCTCCAAACCAACAGAAAATCAGAATTGGAACTGTGGCTCAAAGTATTAGAGTAGTAACCTTGAGAGAAAAAGCTCAAGGACATCACCCAGGCTCTTAGTTCAAGAACTACAATCTGCCCAAAAAAATCTAATTTACACCTCTGTAAGTAGAGTATTTCCATCACCCAAATGTACATCCATGCTCATTTGCAAGGTAACTCTGTTTTGTCTCAAGTACCACTAAATATTATCACTAGAGTAGCATTGGAACGTGGGTTCATTCTATCTCTCTAATGGATTTTTCTCCACTCAAATACTCAAGTATTACAATTGTTCTAATTATTTAAATCTAGCTTTTTTTTTTACCCCTAATAGTAGAGTTTGATTGAGTGTTTTGTGCCCCTTAAATGGATGTTCTTACCACTTTGTCATGCCCCCTGCCCTAAGTTATCCTGATTATTTTTCAGGTAGAAACTAGCTTCCTACTTGTGTATGAACTTGGTCTCAGTGCACTTGATGTTATTCTTCCTGGAATTTAGAATAACAGGTGCATTGCATTGTGTACAGTACTTTCTGTTCAGTCTGGGCTTTAGCCACTATCCTCCCAACAGTGCACTTCCATGTAGTCACGAATTTCATAAGCTTGTCATAGCTGATTTTTAAAAAATCTTTCATTTCCTGCAGGTTCTTGAGTACTGAATTAATTTTTGTTGTCTTGTGTTGTTTTGTTTCATTTGAATCTATGTGTTGAGTTGTTCCTCACTTTTCCTTTTGTTTCTTTCCCTCAAGTTCTTACTTAAAGTGCTAAGAAACCAATTCTTCTTTTTCAAGATAGTCAGGGGGAACATTATTTATTCCAAAGCAATTTCAGTATCTATGAATGGTATACACATGCTAAGCGCAGACTTTGGCATACACAGAGAGATCATGAAATATATGAAGAAAATAAAACTACAGATGAATGCCAGGAGGAGAATAAGCTATTATTAATTGTTTGACAGAGGTTTCTCTTTTAGTGAAAGAAATATATAGCTTGAAGCAGGATTTCAAAAAAATCATATTGCTAGGAGGAACCTAAACAATCATCTAATATTATAGACTTGAGAGTGATGAATTGACTTCCTGAATAATTTACTTTTGGGACAAATAAAAGCAGGATTCCAAAAAGAGAGTAGATTTTAGAGAAACATGATGAATTTTATGTAAATAGGTCCTTAGCTGATTTTGTTAATTTGTGAACTAATACAGGGAAATAAAGTACAGCAAGGTAAAAAAAATAACTTCACATTGAAATATTCATTTATGTTTGTATATGTGTGCATGCATGTACGAGTACGCACACGAACATGTGCATATGCTCATGCATGCATTCATCATTCTTGAGGCTTGATAGTCCCTGGGAACTATTCCTCACCTTCTGTGCCCAAGGATAGTGGTCTACTACTTCAGCCACTGCTACAATCCTGTTGTGTGTTTTTTTTTTAGATAATCGCTTGTATTTTCATGATTGAACAGTGGTCTTCAGATCTCAGACTCCCGAGTAGCTAGCTAAGCTTATTCAGCCTCTGAGTAGCTAGTTAAAATTCTACCTATCCTCTGTGCTTCACTGCACTTTTATTCTTTTCCTGAGGTATTCACAAGCCTAAGTCATATATATATATATATATATATATATATATATATATATATATATATATGTCTACTTGCTTTAAAAATATTCTTACTGCTTGGCACCAGGGTATCACATGTGTACTATTAACTACTTAGGAGGCTTGAGGACAGAACCCAGGCCAAAATTTAGTGGACTTATTTCTCAATCTATAGCTGGGTGAATTGGATCATTTCCACCATCCTGCACTATCTAGTAACTAAGATTGGAAGGACTGAGGATCCAGGCCAGTCAAGGTAGCAAGCTAGAAAAGTTGGTGTGCAACTCTGATGCCACTGATGAAGGGAAGGCTAAAAGGACAGAGCAGGTGCATGTTCTTGTGGAAAGGGAACCACTATCCTAAAATTAACCACAGATATGATGCCAGCCTGCAAGAACAATATACCCCAAGTTGAAATCGCCACATTTTCCACAACCAAAATAAGTATATATATTAACATCCAAAACCTTAATAAATCTGTTCTTTGTTCTAATATTAGCTTTGTCTGATTATCATATGATGTGACAGAATAATTTCTTCATTAAACTTATGATAATTTAAAAAGACCTAGAAAATTCTTTCTCACTTATTAAGTGCAAATGAATAGCAAGTTGCCTCATTTCTTAAATATTTGACTACCACTCTAAATTCGTCATATGATTATTATTAATAGTAATATATTCTGATTTATTACTTTACTTTGTAACAGTTTTTAAACTTTTTGCTTTTCTGCTGAAGTTGAAGCATTTAAATAGTATCATCAAAGTATATTCCTTGGATATTTAGGGGAGTTTTTTACAATGTTTTTAACCAATGGCTTCTAAGAATTCTTAATTGGTATATTATTTGGTTTATTTTTAATTTCAAATTAATTTTATTGTAATGGTAATGTACACAGGGGTTACAGTTACATAAATGAGGTAATGAGTACATTTCTTCGGGAAGGAACATTGTTATATATTCCAACGATATTTTTGTACACTCAAAACAAGAACTATTGATGCTTTTGCTGTTGCCATTGTTCAATGGGTACTTTTGCTTTTTTTGTTCAAGCATTTTTTATTATAAAATTGATATACAGAGCGTTTACACTTAATTAAGTCAACTAAAGAGTATACTTCATTTTCTTTTCTTTTTTTTTTTGGGGGGGGTTCCGGTTGTGGGGCCTAAAGTCTGGGCCTGAGCCCTGTCCCTCAGCTCTTCAGCTCAAGGCTAGCGCTTGAGCCACTTGAGCCACAGCGCCTCTTCCGGCTTTTTCCTTTTGGTTTTGTGGTGCTGAGGAACCGAACCCAGGGCCTCATGCTTGCAAGGCAAGTGATCTACAACTGAGCTACCTTCCCTGCCCCTACTTCATTTTATTTTCTAAATTTCAAATTTTGAGCTTAAATGTTTCCTTTTGTTTCTTTAGAGTAATTCTTTTTTCAAAGTTTAGGATCAGTTAATTTAATTTTGCATGATTTTTACACATGTAAATTATTCAGACACATATATTTTGCTTTTATAATATTTAACATGTGGCTATTTAAAAATTAATTTCTTAATTTTATTTTGCTAGTGAATCTAAATACATTTATTTTCTTATAGTATAAAAATATTTGTCCAGGTAACAAATACAGTATTTTCATGAAGCACATACTTTACTAAGAAAGGCTTCATTACTTGGTCACTTTTTGGAAGTACTTTTACTTGAATTAAAAAAAAAAAACTTTGAGCTTGGCATGGTGATTTGTGACATCCATTTTCTAGCTATGGTGGAAGTGTAAATAGAGTTTGTAATTCGGGAGAGACTGGGAAACTATGAGACCTTAGTATAAAACTATTCAGAGTGAAATGATTATGGATATAGCCATCCTTAGCCTTATATACAGCACCTCACTATCATATTCTAAATCTTGAGTTAAAACACCAGTAATATCAATCATTTGTTAAAATAAAAGGACACATGTTTCAAAATGTTTATTATTTAAAACTTATTTGCAAAAGTTCTCATGTCTTCTATTAATTTTCAATTTACTTAATCTATTAAAATCCAAGTATATTGTGACTATTTTCTTTCTACTAAACTTTTAAATACTACGAGCAATATTATTATTTCATATATTAACATACTTTTACTGTTTGTGATAATTTCCTCCGTTTAATATGATAATATTAATATTGCAAATGTGTGTATGTGGTGTGTGTGTGTGTGTGTTTATGTGGTTTTTGTGTGTGTGTGTGTGTGCTTTGTGTGCACTTTGTAATGCTTGGGAGTTCACACAATTGTTTCACATATGCAAAGCCAATGGTTTACCACTGAGCTATACTGTCTAATTATAATCCAAATAGTGTTTTAAACCATGACTTTCATTCCAAGTATGCTTTTTCAAAATTATATATGGTAACATGTCATCCATATTCTATCCATGCTAGCAATTTTTATTGTAATTTAGAATAATTCCGCTTCCAAACTCTTGTGTTTGTTATTGATAAAGGTTTTACTTTGCTTCTTTTCTCTCTTCATTCCTTTTCCCTTTAGAGTTTAACTATTCTCTCTCTTATTTCTTTGAAAATTATCATATTCCTATTACAACATGTATATACAACGCTTTAATTTCTATTTTAATTTTTCCCATTTTCACTGATTTTAGTACAAGCTATTAGATGGATTAAAAAGAAACTTCCCTCAGGACACTTTATTTTTCTCCTTCTCTTCTCTGAAGTCTTTCTGGTTTTTGAAACACAATAGCAATCACATATAGCTCCTATGTGGTCCATCATTCTTTCTCCTCTCACTTTCCTCTGTTGTACAGCTCAAGTTGTTATCATTCAGCTTTGTTATGCTACAGTGTTATCTAAATCTTAACTAATTCCTCAGTTAATTTTAGTTGTTTCAAGTATTCTCTGAAGACATTTTTCTATATATAATATCTGGGGTCTTGTGTTTTTTGAAGGAACAAAATATGAGTGAATATCAAACATCTAGATATCTCTGTAGAATATTGGTCCACCTTTTCAATAAACTCCTATGTAAATTCAAGGAATACAGGTCAGTCAGTACAATCTTGTAAAATGGTGGAGCTTCACCATTCATACTAGCTTTGAATCTTTTTATCATGTTTAGTAGTGAAGACAACATAGTTCTACTACAAGAGCAGACACATAGAAGAATGTAACAGATTTGTTAAAAATAATTTCTCAGTTGTATGGTCAATAGATTTTGAAAACTGTCCTATGACTTTATGAAATAAAAATAGAATCTTAAATGGGTGTATTGGCACTATTGTCTTTCGGGATTTACAGGATGATCTTAGACTACTACCTCAATCCTTTTTTTTTTGTTTGTTTGTTTTTTTGTTTTTTTTTTTTTTGTCACTCATGGGGCTGGAACTCTGGGCTCAGGCACTGTCCTTGTGCTCTTCAGCTCAATGTGAGCACCCTACCACTTGAGCCACTGCACCATTTCTGGATTTCTATTGGTTTATTAGTGATAAGAGTCTCATGGACTTTCCTGCCCAGGCTGGCTTTAAACCATGGTCCTTAGATCTCAGACTCTTGCCTAGCTAGGATTACAAGAGTGACCTACAGGTGCCTGGCCTACCTCAATCCTTATACAAAAATTTATAATAAAAAAAGATTATCAAACTAAATGTGAGATGTAAAAACCTATAAGAGATAAACGTAAAAATTCATGACATTTTTATCAGTAAAGGTTTGTAATGGAAATCATTAGTGGCTAAAGAAAGGCAAGAATATGCTGGATTATATCAAGTAATAGCATTTCATAATTCAAAGGACACTATACTCATAATTCAAAGGACACTATAACCGAAGTGAAACATATCCAACAGATAGAGGGAACATATTTGTTAATACTACAATGTGAATGCTACAATGATTCTGAATCTTAAGTATTTTTAGATCTTCCAATTCCATATAATTTTTCCTGAATAGGATATTTCTTTAAAGAACATGTGTAAATTAAGTCAATAGGAGGAGCATATGAAATAAGTTACTCTTTAGTATCTAAGAAAAAAGACAAAGAAAACTCACTAGTATGACCCTAACATAAAAAGATGACACAAAATAAAGTAATGCATTTGTGGAGAAATTGATAAACTCCTCATAATGATCGATTTTTATAATACTGCAATCATTTTAGCAAGCAAGATTTCAAGTCGTAAAGGTAAAAAAGAATTGTATATTCATTACACTTCTATGAATGCATTAAAGAGAAGTAAAAACCGTGTTTCAAAAGGGAATTGTAGTTCATTGACAGTGCACTTGAAAATATGTGTGAGACCCTGGAAAAAATCCCCAAAAATCAAATTTTGAAAAGACACACTATAAAGGATGTACGCTGGGCAAATTCCTGTAAGTGAATTTTATATCTATTTTAATGTCTGTTCTAAAATTTATAGCATTTATTCGAAGAAAAGCAAGTTTATGAAAATTAAGCTTTGAAAACCTATGAAGGTACAATTCACTTCCACAGCACTAAAATATATACAATAAAAGGAGATAATATATTGCAAGTGAATTACATGTGATCCTAAGCAGGGTGCCAGTGGCTCACACCTGTAATCCTAGCTAATCAGGAGGCTGAGATCTGAGGATTGCAGTTCAAATCCAGCATGAGTAGGAAAGTTTCTGAGGCACTTATCTTTAATTAACCACCAGAAAACTGGAAGTGGTGCTGTGGCTAAAGAGGTAGAGCACAAGCTTTGAGCTGAAGAGTAGAGGGAGAGTGCCCAGGCATGGAGTTCAAGCCCCACTACCATCAAAAGAAAAAGAAAAGAAAAATAAAAAGAAATATGATCTTAGCCACCAGTTCATTGCTAGAATAATTTCTGCTCTCTCAACATGGCATTTTTTCCCCCAGTTAAGTCCATGGTCTTATATATGACTTGCTTGGAACCAGAATTATTCTTGCATTCTAGTTTTTACAAATTTGCATGATTAGCTACCATGATTTAGAGCTAGTACAAGAAAGAGAGTGACCTCATCCTTCATGTTCCATTTAGGAGTAATGCTTTCTCTATGTCACTCCCATAGGTCTAAATACTGGCCTTGGCTTTATTGTTTCAAAGTGTCTTATTTGCAGAGTCTTCTATAGTTTATTGAACCATTATACTTAAACACAGAACTTCTCTTTCTCCTATTCCTATTGTTTCTCCTTCTGTTAATTTATGTACACTTGGGTAATAATGCACAACACAAACACTGAAAAAAATGTTTCTGAGAACCTACTTCCCATTTAAAATTGGTCTTAATTTACAGAGCATTTAGGAAATTTGAACTTAATGTACTCCAGGATAATTTTTTTCATGTTTTTTTTATTGTGAAAATGGTAGACAGAGGGATTAGAGTTACATAAGTAAGTTCGTGAGTACATTATCTAACGAACATTGTTACCTCCTCTTTTGTTTTCCCTGCAATCCCTTTTCTCCCCACCGCCCCAACTATCACCTTTCATTTCCAACTAGTAAAGTTCATTTTCAACATAGTATCTTGTTCATCTCATTGTAACAATGGGTCCTACTGTGTACTTCTTTCAGCATTTAATTTCCCTTCCCCTCCCCACATTAGAAATTTGTATATGCAAGTTGGAGCTCACAGACCTCAAATACAGTGGAAACGAGTTATACCATGGAGGAAGAAAATAGAAGAGAAACAAAAAAAATCACATAATATATGGTAGATTGGTAGTTGGGTGGCTTTGCTAGGGCATGATAGCTTGGTGAGGAGAAGAAGAAGTCTCGAGTCCCACCCAAACTGATAATGAAAAATGAGACAACCAATGGCTGAAGAATTTCAAGAACAAAGGCAGGGACTTATAGGTAAACTCTAGGGGCAGTGAGGACAGCAAGGCTGGGCCTGTGGTTGTCATGCTTCTCTCAATGCCCTTGGAAGTGAGGGCCAGCTCTGCTGTGGGCTAGGCCTGGCTCTTGCCTTGAAGCAGGCACCAGGCAGGAATTGTCAGCACAGCTTCAGCCTGCCCCAAGGAGGTGGCCTGTTGTGGGTGCTGTAGCCTGGGCAGCTGCTAGGAGGCTATACTCAGCAGGGCAGAGGAAGCATGGCTAGTAGACTCCGCTCCAGCCCAGCCAAGCTCAGGGCCACTTGGGAAGTTCCAGCTCTGGATCAGGACCAGGAACTGCTCCCCAGACAAGTAGGGCCTCTGAGGACTTGTGCAGTGGCCGCCACATGTGGGTTGTGAACCTCCTTAGAATGACCGAGGAGTCTCAATGTAGAGGTGCATTTGCTTCTGTGCCTCTCCCATCTTCTGGATTCCTCCTCTCCTCCTGCCTCATGCCATGTGCAACTACAGGAGTCAATTTCTACAATCCACTGAGAAGCCATCCCGGAGATGTTCACAGGGCTTTCCAGTCTGCTTCACCATGCATGCAGGGCTCACAGGGTGCCACTCTTCAGGCAAAGTTTACCACCATTTCAGGTTGGCCACCCCTGCCTAGAGGACCACAAACTGCATTCTTACAAATCCAGGGGTACACAAGGCCGTCCTGCAGTCTAAGGCATCCTTTCCTTCCTCCTGCTCAGGTGTGGAGCAACTGTGGAGCCAACTGCAACATCATGATTGATTATCTGAAAAGAAGAGGAAAAAAGCTTCATTGTTCCAGATACAGCTGCCCCTGGGGTTCTCTGTGTACACTAGCCTTGTGCTTAGATAAGGATCCCCAAAGACCACCATGGAGCCAGTTCTCATGTGACCACATTAGAGTCATTTATTGCAAGGTCGAGCCTGGACTCACAACTGTCACCATTGCAGTGGGTCAGAGTTGAGATCCCCGATGGGTAATCTTATAACAATCTTATTGGCTAGCGAGTGCAGGCTAAGCAATAAGCAATAATTTGTGGAGGAGAAGGGGAAAAAAACAAATCGTTTAAATAGGGATACAGGTGGACCCATTGCAACAATGAGATGTACAAGTTCTTATGGAGAAAAACGAACTTTACAACTTTGGTGAGGGGAAGGGGGGAGGAAGATTCGATGGGGGGTTGGGGGGACAATGGGAAGGGATGGGAGGGGGAAACAAAGGAGGAGGCTACAATGTTTGATAAGAAATGTACTCATTATCTTGCCCATGTAACTGTAGCTCCTCTGTACAGTATTTTCACAATAAAAAAGTAAAAAACAAACATTAAAAGATTAAAAATAATCTGTAGCTTTAGGTACTTCCTGTCATCAGCTGATGGCTATTGCTAGGGGAGTTATGGGCAGAACTTTATTGTGACATTTCACTGTTTTTCCAGGAACCTGAGTTCTAACTTTCAGTAAATGTCTACTTACAATGGGTACTTTCAGTAAAGGCCTTCACAATGGATAGTTTCAGAGTATTCGGTGTCTAAGTCCAGAATGCCTGTGCTTTGGCAAAGATCTCTCACTAGGTGTGTGTTTGTGTGTGTGTGTGTGTGTGTGTGTGTGTGTGTGTGTGTGTGTCTGTGTCTGTGTCTGTGTCTGTGTCTGTGTGTCTGTGTGTCTGTGTGTCTGTGTGTCTTTCTGTGTGTGTTGTGTGAGAGAGTCAGAGACAGCTGAAGTTTGGGGTAAAATTCTCCTTCCCTTCAGCATTGAGTTTTGGTATCTATCGTTTGTCCCACCTCCCCAATTTTGAGTTCTAAAGTTGTCCTTCTAAATACTTTTATCCTTTGATCTTCTTGATATTCAGATTCCTAAGGTCTGCTTGTGAACCTCAACATTTGCTTCATGAAGGTGATGCCTTTCTTCGATCTTTTATGAAGCCCTTTGCTCTCTTTAAATGCAGTTTATACTGTGTTAGTGGTTTTACTTAGCCCAGACTGTGGTGGCCCAGGCTCTCACTGTTAATTCTGAGATTAGTTTAGGCCAATATGAGATACTATACTTTCAATATATCAATGAAAGAAGTTCAGCATCTTTATTGAAACAATTTCCTGGCTGTAAATACAAACAAAACATCCAGTGATATAAATGTACAATCTGTTGTTTTTAGTTAATTGTGCACCACTGTAATGAAAAAAAAATCTTTTTACTAACTGAAATGAGTATTTGTAATGGGAAAAAATCAAATGTTATAAATCTTAAAAATTGATCAAATACCAAAGAAAAAGAAAGACACTAATCAGGAATGAAGTACAAATGTAAGTGTTTAATAAATAAATGAAAATTTTGAGATTCATATCCACATAGCAAATATGAAGGAAAATAAAGAGGAAAGTCACTGAGATCCTATCTTACACACCAGAATAGCTACCACCACTCAAATAAATAAACTGCTGGAGAGGTAAATAAATCAGGAACTATATTTGGTTTTGTGGCATTGTAAACTAGTGCAACCCATAGGGATATCTTATTGGAAGTTTACACAATACCAAAAAGACAGATATGTTGATGACCTTTACTGCAATTGGATACATATTGAAGGAATATAAATCAACATGAACATACATGTTTATGCCATCAATATTCTATAGCAACCAAGCTGTGTAATCAACCTAGATGCACCAGAAAGAGGGATTAAAGAAAATGTGCTATTCATAGCTATAAACATGTTCTGGTATATGAGAAGTGAATGTTTCTACTGTATCATTGCTAAATATTTTGAATATATACCTAATCCTACTTTCACAAAGTTTTGTGGCATTGTGTTTCTGCGTTAATGAGGAACATCCATATTGATTTTCAGAACAATTACAATAGGTTGAAGATTTCCTATAATATGTAGATATTAGATCAAAATTTACATATATCAATGAACACATAGAGGACCATCATATATAGTTTATAATTTGAAGCAATTTTAAGAAGGCAACAGTTGGGGGAAAAGATCATGTTAGAAGCTTAAAAAATACACAGACGTGGAAAAATACCAAAAAAAAAATTGCAACTAATTACTGCTAATAGTAAAATATTTTTCTCAAGTATTAACAATGAAACAATTAAAATAATACTTAATAACATCAAAGAAATATGCCATAGAAGAAAGTGTACCATAGATATACGTTTCCCCATAATTTGTTTTACTTTGTAACAAATGGATTAGAAGATGCTAACACATTCAAGTGTCATTGATTGAATGCAGCAAAGGAAAGTAACAGAGAAGTAGTGAGTAAGAACAACCTGGGGTATGGATAAAGCTACTCAGTAGAACTTTGTTTTCCTGATCAAAATAGAGCTAGGACAGCTAACTTTTGACAGAACACTTGTAATGTAGAGTAGTGGAGTTAATAATTTAGGTAGTAATTTATTACATTTATTCCCTAATCTTATGATGTGATTCCCTAATGATGTGAGTGATCCTAGATTTTCTTTTTTTTGGGGGGGGGGGTTGTCCGGTCCTGGGGCCTGAACTCTGGCCTGGGCACTGTCCCTCAGCTCTTCAGCTCATAGCTAGCGCTCTATCACTTGAGCCACAGCACCACTTCCAGCTTTTTTCTTTTTGCTTATGTGGTGCTGAGGAATCGAACCCAGGGCCTCATGCATGCAAGGCAAGTGCTCTACCACTGAGCAACCTTTCCAGCCCCCTGATTCTAGATTTTCTGAGCCCTTTTTTTCACCCAAAATCTCTAAATTCCTCACCCTGCCAATGGTTCTTCTGCTTCTCTCATTTCTCCTTGTTTCTGAACTAAACTCCTGTAACCTTTTGGTTCATGAGAAAGAGCTAGAGAAATATGAGGATGGCTTGGATTCTGAGCTAACATCCACTCCAGCTAGGAGGATCTGGTAAAGGACTTTCACCTGGGTCTCAGAATCAGATATTAATTGACCTCTTTGGAAATGGAGAAACTCACTCACTCAGACAGAATCTGTCATTCCTTGACTTTCTCTGAAGAGATTCGATACAAGGCCACAATGAAGAGAATGAACTTTCCCATTGTCAGAAGGAACAGGTTGAAAACAAAAACTGGCCTCAGGTTCCAAAGGGCCAGTCAGAAGCCAAGAGATCACACTTTCCTCCTCATCAGGAACCTTCTGGTAGGAATAGAGTCTGAGCAAAGTCTGACATAAACTGAGACTGGGCCTAAGGTCGAAACAAAAGAATGACCCTCTCTTTGATTACAAGGGAGTTATGTAGTGAGACATGACAACTTCCTTCATATAAGAAAATTAAAGTTATCTCACTGCCACTTTCCAGGAGGTCAGTTTCCCCAAAGGAGTAGTTTTTAAATGTTGTGACTGCCAGTTTGCTCTGTAGGCTGTTGTCTCTCTCACCCCTTCTCATGTCAGGAATGCATTGCTTCTTTCAGGCACTCAACTACCTGTACTGACTCCTAGGCAGGAATACTGTAGGCTGTTCTTTGGCTAACATCTTGCATTTAAAGTAGATTAGGCCCAGGCTCTGCTCATGCCAAGAGGTAGATGCAAGAGGTGAATATAAGCTCAGATTTGTACAGAACCTCGATCATATTGAAAAAAATTAAATTAAATTAATAGTTGAGTAATTTAGGGTTTATAGCCACAAAATTTAGGTAATTATTAGTAATATATCTAGAATCATGGATTAGGAAGAGAACTGTGAAGTAGGTTCAGGATACAATGGAAAAGACACACCATAGCCATAACAGGTGATAAGAGTATGAAGGAACTAATGACATAGGTCCATTTATTATCTTAGGAGTGACCTTGGATAGGAGGCTTTTAGAATAATATCTAAAAGAGAGGAACTTTCTGGGCACTGGTGGCTCACAGCTGTAATCCTAGCTACCCGGGAGGCTGAGATCTGAGTATTATGATTCAAAGCAATCCCAGGCAGAAAAAGCCAGAAGTGGTGCTGTGGTTCAAGTGGTAGAGTACGAGCCTTGAGCTCAGGGACAATGCCTAGGGTTCGATTCTTCAGTGCCACATAAGCAAAAAATGCCAGAAGTGCTGTTATGGCTTGAGTGGTAGGGAACTAGCCTTGAATTGAAGAGGTGATGGACAGTGCTCAGGCCCAGAGTTCAGGCTTCTTGTCCGGCCTAAATAAAAACAAAAAAAAAAAAAAAACAAAAAACCTTCCAAACTTATCTTTTCTCATAATTGAAGAGAGGCTCTTTTTACAGAAATTCTCCTTATCTAGCTCAAGGTCATCAAAACTTCAGTAGACTTTTCCTGTTGAGATGTAATGCACCTAACTCTACTGAACCTAATCATGGCTGGGAAAGTATGGACATAGGTACGTTTGTTGTATTTTTCCTTATGAACTCAGTTATTATATATAATACATATTATAATATAGAATATATTATACATTGTATAAATATATTAAATAGATTATAAAATGTATTATGTATTAACAGACTTCCTCATTTTAGATGTAGGAACAGGCAACATATTGAAAGAAAAATGTTTGAATCTCTGAGTTATTTCTCTACCACAGTACAATACCAGGTTTCATTCTTATTACCCAAAGAGCAACAAAGGAAAGCGATGCCCATGGATGTGGTTCTCTGGATTTTGTAAATTGTGATCATATATATATATATATATATATATATATATATATATATATATATATATATAATATTGAATATGTAAAACTATAACAACAGATAAATAAGTGAATACCTATGTGCACACACTCTCAGTCACTTTCATGTATAATACTTTCTTTTCTATGCTCCTATTCACCTACATAGAGAGTACATGAGTTGCCCTTGAATTGTCCTGGAACTTCTTTATTTGGATACTGTAACTTCACATCCTTTGTTCCCTAAGTAGTCAGATGCTATGTGTTCAATAACAAAACTGTTACAAGCAAAAGTATCCACCCTGACACACAGAGGAACTTGGATTTCAGAAATGCCACAAATAAGTGGGAGGTACAGCAGTATTTTTCAAAATTGAATAGACTACATATTTATTAGAAAGCTTGTAAGAAAAAAACTTCAACGTAGGATGATACACTTGAAGAAAACTACAGTTTAAATTACATATAGCCGGGGGCTGCAATAGACAATAAATAAGAATTTAAAAAAATAAATTACATATGACATCAAATTACAAAGTTCCAGGGCATTTCCCTACTCATGAAAACTAGAGTAATACATATTAAAAATAAATAAATGAAAAGACAAATGTTTTATACCAAATTTCAAAACATACTATACGTTATACAAAGGAAATGCGATAAGCATGCATTTTACAGTCTAGTAAAATCATATGGCATGAAGAATCTAATTAACTGATTCATAAAAGTCAATACAATGCAGTTAAAACTTCCGATATCTCAAGTGTTAACTTAGCAGAATACTTTCAATCTATGGTGTCTATTTTGCATATTATCCAGCCCTATCCATCCCACAATGGCAGAAGGATTTTCCTGAGAAAGTCCAGAGACCTGTCTACTGTGAGTGCTCAATGTAAACCTGTTCCAATTCTCTTTTATTTGGGCATGTGATAGACTGACTATCTGTTAACTTGCCAAAGGCACAATTTGGACAGGCTTCCAGTAGTGATATTTTAGCTCTCAGAATAAAAGGGAAATTGAAGACAGAGGGAAAATCTACCAGATCCCTGAAAGATTTCTATCATTGTGCTAAACCTGTAGCTTTCTACTGACAGTTGAACAAACTGCAGTAATTGCCACTACAACCACCTGTCCAAAAAGTGGCTTTCCAAATATTGGCCTATTTTCACTTTGGTAAGTCAAGACACACTATTGTGGCCCCGTTTTACTTAACCTATCAGCTACAGTTGGCCCAAAGGATAGTTGAACTTACGAATTTCTTAAATTTTAGGTCATCACACAATCACTTCATAGCCCTTAAACATTAAAAACACCTACCCATATAAGTCTGCATTACATACTTATTACTGTTTTTCTTCATTTGTTACGTTTTACATATTTGTGTATCCCGGGGCTTAGCTCTGTAATATTCCTTCTCATATTTTTTTACCACTGAGTACAGTAATTATTTCTGTATTTTTCTCCATCTCTGTTTACTTTAATTCAAGTCCTTAATAGCATCCTGTCTACTGACAACTCCTAACTATTGATTTTAACAAACTCAAAATATCCCAAAGTGAGCTTTGATCTCTATCTACAAACCAATCCCTAATTACTATTTGATTAAGTGATAACTCTTCCAGCTGTCTTCTCAAAATAACTTGGAGTCATTTCAGACATACATACTTTTTCACACCTCATATTTAATCTATGACCAGGTTTCGAAAAATTAACTCACTGTATATTTTAGGAAGCATATATATGTGTATATATATATGTGTGTATATATATATATATATATATATATATACATAAATATATATATGGTATATGAGTGCTAGTACTATGACTAAAATTTGCGGCCTAGGTTCTTTTATTTTTTTGGAGGGGGGGTCCGGTCGTGGGGCCTGAACTCTGGGCATGGGTGCTGTCCCTCAGCTCTTCAGCTCAAGGATAGTGCTCTACCACTTGAGACACAGCACCACTTTCAACTTTTTTCTTTTTGCTTATGTGGTGCTGAGGAATTGATCCCAGGACCTCATGCATTCAAGGCAAGCGCTCTATCACTGAGCCACCTTCCCAGCCCCTTACTTTTCTTTTTGGTTCAGTCTTTATTTGGTATAAAGATCACCTACAATGTCATTACCCACACCCTTTTAATTTAAAAATATGTATATTCTGTAGCAATGTTATTGCTATTATAACCATAATTAGGAAGATAATGTGGGTTCATCTGCTCCATACATCTTGAAAGGTAATGAATGTGAAACTTACAGAATATCCTCAGATATGCCTGGTGGAAACCTGGATTTGAATTATGGTTCTACAGCTGATCTGTATTGGGTACTTGTTAAATTTGTTTGGCCTTGTTGCCTACTTCTTTTTTTAATAAAATACTTAATTCATTTCCTAACTGGAAGAAATATCTTGAGCACGAAAATTACCCTAATGCAGGTGCAGTGCTTGGAATGGTGTCTGCACATTGTGTAGTAGGTCCAAAAGAAGTCAGCTTCCATCAACATTGTCAGAGCATCCTTCCTGAAGGCCTTAAGAAATATATACCCAACTGATGTTAATATCTGTGAAAACTTATTTTTACAAAAAAAGGTCTTGTCTTCATATGAAACAAAGTAATGTTGGGGCTGTCCTGTGGCTTTTAGTCTGAAGGAGTTTTGCCTAAATTTTATTCTTACACTATTAGTAGTAGCAGTAGCATTCTTTAGTGCTCCCCTTCATTTTTCTAATTCTGTGTTCCATTTGGAATACTATTGTAACTTAGTTTATAATCTTTGTTATTAGAATAAATAAACTACAACTGCTGAAGTTTTAAATAAAGAGACAATTTTAGGTGTGCATTACATTTTATGTGCTTAATACTTTCCTGAAATTATTCCTTTTAGGTTATGAATCCCTAACAAACTATTTTTTAAGATTTCTTATATGATTTATAGATTTATTTTATGATTCTTATATGATTTCTTAGAGATCCATAAATAAAACATCTCAGAACAGGAAAAAAGTAGGTAAGAAGTTATAAAAATACTATTATGGTGTCTTAATGGCTAAGTGTAAAGAACATGTAACAAAACAGTTGGAAGATTCATTTGCTCTTTTTTCTATTCTCTCACCCTTCATTGTAGAAACTTTCTCAGTATGAAGTGCCAAGTCGTCTGGACATTTCAAGCCTCGTCTCAGTGCTCCTATGACTGGCTTTTAGGAAGTTCACAATAAAGCAATACCAGTACACATAAAGAAACTTTTGTGAGTGATGTGTATTGATTTCCTCAATTGCGAAAATTAAATTCATATGTCAAAACATCAAATTACTTACATTATAATATATGCAGTTCAACTGGCATTACTAACACTTCCATAAATCAAATGCAAACTAAAAGCTCTATACCAAAAACCAACATCTAAGGCAGTGTTGGAAATACAAGAAGAAACACAATAAATCTAATAGAGTGAGATCTTTAACACTGGCAATGAGCAATGATAGCTGAATTTTTAACCAAGCTTGGAAAGTTCAGGTGTCCACTAATGATGTGATTAGAGTTGCGGAGTTGACCTTGGTATTAAGATTAGAGGTAAAATTCAAAGACAGCTAAGGTTGCTGCAGTATTGTAGCTCTATACAGTGTGACCCTCCCTGATAATGGTAAAGCCCAGAGTAGAAGCTAAGTCAGTAAAATGTATAGGAAGGATTTTCCACTAAGAATGATTGCAGGGGGTGATCATCACTCTTCCATTGAAAATGTACAGCCCATCATTCTACTTTAAACTCTAGAATATTTCTGATCTGAAGACAATTATAACACACCAATGTGCTGTGAGTGCTGAGCAGTTTAGGTGTGTATTACTGTAATATATGTAAAATCTTTAGAGGTATGGAGTGAACTGACCTTCAAACTTCATTCTGTGTTGTTAAGTTTCATGGAAAAATGTTCACAATTATGCAATTCACACTCATCTTAGTCTGAATCAGGCAACTGAGATAAGACATTTGGGTCATCACTCCAGTGACAAGGTTTGTGACCTATGAAATAAATAACATTATTTCACAATGTATATGTGTTTCTGAAAATTTATGCAATACCAAATACCAAATGTACAAAAGGGACAATTGTCCATCTCTTATATATATCCGAAGTAAAGATACACCTGAATTATACTTTCTTGTTAGAGGATCACAGAATGACTGCTGATGTTTGGTTTCTTTCCAGGTGCTCCTATACATTTGTGAATCTTCTCTGAGGAAGTGTTTTCCATAGTTTGTTTTGAGGTGTTCCGAATATAAGTACTGTCACTCACCACAACCATGAAACAGCAAAGATGATGGGATACCTGGCCAAAGAACTAAGAAATCAAAGGAAGTGATAGGAAAGAAGACACCAGAGGACCCAAAGCCTCATTGCCAGCTTCTGGATCCCCAAATCCTATTTAAAATGCTTTATATTCATTCTACTATAGGTGTGGGGTAATGAGTGGCTACAGGTATGTCCACAAACTGAGACATCAATCTAGTTTGTGGTTACAACTATTAACTGATGTATTGTTTGTATACATAGTGATAATTGAATCCCTTATTTTTAAGGAGCAGAAGGGAGCAATAATCGTTACAAGCATAGCACAGACATCCATCTTGTTTCCAAAGTCTTAAACTTTTAGTGTCCAACAGTTCTAACTTAAATACTTTTGAGGTAATAAACCATACCCCTGTCTTCCCTTAACTGTTTGACCTTTCCACAGGACAGCTCTCAGCCTTTTGATTGCTGTTTGAGATGGCTTCCCAATATATCCCTTTCCAGGTATAACAGTTTGACTCTAGAATCCCTCAAAAGTACTATTACAGATGGGTTATTTGGAAAGGGATATTTTTTTCTAGGGTAGGGTCACTTTTTTAAATTGTATTTTATTTAAAGGTACTGTACAGAGTGGTTACAGTTACATGAGTAAGGTACATTCCTTGATGAATATTGTTACCCACTCCATTGTTGTTCTCCTATCCTTTCCCACCCTCAACCATACCCCCCACCCCAAAGTTGTAAAGTTCATTGCCGGTATATTATCTTGTGAATATCATTGTTGCAATGGGTCACTTCTTTCATCATTATGTTATTTCCCATTCCTTCTCCAAATCAGATAATGTATATACAAGATGGAAGGTACCAGAATCAAGACAGAGATGTCCAGAGATAAATAAAAGACAAATGAAATAAAATAACATCTAGTTACACTTCTTTTCCGACATCAAGGTTGATATCTGGAAAAAAAAAAGTAATTGTTTCCATGTCTTGGATTCATTTCAATTAGCATCATTTTGTATGGTCAAATGTACATAGCTCTAGAGCCAGCAATCCCATTCATGGGCATTTGTCGAAATTATCTCTAGATAGCTAATGAATGAAAAATGGAATTGAAAATAGCAAAGGAAAACAAATCAACATTCAGGTATTATGATTTTATAATTCTAATACGAAAGAACTGAAGCTTTTGTTTAATGAAGAAAGTTTAGCCTGTAATTTCAATGCAAGGCATCAGTTGTAATGAGTCTAAAGTCTTTTCCTCAAAGATATCCAAGAGTAATATGCTCATCCTCTGAAGAGTAAATAAGTAATTATTTTAATTAGCTTTGCTTAATATTAATTTACATGTAGAAAATAAGTTAAAATATCTTCTCTCAGGCTGGGATGGTGGCTCAGTGGTAGTGTTTGCATGCAAGAGTCCCTGGGTTCAATTCTTCAGTACCACATAAGCAAAAAGAAAAAACCCGGAAGAGGCGCTGTGGCTCAATGGTAGAGTGCTAAACTTGAGCTGAAGAGCTGAAGGACAGAATCCATGTCCATAGTTCAAGACAGACGACCGGACTCCAAAAAATAAAACACTAAAACTACCAGCACAAGTATGTTTTTGGCACCATTATTACCATATCTAAGATATGGAACCAGTCCAGATGCCCCTCAGTAGATGAATGGATCAGGAAAATGGGTATATATACACAATGGAATTTCATGCTTCTATGAGAAAGAATGACATAGCCCCTTTCTTAAGAAAATGGAAAGACTTGGAAAAAAATCATTGTGTGAAGGAAGCCAGACTCAAAGAAACATAGGCTCTATGGTTTCCCTCATTTTTATTAATTAATATATGCTTAGTATAGTCCTGGCAGATAGGTTCATTTTTTACACTCTTATATTCATCATTGCATCTTGGGAACTACTGGTATGCATTACTGTACTTCTGTCCATTCTCCTTGTGCTTCGGCTTGTACCCCTCTGACCTCGAAGGGCTAAGAATTGGGGATATTTGTTTTACTCTTTATCTCAGACATCTATCTTTACTTTCTAGAAATACATTCATTGAATTCCTTCTGTAAAGTCTAATGTCTTGAAAATTATTACTGCATTTTCATGGCTTTGTTATTTGGCATTAGGGAAGAACATAGATCAGTACTGTAACTTAGGTAAAAGATTATTGCAATCATGCTTCAATAGATATTCTTCATTGGATAATGTGTATTTCAAGGTCTGCCTGCCTGCTTCCTTTTCAATGTTTTGTTTATTTTTCAATGTAGTCTTTTCTTCTGGAAAATATTTATGTGCTTAGTGAAGATCAATTCTTACTGTAACTATTCATTAATTTAATTCCAACCTCATTGCACAGATCCCTCTGAGTTTCTTCAGGGTCTGTATAGTGCTTCACATTTTTAAATATGTTTTAACATCGATGCATCCAATTATGAAGACACATTCCTTAAGTCACCATTTTGATGACTGAAAAGAAACCATGCTGCAATCTCACTATATGGCAATTTTCTGGTTTTAAATTCTTTTAGATTAAAATTGATGCTGGACAACAAATATTCTGTGAACAATTTTATATTTTCCTAATTATTTTAATATACTTCCCATATTATATAAAGTTAAAACATTATCACTTACTTAGTTTTAGGATTTCTAAAACGGTCAGAGTAAAAGATCTATTCATTCACAATTTTAAGATAATAGAGTATCCATTATGACCAAGTGAGATATTTAATTTTTTTTTTGTAGTCCTTAAAGGTTGTGCTGGGGAATACAGTCCAGTGCTTCATATTCTTAGTCTACTGTGGGCCTCTGATCCTGATGTGACTTGTGGTTTTATTTTCACTCAACAGGAATTTAAAAAAATTTCAATAGGAAGGAATTATTACTTGCTTACTTTCTCCAATATCTCTCACATACATAAAAGTAATATAATTCTACACTGACTGAAAATGGTGTTCCTATTAGAGTAATTGTTTATTTTTTGTAGCCCCACTCTTCACTAAGTCTTGTCCCTTTCCTATCTCCCCTTCCCATAAAACTTGACTGGATCCACTGGAAACCCACTTCCAGTCAGCCTGGTCCTTGAAAAGCCAAACCTTAACTAACCTACCCCCTGGTAGTCCTTCTATAAACTTTCAAAGGCCTGACTGCCACCAGAATCCTTCCTGAAAGTCCTCCTCTGCTACAGGGAAATCCTTCTTCCACTCCACCCCTTCCTGGAATCCCTGCTCTGCATCACCAGAAACCAAGCCACATCCATATCTCCTCCTAAGATCCACCTTGCTGTAACAAGAACTCTGCGTACATTGGGCTCCTCCCTCTAATCCTAACTTCATCCACCAGGTACCCTGTCCCTAACAATTCTATTCCCTCAGAGTCCCATTGCTCCCATATTCTATTACTTCCAAGATCCTCCCGTCACTTTCATACCCCACTCCCAACCAAACTTCTCCCTCGAACCCTCCTGGTTTCATCAGAAACTCGATCCATAACTAGTCTAAGTAGCCGAACTTTTCAAGCCCAGCCCTGAACCTACCTCTTCCCACAGTTCCCTTCATGCTACACCAAAAACCCTCCACCTCTCTATAACTGCCTTTGTAGCCCCACCTTAGTTGACCAGAAGCTTCTCACACAGCCCATCTCCTGCTTGGAAAGCCAGCCCTGCTCCACCATAGGCCTCTCTACCTCCCATATCTACTCTCTCAATGGCTTCATTGTTCCCGTGATGAATCCTCTCCTTATTGGCTCCTCCCACAGAGCCACGCCCTACTCAACCCTGCCCATAATTACTCTAAACCTTTGTAGACCTTTCACTCCTTCTCAAAGTCCCTCTTCCAATTAACCCCATGGCTCCAAGCCCTGACCTGCTCTAGAAAACCCCCACCACACTATCCCATCTCTCGACACCCACATTGCTCCACTGCAAACTACTGCATCTGTTAGCCTCCCTCTGGAAGCCTTGCCAGGCTCAACTGTAAATCCCTGTCCCTTCATAATCCGTTTTTTGAAGGTTGCTTTGCCCCACTGGAAACACTGTCCAAGTCTAATGTCCTGCCTTGCAACACTGAAATCCTCACCCAAACTTACTGCTCTTTTCGAAGTGGTAACTGGCTACACCAGAAACCCTGTCCTAACTAGTCTAGTCCACTGGATCCTATCTCTGCTCTCACAAAGCTCTGGTCCTGAAAAATTCCTCCATACATTGTTACTACATCCTGCTCTGCCAGAAACCCCACCTCCACCCTAACACACTTCCCAAAGGCCCGCCCCTTACTAGCCCACTTCTTTCTAGCACCAATCTGCCCTCTCACAGACCTTGAAAAGCCTCTCCCTCATAGCTCTGCATTCCTGCACCAGAATCCCCACCTTTTGTCAGCCTCTTGCCTTCATTATCTTCCCTGCCTTATGGGAAACCTCACCCTACATATCCCACCAGGGCTCACAGTGCTACACCACAACCCCTCCTCTAAGTAACCTCCTCCTCTGTAGCCTTGTTCTTCCTTTTCAAAGCTCTGCCCCAAACAACCGCTTCCCCAGTGACCTTGCCTTCTTCCACTGGAAACCCATCCACCTGCCAGTCTCCATCCTAAAGTCCCACCTACTCCACAAGAGACCCTGCTCCTAACAAGTCTAGTCTTTCCTGTCCCCTCCCTGCTGTCTCAAAGCCTTACACAGACTGGCTTTCACCCTCAAAGCCCCGCCCTGCTTTACCACAGAGGCTGTGCCAATACCAACTCCTCCCTTGAACCAGACAGGGCTCCACCAGAAACCCCACACCACCTCATCCTAGAAGTTCCCACCTAGGAACTTTTATTACAAATGTGATTTTATAATGGTCACAGAATTCATACTAGTCAATATGATAAGAAAGCAGTATTGACAAAAGACAACAAAAATTAGATAACTATTAGATGCCTTATTCTAGTTTGGGGTTCGGTTAACAGGCAGATTCACATTGTGTGAAAATGTGTGAAGATGATTCCTCTAACTGGAAAGCATTCTTTGAAGTATCAGTAAGGTTTCGTGAGTGATCATTTTATTTCTAGAATTTTCATCCACATTTGTGTCCATTAACTTATAAATATAAGTTATTTTAAATCCTCTGGTTTGGTTGAGGAAAGAGTATTAAGATGTAAAAAGATGACTTTCAAATCATCTCTCTAATGAATAATTTTGGACTTATTTACTTTACTATGTACCAGAGTTTTTAGTAACAGAAATTCTCTACCAGAATCCCCTTTGAATTTCCTACTTCCACTAAAGTGCCCTTTGGAAAAGATTGAAGTGAGATTATACAGGTAGAATGCCAGAAATAAAAACGTATTTGAGATCATAACAAAATCATGATAAAGACCCTACCCAATGTGGTTTAAATTTTCTAATGAAAGGAATTTAAGCATATTTAACTGCAGACTTTCTGAACACTAGAAGACAAAAATATAAGAAATGCCCTCCTATACCACGGTTCTGAAAACAAAACAAAACCAAGGAAAGACAACATAATGAGACAGAAGGGAATGAGAAACTTGTACATGTGATATATAATATAAAAATACACTGAATCAGGTAAAAAAAATTTTGGACACAATGCCTGGTTGTTCAATATATTTCATTGTATATATTGTTCCTTTTTAACCTCTGACATAATATAGGTCTCAGCAGGGATCTGTCAAGGTAATTGTGTAGTTAGTCAATTTCATCATTGCAAGATCATCAGGATGATAAACTCCCACACACCTTAACATACCTGCAACAGCACTAGACATACATTCTTATTGGTCCAACAGTGTAGGGCAGACCTGTATTTAACCCAAGTTTTGTATGCGGTATGCTATGGTTTCTTTCAGGCTTGATACAAAATGACTCTGCCCAGAAATAAATGAAGGCATTTATAGCTAAAATGATTTAGGGTCATTGTTAACATCTAACGCATGCTGAGGTTTTTCTTTATACCTCTCCTTTTCCCTTTCTTTCTTCCTCCCTTTCTTTCTTCCTCCCTTTCTTTCTTCCTCTCTATCTTTCTTTTCTTTTCTTTCTTTCTTTCTTTCTTTCTTTCTTTCTTTCTTTCTTTCTTTCTTTCTTTCTTTCTTTCTTTCTTTCTTTCTTTCTTTCTTTCTTTCTTTCTTTCTTCCCTTTTCTTTCCTCTTTTAGGAAATGAGTATGAATTTAAATATTTTGTTTGCTGCACAAGTATTCTACCATTAGAATAATCCTTTTTCGATTTATTTACTTTGTTCATAGGTTATCCATTTTGCTGAGGGCTGAACACAGGCTAAGTTCCTCACCTCTATCTGCAAAGTAGCGGGGATCACAAATGCATTCAAACATGCGAACCTTTAGGATGATATGACACTCTTATTACTTTCCTTGCACACTGGTTCTTTTTTTTTAATTTTATTTTATTTGTGAACATACTGTACAGAGGAGTTACAATTACATGGGCAGGATAATGCATACATTTCTTACCAAGCATTGCAGCCTCCTCCTTTGTTTACCCTTCACATCCCTTCCCAGCCTCCCCCCTCCCCCCATCCAAATCCTAATCCATCCCCCCCCCCCCCCGCACCGACGTTGTAAAGCTCGTTTTGGACATGACAACTTGTACTTCTCATTGTTGTAACAGGTCCACCTGTAACCTTAAACAACTGGTTTTCCCCCATCTCCTCCACAAGTTATACTGACATCAAATATATTGAAAGCAGGGGTTATATTGTGGGGGAGGGACATACAAAGCAACAAAGAGATAATCTTATAAATGCGTAAGAAACACATGCATGAAAGAAAAAAAAACATTAAAATACACATCTAAGGGTTCATTTTCCTGACATCACATTATCTGACCTTTTCCACTTGACTCATACATATACTAGATATTACAAATAAGGGAAACCATGGGACCTATGTTTCTTTGGGCCTGGCTTCCTTCACTTAATACAATTTTTTCCAACTTTTTCCATTTCCTAACAAATGGGGCAATGTCATTCTTTCTGAAGGAGGCATAGAATTAGATTGTGTATATATACCACATTTTCTTGATCCATTCATCTACTGAGGGGCATCTGGGTTGGTTCCATATCTTAGCTATGGTAAATAATGCTGCAATAAACATAGTTGTGCTGGTAGCTTTAGTGTGGTCTTGTTTGTAAACATTTGGGTAAATGCCCAAAAGTCGGATTGCTGGGTCATAGGGGAGCTCTCTGTGAAGTCTTTTGAGGAACCTCCATACTGCTTTCCAAAGTGGTTGAACAAGTTAACATTCCCACCAACAATGAAGTAAAGTTCCTTTCTGTCCACATCCCCTCCAGCATCTGTTGTTGTTAGAGTTCTTGATTTTTGCTGTTCTAACTGGAGTGAAGTGATATCTCAATGTCGTTTTGATTTGCATTTCTCTGCTGAGAAATCTGAGGTGATTCTAATTGGTTTCCCTTTATAGGTGATTAACCTTTTCTCCTTGACAGTTTAAGGATCTTTTCCTTGGTCTGAGTTGATCCTGTGTGGATTATAATGTGATGGTGGGATGTCCTATTCTGGTCTGGTCTATTTGGGGTTCTAAAAGCTTCTTGTATCTGAATAGGCCTATCTTTTTGTATGTTTGGGAAGTTCTCTGCTAGGATCCTGTTAAACAAATTTCCTAGACCATTAACTTCTGTTTCTAGGTGCTCCTCTACACCCATTATCCTTAGATTAGGCCTTCTGATGGTGTCTTCGAGGTATTGGATAGATCTATCATATTTCTTGGACTTGTCTTAGATGGTTGTATGTGCTTTCTCTATAATATCTAGGCTGTCTTCAATCCCTGAGATTCGATCTTCTGCATGGTCTAACCTGCTGTCAAGTCTCTCTACTTTGTTTTTTATCTCTTTTCCTTCTAATTGGTCAGCTTTGATGGCTTCAAGTTCTTTGTTGAAGCTCTGTTTTAGGTCTTGTATGAATTTCATTACTTCCTTAATTTGGTGTTCAGTGTTTGTTCTCAAATCACTTAGTTGATTGGTTATGGTTTCTTTTGACTCCCATTCCTTCTGTTGGGTTCCATTCAGCATTCCCTTTGTGGTTTCCCTGACTTCTTTCAGCTCTTTGTTAATGGATTCCATGAATGCCTTTAGTGATCTTTGTGTATTCTCTACCTTGTCTCTCAATTCCTGAATTACTCTTTGATTAGCTTCCTCCCGTCTGTGGGATTCCTGCAGTTCTCTTTCTTCCCGTTCGTGGGATTCCTGCAGTTCTTTTTGAGTGTTCTCAGCCTGCTCACGCCATTCCTCCCTTTCTCTTTGAGTATTCTCAAGTTGTTCACGCAAATCCTGTATCAGTTTTTGGGTAGCTTCCTCACGCTTATGATATTCCTGTATAAACTTTTGGGATGCCTCCTCTCTCTCCCTATCACGCTCATACAGAGTCCTTTGTAAGTTGTCAAACTTCTCATTTATCATGTTTGCCACCAGTGTTTGTAGGGCTATTTGGGAACTCTCTTCTGGGTTGTTCATTATCTGATCTGACCCCTGAATATCAAGATTGGGAATTGAGATACCCGGATTTGCATTTTTCTTGTGTTTTTCCGGCTTACTCTGCCCATTTGAGAGGAAAATAGCACCAGTTTTGTGCTAGAACACTATCTTAAAGCAACCATCAACCAACGTTTGCATTTATACAGTCAATAGTCTATAGATACAATCTAGTTCAACAGATACATATATTCAACATCAAACAAGTATATGTTAATGGGTTTCGAACCACAGAGAAGAATTTGGAAAACCAGAAATTTTTAGGGTTAAGGAGAGATGTGGGTAAAAAATAGGAATAGATTGTTGTGGGGAGGCACAGGGAGAGTTAACTATGTCCTAATCTCAATGCAGGAAATAGGTTGGGTAGGATGCAAGTAGAGAGAGAGAGAAAAGGAAGAAAGGGAAAGGGAAATGAAAAGAGACCAGAAAAAAATAGAAACGTAAAAATTAATATTATTATGGAGATTAAAAGACCATCTATTTAGAGAGGAATGTGAGTATATTAATAGAAGTGTAGGGACATATAGGAGAAGTGAAAAACTTAAGAAAATGCTTAAAATATTATATAGGTATAAAGAGGTAGTACTGCTATTAAGGAATTAAAGTCTCAGAGGTTTTGAATTGAGTAATAAATTTGTGGATTAATTGTGTACACAATGGGGGATAGGGTCTACTAGTTAACTACGGGTTTATCTGAGGATGTGCAGGACAAGAGTTAAGTCACATACAGAAGATCAAAATACAGGAAAAGGTGAAAAGGATTAGAAAGGGAGAGAAAAAGTTCAGAAATTCAGTAGAGCTAGACAAAAAAAACCAAAAAGATAGTTAAGAAAGAAAGAAAAAGAGAAAGAAAACAAGAAAAGAAAGGAAAACGCATATTCATGTATTCCTAAAATAAAAATTATAAGAGGGAAAAAAAGTTACTGGAAAACAATTATATTTTCAAAAAAGGCAAAAATTAAAGATTAATACAATTTTTAGAAAAGGAAAAAAATTATATATATATAAGGTACCAAAAAAAAAGAAAAAAAAGAGAAAAAAAAAGAAAAGAAGAGGAAGAGAAGAAAAAACAAGTTCTTTGATTTTTTTTTTGATTTTTTGGGAGGGGTGGGAAGAATCCTGTATCTCCCTTTTGTCTGTAAACATCCTCTTGTTGGAGTCTCTGGTCAGCTTGAGGTCCTGTGGCTTGATTGGTTTCTTAAGTCAGTTTGTTCGAACAGGCAGAAAAATCCTCTGCTTTACCCAAGATTTTGAGATCCCCCTCCCAGATTAGTTTACTGGGAGGGTGATCTGCTTTGAGAATCACAAAAGAGGGGGATGCAGTGGTAAGGCTAGGTTCTGGGTAGAGTTGAGACCTTTCAACAATCAGTAGCTTTTCCTGGGGCTGTTTTGTGAAGAAAAAAAAAAACTCCCAGAGCCCAGCCTGGAGCCGTTCTCAGGGTTTCTGTTTTTCAATTGATTGTGGAGGCTGCTAGAGGGAGGGGCAGCCTCTGGCTCTTGTTACCCAGTGAGGAAAGCCACTCCAATGGCTGTTGCCTGAGCTGGGTGACTTTTCCCTGGATGGAGCCGAGTCTGACAAGTCACTTCGCCGCCATTAAGTTCTTGTGACCTGCTAAATGACTTGTTTTATTCCAAGGACTGGGTTGGAGCTGGCAGCTCCTCTGAGCTTTGTCGGTATCCAACATGAAGATCACTGGTGTTGGGGGGGGGAGGGGTGGCCTTCCCTCCTCTGCTCCCTGAGGAGTGAGGATGTCGGCCTTCTACTCACGTTGAGTCTTGGATCCTGGGTGGTCTCTGGTCTGGGAACTTCAGGATGAAGATGGCCGCTCCTTGTTGGTTCTTGCTGGTGTTGAGTAGAATCCGCTCTCCCGCTGCGTCTGGCTCCTTCGTCCTGGACTCTCTCTGTGAGAGCTCAATTATGGCCCCGGGGCTGTGTTCTCCACCGCGACCCTGCTGCCGCTGCTGCGGCGGCTGCTGGCATGCGCTCAGTTGTGTCTTTTTGCCTTGGCTTCCCCTCTCTTGTCTAACTCTCTGTCCTGTGATGGCACACTTGGTGTGATTCTCTGGCTTAGGACTGTTCACTGGAACTCTAAAACTACTTTCTATGCAAGAGCTTGTTCAGAGTCCAGCTTCTCCTCCGCCATCTTCCCCAAGCTCCAAATCCTCTGCACAATGGTTCTGATCTGTGATCCTCTCAAATTCTACCTCTTCAATTAGTGATGTGAGTTCCAGTAGCCTGCCCTCAGTTTAGATCGTCTAAATGAATTATTGAAGGCAATTTCACTTAATCTCTTTTTTTTTTTTGCCAGTCCAGGGGCTGTTATAATTTTATTTCTAGACAAATTTTGTGTATACATGCACATTAGCATTAAAATATTACTTTTTCCCCCTTTTTTCCTTTTTAATTTTCTTGGTCAAGGGGCTTGAATTCTGGGTCTGGGCGCTGTCCCTGGCTCTTCAGATCAAGGCTAGCATGTTACCACTTGAGCCACAGTGCTACTTCTGGTTTTCTGGTGGTTAATTTGAAGTAAGAGTGTCATGGATTTCCTGCCAGGGCTAGCTTTGAATTACTATCCTCAGATCTCAGCTCCTGAGTAGCTAGGATTCCAGGCATGAGCCACTGGCACCCAGCTAAAAATGTTACTTATTTTAAGTTCTGTGTTTTAGTTGAGGGAGTAACATAAGTGTGTAGAAATTTAACTTTCAAGTTACCTCTCTAAGTAATTTCAGAATTTCATTTTCATATTGATTGCAGTTATTAATAACAGAAACTCCCAAACTAACAGAATAATCCTTCATTTTCTCCTTCCCATAGGTACTATTGGAAGAGAATGAGTGAGATCTTAGACAATATGTACTTGAAATTATAAAAAAATTTATATTGATGATACATAAAGAGCCAGATAACACAACGTGCTTTACATTTTCTAAAGAAAGGAATGTCATGAAAGTATATTTATTGGCAGGCTTTTCACTTGTAAAACAAAGAAAAAACAATTTCATAAAAAAGCTGAAGGGGATAAACAGCCATGAAAGTGTGATATAGCATTGTAGACTTTATGAAATGAACTGTTTCAGGTAAAGTAATACTTTGGAAAAGTTATCTGTTCACTAAATTTATTCATTATATTTTTTTAATTTTTATTTACCTGTCACTTAATATATAAATGCATACATGTGTGTGCTATATATATATATATATATATATATATATATATATATATATATATATATATATCAGCAGTATCTGTCCAGTGAACTGTATGGTTATTTATGTTTAGGTAATTTCATCATGTCAAGTCCATCAAAAAGATGGACTTCCATAAACCTTAACAACCCTGCAACACCACTGTACATGCAAACTTAAGTGTTCACCATTGTAAGCTACACCTGTGTTCTACCAAAGCTTTATATATATGGTGTTAGTTTTTCATTTAGTCTTCACACAAAATGTGTGTGCTCCTAGAAATAAATGATGGCATTTATAACTACAATGATTTAGAGTAAATCTTTACAATGAACACAAGCTCAGTATGAGTTGTTCTTTCTTTCCTTGTCTTATTTTATCTTTAGGAAGTTGATTTGAGTTTTGATGTTGTTTGCTACATAAGTATTCCACCACTGGAGTCACTCCACCACTCCTTTCTAGTTTAAGTTACTTTATGCATAGAGTAGCAATTTTTGCACCCAGCCCAAAAAGCAGGGATCAAGATTGCATTCCAATATCCCTACCTAGTAGGTTGATATGGCTGATACTTTCCTTCCTAGACCTATTCAGAACTGTGATCCTCTCAAATTCTACCACTTTAGTTAATTGTGTGAGCTCCTGTTCTCCCTACTTCTAGAAGATAGGCCAGACATAAATGATTACAGGTAATTTGAGTGAATCATGGGCTAAATATAAGTGATTTGATATTAAAGTGTAGGGTAAGTTTGAAAGTATAATCCCAGTAGTCAGAAATTTTGCTAAGTAATTTTGTTTCACATTAACAACACATCTTGACCAGAATTAAGGACTTACTTTTGCTGTCTGTCTAGTTGTATGTCATTTGGTAAAATAAACTTCATGTTGTCCATGTGGCATAAAGAACTTTGAATGGTCTGATGTGCTGGTTCACTTCTATAATCATGGTTAGCAATCAGAAATAAATAGATCACAATTTGAACATAGCCTAACCAAAAATTTAAGAAGTCCCAATCTCAATAAACTAGTGAGTCATGTTGAATCATGCTGCCATTAATCTCAGCACCACAAGAAGCTAAGTCTCTGCTTTATAACTGTTTCACTTGAGTAACTGGGACTCTTGGAGGCAGTCACCTCTATGGATGCAGAATCTGGGCTGAGATTTAGCAAGAGGAGGGAGGAGTCTGCCCCACCTTCCCAGGGTGAACCTCACAGAATGAAGTGAGCATGCTTGCTTTCCTCCTCCAAACGGCTTGAGAAGCCATGCTGCTGAGTGTTCATTATTTGATCCCAGTGACCTGTGGTAGAAGTAGAAGGAAACATTAAATAAATTTCACATATGCCAATTGAGCTGCTCTCCCAGCCTGTGAGTTCAACTCAGCAAGTGTTCATTATTTGAGAGTTGAGAAAGTTGAGGTAGGGGAGAGAGGGAGGGTGAGTGAAAGAGAGGAGAGATAGAGAGAGAAAGACCTGGGCGCTGGTGGATCACACCTGTAATCCTAGCTAATCAGTACGCTGAGATCTGAAGATTGCAGTTCAAAGCCAGCCTGGGCAGGAAAGTCCGTGAAACCCTTATCTCCAATGTCAAAAACCAGAAGTGGCGCTGTGGCTCAAGCGGTAGAGTGCTCGACTTGAGCTCAAGAGCTGAGGGACATTGCCCAAGCCCAGAGTTCAAACCCTATGACCAACCAATAAAACAAAAAAGAGAGAGGGGAGGGAGAAAAGAAAGGAAGGAAGGAAGGAAGGAAGGAAGGAAGGAAGGATGGAAGGAAGGAAGGAAGGAAGGAAGAAAGAAAGAGAAAGAAAGAAAGAAAGAAAGAAAGAAAGAAAGAAAGAAAGAAAGAAAGAAAGAAAGAAAGAAAGAAAGAAAGAAAGAAAGAAAGAAAGAAAGAAAGAAAGAACATGACTGAGAATGAATTGTTTGGAGTCAGGAGTCATATGTCAGAAGTACTACCTGTATTTGTTGTTAGGTTAGGTCTGCCCCAGGGCATGCAGACCCTATGCAGCCAATTCTTGGCTAAGTTTCAACCCTTTATGTGTTGCCTAGTATCTGGCACACCTGGAGGCAGCCACCTCCCCATCCTGTTAAGTCACAACCTGGTCAGCCTCTGGTCCCACTTTCCATCTGACCAGAAGTGAGTCCCAGAACTTGAAGTCACATCCAGATACAGTGTGGCCAGAGTTTCCCCCAAACAGCCACACCTCATCTGGTCCTTCACATAGATTCATCCTTGCCAGAGGTTGGATTGCCCCATTTTTTTTACATGCATTTCTACCATGTATGGCATGGGCAGCAGTTCAGTAAATAAACTTCTTTACCTGACTGAAAACCCTGTGGTGTTCTCTTCATTGGCTACCTAATGAAACTCACCAAATTAATATACTTTACACTTCAGAGTTTCTAGTTATGAATCCATGGATATTTTTGTGACACATATGAGATCAGTATCTACAAAACATATTTACTAACATCATTTAACAGTATAATTGTGCCTAGAATCTTTAATAGCAGCTTAATTAACAATAATGTCTATTTTGTTTGCTTTGCTTTGCTTTGTTTTTGCTTAAAGTAATAGAAGACTTGGTGAGACAATCTCTGTGAAGACTCAGGGTCTGTGTTGGACTGGCAGAATGATGCTGGCTCCGGCCTCAGGATTATCTGAGGACTGTGTTTGTGTATGTGGAAAGCTCTTGGCATACCAGCCTAGAGAGGGAACATGTTCTTTCTCCCTGTCTCAAAGCTATCATGTCTCAAAGCTGAGGAAGTAGCTCTTCTGCTTACTTACGCATAGACGAACAGCTAGTCAAGCATTTTCCAGAGTACGGGGAAATGGTTTGAGCTTGCTCTAAAATAGTTTAGATAAAAATATACAAAGATTTATCTCATAGTTTAAGCAAAATTGTATCTGTTGAAATTCTTTGTGTGAATGTCTGCTGAATAAATATTGGCAAAGATAATACTTCCTTGTCTTTAAATACCCACTAACAATAAAGCACAGCATGCAGTGGCAATTGCTGTTTGCACTCTGCAACCCCTGTGTCCTGGTGATTTTGCGACCCTTACCCAGGGACCCCAATGCCTGAGACGTTGACAACTGGCACACAAACAGGGACCCTGCAGTGTTGAATACAGGAAGGGATATTCAGGTAAGTACTTTTAATTACAGGGTGATGGAACAAGTTAAGTCTACTCCGTACTTACATATGCTAAAATATTTACTTGCTGCTTGTGGTGTAACTATTTCTTCTTTTGACATAGAAATGTGTATTAATGTATTTAGGGAATGGAATCATTGGTTCCCCGTTGATGGGGCATTAGATGTTGGTAATTGGAATTGAGTAAAGTATTGTAGAAAGAGATGTTCGAGAAGGGGAAAGGATTCCTGTTAGATTTTGGTCCATTTAGGCTACTTTACATACCCTTTTTAAAGCTTTAAATGAGAAAAGATTAATAGCGGACTTAAAGAAAGAGGCAGTGCCTTCTATTGTAGGTTTACTATTGGACTCGGAGGTTAAGGATGCAATAGATAAGGCTGCATCACAATTAGGAGAAAAAACAAGAGGTAAAGAAAGCTGAAAATGAACAAACTGAAAGCGTAAATAGAATGTCTGAGCAAATGGAATTGATTTTATCAAGATTACTACATATGGAGTTAGAAATTAGCAGAGTGAAAGGATAATCTGAGAAGGTGAAAGTAAAACAGCCTTCCTCTCCTCAGCTTGCGGAAGCAATTTTTACCGCATCACTCCTTCACAAAACAGAAGGCTCAGTGAGTTTGATGAAGAAATGCCTATTTTTTCTTATCCTGTAATTTGACTACCTCCTATGAATGGTATAGCTCAACCAACCAGATATGAGGGTGTTGCTGTCGATGATATTGGTAAACTTAACAATCAGTGACTTATGGTCCTCAGTCTCATTATGTTAAGGAATTACTTAATGGGCTTGCCCGATAATTTTGCTCCCGAGGATTGGAAGATGCTTTGTAGAGCCTTGCTTAAGGAACCAGAATACCTACAATGGCAAATGTAGTTTACTGACTTATAGACAGAAAGGACTAGACAAAATGCACAGAGCAATAATCCACGCCTGCAGATCATAACCTGTCCTATGTTGAGTGGAACAGAACCATATGCAGATGCTCATATGCAAGTGAACTCTCCTGAAGAGATCCATGAGCAGTTATGAGACATAGGTATTGAGGCATGGGAGGATTCGGCTGGTAGGAGAGCATTATGGCTTCTGGACTAAAGTAATTCAAAAACCTAATAAACACTATGTTGAATTTTTATCATGATTGACACTGACCTTGGAACATACTGTTGTGGGAGAGGCTGCACTGCAACAACTACTAGGCATGTTGGCTTATGAGAATGCTAATGAGGACTGTCAACGAGCCCTATTGCCTATTAAAGAATCTGGGGATGTAAATACATATTTAAGGGCGTGTAAAGACATTACATCCAAATCCCGGCGTTTGCAGTTGTTTGCTGAAACTATGCCCACTGCCTGGAATGCTTTACAAACCATCTAATCTAAAATGTTTTGGATGTGGTCAAATGGGACATATAAAGAAGAACTGTAAAAAGGCTACTGATGTTAACAAGAGAGGACCAGGAATTTGCCCTAAATATAAAAAGGAAAGCACTGGGCAAGAGTGTATAGATAAAAAATAGACAATAAAGAATTCCTATAAAGATGCTTACCCTATGCAGGGAAACTCTCCATCTGGCCAGCCCTGGGACCCAGGATTAATAACTGAGGGTAGCCAACCATTTTTCTTCCTCGTCCCCGCCACAGCCCACAGCACCGCAATGGACATGCCAATTCATTCATCTACTGAGAGGCATATTGGTTTAAAACATGCTTGCATGTAAGTATCAATTATGGTCATTCAAAAATGACAGATGTCACCTCCCCAGACATACTAAAATCATGATTTCTAAGTAAGATAGGATTTTATGGTGGTACAAGGGTTGAGATATATGGATGAGTCTAATGTGTATCTTTCACTGAATTAGGCAGGAAGATATCCAATATCATATGGGATAAAAAAATGGTAGTAAGAAGATATACCCTTGAGAAAGATATAGGAGGCTGACAGAAGTATGGATAATTTTGAAGGATTTAGAAATGCAAGCTCAAGTATGTCTCTTTAAGTGGAAGGGCAAAAGAAGGGGAAGAGAAGAAAATAACTGAAAGCAGATCATTGTCCCAACGTAGAGTATAAAAAAAACATAACCTATAACTTCCAAGTTAAAGAGAGACCAATATAATTCATCCCACTTAATTCAGATACATGCAAAATATTTACTTTGCTTTTTCCCACTTTAATGCTCCAAAATAATTGAAAACTTATATGAAACGTTATGTGATTGTCGTTACTTCAACCTGAACACTAATTGTGATGAGCCCTCTTTTTCTCAGTATGTTCTTGGAAAATACTCCCTAAATTGATGATGTTGTGACTGATTAGAGAGTCAGTGTAACAGGTTTCTATTGTATGATAATCCCTTTTGATTGCTCTATTTCCATTTCATCTGTACAAACTGCTAAGAACATTGTTCAGCTACCACTTCTTGTTTCCAAACACCCAGTCTATTTATGAAGGTACTTTGTCCATGTTAACCAATAGGGTAGTACTCACTCTCTGCGTATAAAAGTTCCACAGTGTAACTCTATGCCAACATTATAAGATGTAGAATTTAAGGCGTTTTGAGACAAACAGTGATATTTGAATTGAAAGGCTTCTTAGAGACATTTTCTTGGAGCTCATTAGTTCTTCTAAGATCAGAATAAAAGCATTTGTTCCCAACATTTAAAATAAAAAGGATCTGTTGAATTAATGGATCTAGAATTTTATGGCTTCACATTCATATGTCAAAATTTCATCAATATGAATTACATCTCTAGCAGTTCACCAAACACTGTTCTTATTGAACTTGTCTATGTCCTTTTAGTTTTCAAATCCAAATAGCATATTTCCTTCAATGTCTCTGTAACAGTTTTGACCTTTTCTTCGTGCAAATTCTTTCTTTTCTTTTCTTCTGTAAATCTGTTTCGATTACTTTTTTGTTTCCTTATCTCTTTCTTCCAATCTTGTCCAGACTGGTGCTCACATTGCTACACTTATGTCATAACTTTTCTTTTCTTCTTCTCTTTAATAATGCCCCCAATTTTATCATTCTTTTTCATATTCATGGTCATGGTTATTTTGATGATATCTAAACAGATCAATCTTTGCATCTGTTTAATATAAATGTTAATGAAAGACCCTAGTCCCCTAGGATACTTTCATCAATGGGAGGGCGCCCCAGAAAACTCAGACTCCAGGCCAGGAGATGCAATAAGCAAGAGGAGTTTATTCGACGTTTGCGCAAATTGACTCTCTGTCCCGAGCAGACAGGGAGCCCCGAGCAGCGGTTACAAGCCCTTTTTAAAAGGCAAAAACCACAAGATTAATGCATAACACAAAGCATCCCATGATTGGTACATTTAAAGGTCACCATATACACCAACAATCACTTTGCCACGCGGGAAATTTTGTAACACTCTTTGTAAAATGACTGGCCCATGGTTGGTTTAAGGGGGGGTTTACATGGTTACAGGCCTATGATTGGTTGACCTTTGGCTTAGCTTATGGTCTTGCCAGGAGGTCATTATCTCAAGGTCCTGTCTGGGGAATTTCTAAATGGGAACTGAGGAACACGTACTGTCTGTTCTTTATCTACTACCACTGACCTTGTCCTGGGGCCGGCATCTGGTCCCTGAAACTTCTTCATTCATTTCTGGGAAGGGAAGGGTCAATGCTAGCGTAAGCAAGTTTACAGAAGCAGAATCAGCAGTTAGCAAGTTAGTAATAGTAGTGGTCAATTTTTTTAATCTTTCAGTTAGAACTATCAGAGAATTTTTTCCCCTAAATTGATCATTTTCACCTGTAATCCTTATCACCAAGAACATGACTAACACATTTGCCTGGCCATAGATGTAGAACCCTTTAGATTTCTTGTTACCCTTCTTCTCCCACCCATTATATAAGATGAACAATCAAGGTTTTCTCAGTTTCTGTTACTAATTTGATTTATTTTTTTGTTTTTGTTTTTGTTGGTCATGGGGCTGGAACTCTGGGCCTGTGTGCTGTCCCTGTGCTCTTCAGCTCAAGGCAAGCACTCTACCTCTTGAGCTACAGCACCACTTTCGGGTTTTCTAATGGTTTTCTTTTTACTTTCCTAGCGAGTCCATTAAACTTCCCTCTTGAATTTGGTTGTCATGAATACCCAACTTCTATGTTAATGGGACAAACTCTAATGTAAAACTTTGTCTCCAAAAACCAGTCCAAGAAGCTGTGATCACAAATATTTGACTATACTTTTTTTTCTTTTTTTTAACCTTGAAAGTCTTTTTGTGTCTCAATTGCCAACAAAAATAAGTATTCCACCACTTTTGGGTTCAATCGTTTCTAACCTCAAAGATATATTTTGGGAACAAGATGCTTAGAGGAAACCAAAGTATACTCCACTTGTTATCTTTTCTATTAAGTCTCTCCTTAGATATAATATCAGGAAAAGTGAAGTTATTCTTTGCAAAATTATTTCAATTGATTATTTTTCTCTTGGTCTTGCATTTGTTCAACAAGATGTATCGAGGAGAATAGAGTTAAATCATCCATACCTTGGATGACAGTGTCTGTTACAAAGGACAATGCTTCTATGTCCTACTTCAATGTCCTCCTCTTAGCTCTTTCCTGATTTCCAATGAATAACAGCTTCTTGGCTTCATCTTTAGTGAATCTGAAGGACTATACGGCCTCCCCCATTGCTCCATCTTCATTGTTTCTCATTTAAAATTCTTTTAAGTTGCCTCATTCGGATGTGTAATTTATTTTCATGTCTTCATTCAATCTGTTCTTCATCGTAGTGAGGCAAATAGGCTCTGTAAAATCACTTTAGGGAACTAAAATATTAAGAGAATCTATATCAAAAAGTTTTGGCCTCTCTCCACTGTTGAAGCCAATATGCTTAGCTCGGGTTCTAAAAAGAGTTTTCTTACATTTTTCATTTCCTCAATTCTTTTCTGATCCCAAAATTTTTTGGCTTATGTAATAAGAGAAGTGTTCACTATCTCATCTTAATAAGGATATTATTTTTTGTGGGCAACATAGAAATGTGAAATCATTGGTTTGAATTATCCTATCAGATTTTTTTTCTGTGTTTCAGTGCTTCATGTGCAAAGACATTGTGGAAAGAATTACAAACAGAAAAATGTAAACCCAATACATTCTTTCATTGTTTAGGATACTTTCTCTCTAAATATTTTGACTCAAACTATATATTTCAGAGAATTACAGTTTGGTAAAGGTCAATTCACAAATTTTGATGTCTTTTTTTTTTTTTTTTTTAAGAACTTTGGATTTAAATTCCACTACAACCTTGTTTCACAAACTGAAAATATATTTCCTGGGTAAGGACATTTTCAAGGGAACCAGAGGATTTCCAGCAAGTTTTCTGAGGTTTATTCGTTTGTTTGTTTGTTTAATGAGCCAACTTCACCCACATTGATCTCTCTCCACTAAGTCTCCATGGATTTCTTTGCATGAAAGCCTCTTTTCCCAGGCAATTTTAAATTTTCTTAATAGGCTAAGTTGTTAAAAATCCTGAAGAATTAAAATTTACCTGTCATAATTGTAAAACTCTTTTGAAATTCCTTTATCAGAATCGTGAATTCACCAATCTTAATTCCACCTTTACCATCAGAAACAGTTAATGTTGTTTTCATGATATAGTGTCCATGCAACGATTCTTTTCCAGTGGCTTTGTTATGCATATATATTACAATATAAGCTGAAGCAGAGCAAAATGAACTCCAAGATATGAAAACAGAGGATTTTTTTCTTTTTGCGGTTGCTGTTTTTAAGGTAGTATATGATTTCTATTTTGTTTTGGGTTTTCTCCCTATGGTTTATCCCCCTGATTTTGGTACCCTGTATTTTGTGTATACATTTACCTTAATTAGGGAATGAAAGAGGAAAAACAAAATGGTGAGAAAAAAGACAAAGGGCAAACCAATGGAATAGCAATGCTGACAAGACAATATATGGGAAATGTATATATCAACTTGTGAGAAGTATTGAGGAGAAGGAAAACTGTGAGAAAAATGAGCGAGGAGGTAACAAGTATGAAAAGTTATGCATTAAGTACTTTTCAATTACTGATGGGATCATTGCAAGATATTGTTAAAGCATGCATAGATGCCTCACCAGCAGTCACTCAAGGAATGGCATATGCTGCAGCAATGAAAGGAGAATCATTCAGTGCTTATGAACAAAAATTACATAAGACACGACCTCAGGCTAGAAATGGGGTCTGTTTCTCATGTGGCCAGTCAGAACACATGAGTAAAGATTTTCAACAAAAGCAAAATATACCTAGTAAAAATAAAAAGGGTAAAGCGCCTGGACTTTGTCCACGATGAAAGAAAGGCAATCATTGGAAAAATGAGTGTAGATCAAAATATTATAAGGATAGAATTCTCCTAACAGCAGAAGAAAAGGAGACAAAAAACAAGAAGAGGGGTGCTCCCTCCGCCCCTTAAACGAAAGAGGGGAAACACATACTGTTACACAAAAATCCCCTACGGGATCAGTTCCATTAAATCCCCTTGTCTCCTCCATTTACAGTATGGGATTTACCAAGAGCTACTCCAGGAAGTGCAGGGTTTGATCTGGCAGAAAAAAGAGATTACATCATCTCTATCATGCATGCTGTTCAGCTAATAGAAACTCAAGTTTATGGTTCTGTAATTGAAGCAACTGTGGGCTTGATAATTGGTAGAAGCTCAAATTATAACAAAACTTTGAGGTATTACTCGGAGTAGTTGATGCAGATTACCAAGGGAAAATTAACGTAACGGTAAGGTCTTTAAAAAATATGCAAATACCTATGGATCAAAGATTAGCTCAAATCTTAATTTTAAATTATGTCCATCTTCCAAATCAAATCCTAAAACAAGATCGAGGTACAGGAGGTTTCAGTTCCACAGAAACTGTGGCCTGGGTACAATCTATTTCTAAGGATTGACCCATGAAAACTATAAAAGTGGATAGAAAGCCTATTAAAGATCTCTTGGACACAGGGGCAGACCCAACATGTATTTCAGGAAAAGACTGGCCCTCATCCTGGCCAATTATAAAGACAGAATCTACATTAATGGGATTGGGTATGGCTAACAATGTTGCTCAAGTTCAAAAATTTTAAAGTGGGAGTGTGAAAATAGATTTGGAAACTTTCAACCTTATATTATATCTTCTTTGCCCTTACATTATGGGGCAGAGACATTTTGCAAAACATTGAACTAAAATTCGTTACTGCAGATTCCTTTACTGTACAAAATTTTTCATAGGGGCCACTGATGAGAAGTTTGCTGATACAATATCATGGAAAAATGAACAGCCTGTGTGGGTTGATCAGTGGTCCCTAACTCAAGAGAAGATACAGGCTGTAGGATAATTGGTAAATGAGCAAATACAGAAAGGATATTTAGAGGAATCCAATAGCCCTTGGAATACTCCAATTTTTTAATTAAAAAGAAATCTGGGTAATGGAGGTTGTTACAAGACCTCAGAGCCATTAATAACACCATGTATGACATGGGGGTTCTTCAGCCAAGACTTCCATTTCCTGTGGCTGTTCCTAAAGAACATTATATAATAATCATTTATTGTCAGGATTTTTTAAACAATAAAATTGTATCCTAATGATTTTCAAAGATTTGCATTTCATGTGCCCTCATGTAATTTGAAAAGGTCCTGGCAGAGATATCAGTGGAAGGTCTTGCCACAAGGCATGAAAAATTCTCCTACATTGTGTCAAAAATTTGTGGATAAAGCTTTACAAAAACTAGGGAAGAGTTTTCTAATGCTTATATTATTCATTATATGGACGATATTTTAATAGCTGCTGAAAGTAAACATTTAACAGAACAAATTTTAACAATTAACCATTGAGCAATTAACCAACTTTGGTTTGCTTATTTTCCAGATAAAATTCAACATAATAAACCTTTAAACTATTTAGGAAAAATAATACATCATGTCACAAAAATGAGTATTAGGCTAGATAAATTAAAAACATTAAATTATTTTCAAAAATTACTAGGAAACATAAATTGGCTTAGACCCTACTTGAAAATTACCACAGGAGAATTACACCCATTGTTTGAAGCCTTAAAAGGGGATTCTAATCCTAAATCTAAGAGACAATTCACTCCAATAATGTTAGAAAAAATTCATTGGTGGAAGAATAGTTACAAGCAAAAGTGGTCCAATTGGACTATAATAAAGACTGGGATATTATAATATTAAAGACATCTTATACAAGATGTTTATGGCAAGATGGAGTCCTGGAATGGCTTCACTTGCCTCACAGTCAGACAAGAATGATAGCTTCTTATGTATATTTGTGCAGCCAACTCATTGGCAAGGCAAGGAGTAGGTCCTGAGAGTTACTTGAGAAAGAAATGTATAATATATTTATAACTTATAATAAAAACAATTAAAATATTATTACAGAATGATGAGAATTGGAAATTAGCATTATTAAATTATACAGGACAAATAAAATTTCATGTTCCTCAACATCCTTCATTAAAATTTGTGGAAGAGGTAAAAACCATTTTTCCATTAGTGGTAACAACACTTTTCGAAGGAGCTCTAACAGTTTTTACTGATGGGTTCTCAAATGGAACTTCAGTGGTATACATTCCAGACCATTCCCTATTATTAAAAGGGATCTGACATTTCAGAGCAACAGGAAGAAATTATTGCTGTAATTTTAGCTTTAACCATATTTCGCCAGCAGCATAACATTTACACAGACTCTAAGCATATGGTTAACTTATTTCCTGCCATAGAGACAGCTCTTTTATCAGGACAATTAAAAATTATAGACTTGTTACAACAGTTACAAAAATTAATTCAACTTAGAAAAGAAAAATTATTTATTGAACACATAAAAGACATACAAATTTACCAGGTCCTCGTTCATTTGGAAATATGATGGCTGACTTATTAACTAGAGAAACCATCATGCTTTATTTGTAATTAATCACCTTAATACTAATCAATAAAATCTTACACTTATGCAAAAACATTGGAGCGAAATTGGATTTAAAGTTCAGCCAAAAGTTAAAAGGAAAGATTTGCTCAGAGGCACCTGGAAAGGGCCTGATGTATTAATCACCTCGGGAAGAGGGTATACATGTGTGTTTCCACAGGAGCCGTGTCACCCATCTGGAATCGCAACCGACTTGTGTCCCCTACAAAAATAAGAGAAACCCAGGGATAAAAAACAAAACAGAAGATGCAAATGAAGAAAGCGATGCCAAAGCTCAAAAGTCTTCCCCTTTCTCCTCAACAGGCGAAGACAACAAAAGAAGCCCAACCACCCACCTGGGAATAAATTAAGAAACTCATCCATTCTGCGGAGGAGATTGTTGTTTCTACAGGAAAGACTATCACTGTTGAAAATAGGTTTCTTGCTATGCTTGCCATTATTGCTGTGCAGGCAGTGTCTGTTTCAGGAGAACAATACTGGACATATGTTCCTAATCCTCCTCTTCTTCATCCTATGGGACGGGGTGGGGGGATGAGGATATAATACAAGTAATGACAAATAATAGTGACCTGCTAGGGGGTTTGGAGGACTATTCTAATTCTCATATGACTTCTCAAACAATTAATTATGAAGGAATGACAGATACCACTCCAATTTGCATAACGCTATCAGGAGAAAATCTCCACGGGTGTTGGCCTATAAACTATAGAACTTTTTTGACTGATACCCTTGATCAATCCAATGATAAAAAGTTCTAAAAAAGATTGATGTGGTAAATTGGCATGATGACATTAGGCTTTCATACTTATAACGAATCCTTTTTCATTCCCAAGAGGAATATACATTTAGGTAACTGCCTACAAAATATCATGACAAAGATCAGTTTGGGGATGTATTAATTACCTCACTGAAATGGTGAGAATGTGGATTTCTAAAGGCCTCTTTTAACAAGCCTTTGGGGCACCAGATAGTATTTTTTATTTTTTCATTGCTAACCCCGATTATGATTATGCCGCCTACTTAAAACATAATTCATGAAAGTTTAATGGCTATGCTCCTGATAGGCACGGGGAACCCCTGAAAAGACGGCTCACTCCAGCATGGGTGGCTTCCGTTTTGGTGAGTCACTCTCTCTTTCACAATAAAATGGGCATTCATCTGTATTTGTTTAGAATTTTTGCAAACATGATTTTACTGAAAAAGCCCAAAGAACTAAGAGTACTGCAATTGGGGTAAGAGCATGTGTAGATTATCCTATGGGAATTTTATCTAGAAAACTAGATAATTTAATCATTATTAATCAAGGAAAATCTTATTATATTAGCTGTAAGGATTATATTTTTACTAATTGTCTTACTTCTTCTCTGGATAAAACATATTCTGTAATTTTTATTTTAAAAAGACCTTCATATGTAATGTTACGTGTAGATCTATAAAATGACCCTTGGTTTAAAAATTCTGCTTTACAATTGCTGAAAATTCTGGATATTATGTTGCAGCCAAAACACTTTGTTGCGGCCTTGATTTTAGGAATAAGTGCTTTATTAACAATAATTAGCTCTTTAGCGATTTCTACAGCAGCCTTAGTAAATGAAGTAAACACTGCTCATTTTGTTACTGATTTAAACAAATATGTTTCATTAGCCCTAGCAGAACAACAAATTATAGATAAAAAGTTAGAAATGAAAATAAATCCTCTGGAGGAAGTGGTTCTGGCTATAGGTCAGGAAGTTAAAAATTTAAAAACACAACTCTCAGTTAAATGTCATGCTAGTTTGAAATATATCTGTGTTACTGTTCTAAAATATAGCTTTTCTTTTCATCGGAATGCCACCAAAAATCATTTGTTAGGAGTCTGGAGAGATAAAGATATCTCTCATGTTATGGAGGCTTTACAGGATAAAATTATAGCAGTTAGTAAAGCTCATTTAGATGTAAAAATCTTACAATCTTTGGCAGCATTACGTGGAGGCTCTCAATCCTCTGGATTGGATTAATGTAATAATAATAAATACCATTGTCAGATCAATTCTTCCAATTCTTATTCTTATATTTCCAGTCATTTTCCGGATGATCTTTAGATTTATCTCTTCTGTGCACCAAGACATTCATGAGCTTCAATTAAAAAATAAAAAAGGAAGAAATGCCATGACACCTCCTGCTGAATCTGCGTGAGAGATCATGCCAGACAAAGCATAAGCTTCATGGAAGCATGCTTGCAGGAAGGGGTGTTGGTTCAAGGCTTCCTCTATACTTGGCTGCACCTTTATTGCCTCTACCTTTATTCTAACTATATTTTTCTTGGCTGTACATTTGTTTCCTTTATTCTTGTTTTGGCTATTTTTCTATTGATCCACGAACAGAGCATGTGAAGCCACTTACCCTCGTGCCTATCCTTGCTATTCTCTGCTCTCTCTCCCTACTTCTACTCCTCTTGCAGGCCGCCTCACATCCTCTGTGCAAGTACATCTGCCCCTGTGAGACCCTGGCCACTGCTGACACCACATTGAGGCCCCTGACCCTCTCTCCTCCTCCCCTGTGCCCAGTCCCCTCTTCCCCTTGGCTCCGCCCCCTACCCTTGCCCAAAAGATCAGCCCTGACTGGGCCCTAAGGCTTCCAGGCCATGGGAATTACAGCCTCACCTCAGCTCTGCACGCCCCGCCAACCCTAGCGCTTGCTCAGGGGATCGAATCTCCCCTCAGCCCCACCTCTAGAGGAGACTCTCCTCCAAGCCTCTCCACTCCACATATCAAGAACGTGCACAGTGACCCAGTTAGAGAGAGAGACAGAGAGAGAGACTGAGAGACTGAGAGAGATTGTTGGGGAAAACTTCCTCTCAAGGACTCAGAACATAGCACACTTTGGGATGACTCAGCACACAGCATACTTCAAAAAACAGCACAAAGCACACTAAGTAACAGACTCAGCACAATTTGTCCTTTGAAGGACTTAGCATATAGTAGCCTTTGGGATGACTCAGCAAACAACACACTTTGAAGGAGGGAGTCCATAGCACGCCCTGTATAGGACTCAGTGCATGGCATGCTTTGAAAAACTCAGCACATAGCACTCTTTCCCAGGACTCAGCATATAGCACCCTGTGTTAACACTATTTAAATACTTATACTTCAGCAGAAAAGCAACATGTTTAACAACTGTTAAAAATAAAGTAATAAATCAGAATATATTACTATACTAATCATTGAATGGCTTTTTAGTGGCAGTCAAACATGTAAGAAATGAGGTAATATGCCATTTGTTTGCACTTAATAAGTGAGAAAGAATTTTCTAGGTCTTTTAAAACATATCATAAGTTTAATGAAGAAACTATTCTGTCATGTCATATGATAATCAGATAAAGATGATATTAGAGCAAAGAACAGATTGTACTAAGTTTTGGGATGTCAATGTATGTACTTATTTTGGTTTTGGAAAATTGTGAGGATTTCAAATTGGGGTATTGTTCTTGCTAGGCTGGCATTATGTCAGTGGTTAATTTTAGGATAAGGGTTCCCTTTCCACAAAAACATGCACCTGATCTGTCCTTTTAAGTTTCCCATCATCAATTGCATCAGAGTTGCACACCAACTTGTCTAGCTTCCTGGATCCTGCAGTCCTTCCAATGTTAGTCTCTAGATAGTGCAGGATGGTGGAAATGATCTAATGCACCCAGCTATAGATTGAGAAGGAACTCCCCTAAAATTTGGCCTGGTTTCTGTTCTCAAGCCTCCTAAGTAGTTAAAAGTACAGATTGGAGCCCCTGGTGCCAAACAGTAACAGTATTTTTAAAGCAATTAGACATTTATATGACACGTTTGTGATTACCTCAGGAAAGGAATAAAAGAGCAATGAAGCATAGAGGACAAACAGAATTTTAGCTAGCTACTCAGAGGGTGAATCAGTTTAGCTAGCTACTCTGGAGGCCGAGATCTGAAAACCACTTTTCAAAGCCAGTACAATCATGAAAAAACATGTGATTATCTCAAAAAAACCAGAAGTGCATCAGTGGCTCAAGTGGTAGACCACTACTTTGGGCACAGATGCTTAGAGCAGGAATGATGAATGCATGCATGAGCACATGAACATGCACGTGTGTGTACAGGCACGTGTGTGCACACACACACACAAATGAGTATTTCAATGCAGAGTTCTTTATTTTTTTTTACCTTGCTGTACTTTATTTCCCTGTATTAGTTCACAAATTAACAAAATCAGCTAAGCACCTATTTACATACAACTCATCATGTTTCTCTAAAGTCTACTCCCTTTTGGGCAGCCTGCTCTTATTTGACCCAAAAGTAAATTATTCAAGAGATCAATTCATCTCCCTCATCTCTGTAATGTTAGATGATTGTTTAAGTTCTTCCTAGCAATATAATTTTGTGAAATCCTACATCAAGCAACATATTTCTTTCATGAAATGGGAAGCCTCTGGAAAAAAATAAACTATAGGTTTTACTCCTCCTGGCAAGCATCTGGAAATTTATTATCTTCATATAATCAATGATATGTCTGTGTATGCCAAAAATGGCTGTGAAAATAAAAAGACCCTTCTAAGCACATAGAATTCGTATACCATTAATAGGTATGAAGGTTTTTTTTTATTATTCTGAAAATACCATACAGAAGAGTTTCAATTACATGGGCAAATAATGAGTACATTTCTTATCAAGCATTGTTGCCTCCTCTTTTGTTTCCACTTCCTATCACTTTCCATCTCATCCCTCCTGCCCCTCCCCCCATTATGCCCCTCCTTGCGAAAATTTTAAAGTTCATTTTTCGACAAAACATCTTGTACATCTCATTGTTACAATGGGTCCAACTCTATCCTTTTTTAAAAGATTTTTTTTTCTTTCCCTTCCACAAACTATACCAACATAAAATACAGTGAAAACAGGAGCTATATTGTGGGGAAGGGACATACAAAGCAACAAAAATTCATCTTATAAATAGGTTAGAAACAATCGCATGAAAGAAAAAATATTTGAATGCTTATCTTGGGGTACATTTCACCTAACATCAACGAATCTGACCTTTTCTGCTTGTCTCAGACATATCCTATTTATTACCAATAAGGGAAACCATGGGGCCTATGTGTACTTGGACCTGGCGTAATTCACTTAATATAATTTTTTCCAAGACTTTCATTTTCCTAACAATGGGGCAATGTCATTATTTCTGATGGAGGCAAAAATTCCATTGTGTATATATACCACAATTTATTGATCCATTCATCTACTGAGGGGCATGTGGGTTGGTTCCAAGCTTAGCTATGGTAAATAATGTTGCCATAAACATAGTTGTGCTGGGAGCTTTAGTGTGGTCTTCTTTGTGATCATTTGCGTAAATGCCCAAAAGTGTGATTCCTGGGTCATAGGGGAGCTCCATATGAAATCTTTTGAGGAACCTCCATACCCCTTTCCAAAGTGGTTGAACAAGTTTACACTACCACCAACAATGCAGTAGGGTTCCCCTATCCACATCTCCTCCTGCATGTTGTTATTAGAGTTCTTGATTATAGCCATTCTAACTGGGGTGAGGTGGTATCTCAATGTTGTTTTGATTTGCATTTTTTATAGCTAGGGAAGTTTAGCATTTCTTCATGTGTTTATTGTCCATCTTTCCTTCCTCTTCAGAGTAGTTTCTCTTTAAGCCTTTAGCCCACTTATTTATTGGGCTGTTGATTCTTTTAGGATTTGTTTTTGGGGGATTTAATTTTTTGGAGTTCCAGATATATTTTAGATATGAGACCCTTGTCCATTGTATGGCTAGTGAAGATCTTCTCCCAATTTGTGGACATTCTATGGATCTTGCTAGCTATGTCCTTTGCCATATAGAAGCTCTGCAATTTCATGCAGTTCCATTTGTCAACCTTTCTATAATTTGTTGTGTTTCTGGGTCTCTATTAAGCAATTTTCAGCCTGTACCAAGGAGATCTAGGGTTTCTCCTATTCCATCCTGTAATGTTTTCAGAGTGTCTTTATATTGTGAGGTCTTTGATCCACTGGGAGTTGATTCTGCTACAGGGTGATATATAAGGATCTAGATTTTTTTTTCTACAAGTAGTTAACCAATTTTGAGAGCACCATTTACTGAAGAGGCTGTCTTTCTTCCATTCTATTTTTTTCAGCTCCCTTATCAAAGATTAGGTGGCTGTAGGTCTTTAGGTTCATTTCAATTCTATTCCATTTGTCCTGAGGTCTATTCTTGTGCCAGTACCAAGCTGTTTTGCTTACTATGGCTTTGTAGAAGAGTTTGAAATTTGGTACTGATTTTCCTCCAACACTGTTCTTTCTGTTAACGATCGTTTTTGCTATTCACGGTCTTTTATTGTTCCATATGAATTTTTGGATTGCCTTTCCTATGTCCTTGAAGAATGAGGTTGGAATATTGATAGGTATCACATTCAATTTGTAGATAGCATTGGGAAGTATTGCCATTATCACGATTTGATCTTTCCAATCTAGGAACATGGGAGTTTTTCCACTTTCTAAGTTTGTTTTGATATCCTTTTAAAGGTATTTAAAGTTTTCATCATAGAGGTCCTTCACTACTTTGATTAAGTTAATTCGTAGGTATTTTATTTTTTGTGGGGCTATTACGAATGGAGTGCTTTCCTAATTTCAGCCACACTTTTCTCATTGTAGGCATTCAGAAAAACCATTGGTTTTTGAGGGTTAATTTCATACCCTTCTAGTTTGCCCAAGTTTTGAGTAACCTTGAGTAACTTGGAAGTGGATTCTTTAAATACAAGATCATGTCATCTGCAAAGAGGGAAAGTTATACTTCTTCATTCCCTATTGGGTTCCTCTTTATGTTTGAATTGAAGAGCAGTAGAGAGTGGGCCTCCTTGTCTCGTTCCAGAGTTTAGAGGGAATAGCTTTAGATTTTCACCATTGAGTATAATGCTTTCTGTAGTTTTGTCATGCACAACCTTTATTGTATTGAGGAATGTTCCATAGATTCCTAATTTTTCCAGGACCTTCACCATAAAAGGGTGTTGGATCTTGTCAAAGGCTTTTTCTGCAACTATTGAGATAACCATGTGGTTCTTATCTTTGCTCTTGTTGATGTGATGAATTATGTTAATTGATTTGTGTATGTTGAAGCAGCTTTGCATCCCTGAAATGAATCCTGTTTTCTCATGTTGTATGATTTTTTGCATGAATTGTTGAAGTTGATTAGCCAAAATTTTGGTGAGAGGCTTTGCATCAATGTTCATCAAAGAAATGGGTCTATAGTTCTCTTTCTTTGATGAGGGTTTGGGGATTTGGGTTATGATGGCTTCATAGAAAGAGTTCGGTAGTGAACTTTCTCTTATTTCATTGATGATTTGGAGGAGTATTGGTGTGAGTTCTGCTCTGAAGGCCTTGTAGAATTCTGCTGTAGAACCATCTATTCCTGGGTTTTTCTTAGATGGGAGTTATCTTATTGCTCTTTCTATTTCAATGCTTGATATGTGCCTGTTACGATGGTTTAACTCATCTTAGTTTCAGCATGTCAATATTTGCCAAGAAAATGTCCATTTCTGCCAAGTTCTGAAACATATTTGCATAAAGTTTTGAGCACCATTCCTTTATAATGTTCTGAATCTTGGTTGTTTTTGTAGTGATGTTTCCATTCTCATCTCTGACTTTATTAATTTGGGTGTGTTCTCTTCTTTTTCTTTTTTAAGGGTCTGTCAATTTTGTTAATTATTTTGAAGAACCTTCTGATTTTGTTGATTCTTCATATGTTTTTTTTTTTTGGATTCTAATTCATTTAATTCTGATTGATTTTTAATTCTTTCTTTCCATCAACTTGATTGGGGTTTATCTTGATTCACTTTTTCAAGGAGTGTCAGAACTCATTAAATTTTTGATTCCAGGTTTCTCCAATTTGTTAATATAGGAACTCAGAGCTATATACTTGCCTCTGAATCGTGCCTTTTCTGTGTCCCAGAGGAGCAGAAAATCTCTGTGCTAGTTTTTCTTGAATAATATGAACATTTGAACTTCGATTCTAAGCTCTTCCATGACCCACTGGTGTTTGAACAGTGTGTTTTTCAGCCTCCATCTTTTACTGGACTTTCTTTGGTGGCTTTTTGTGTTGAGTTCTAATTTTATTCCCTTTTGGTCTGATAGAATGCAAGATATGAATTCAATGTTTCTGAATTTTGACAAGTTTGATTTGGAAAATGTTCCATGTGCTGCTGAGTAAAAAGTGTACTCTTATGCTGCTGGATGAATATTTGCTAGATGTCTGCTAAATCAGTTGATGTATGCACTTGTTTACATCTGCGGTTTCTCTGTTGAGTTTTTGCCGAGTATCACAGATCTATTTAGTGGGAATAGTGGCTTGTTAAAGTCCCCAACAATTAATGTCGTTGGATCTATGTGAAATTTATAGTAGTATTTCTTGTATAAATTTGGGTGCACTATTGTTTGGCAAATATTTAGAATTTTAATATCCTCCTGAAAGAGATATCCCTTAATTAGTATGTAGTAACCTTCTTTATCTCTTCTCAATAATGTTAATTTGAAGTCTATTTTATCTGATATTAGGATTGCAACTCCTGCCTGTTTTTGGGGGCCGTTTGCTTGGTAGATTTTGTTCCAGCCTTTCACTTTCAAAATGTGTTTGATTTTTATGGGCAAGTTGTGATTCCTGAAGGTAGAAGATAGAAGAATCTTGCATTTTAAACCAACTAGACAGTCCATGTCACTTAATTGGAGAGTTACATCCCCTAATATTGAGAGAGAGGACTGAGAGGTATTTAGGTGCTCCTGCCATTTTATCCACCTTCTTGGGTACTGCGCCTACTGGATTCTTTCTCTGGTTCTTGGATTCTGTTTGTATGTGGTTTCTTGGCCTTTATTGTGGTCTTGTTGGTTTTCTATGTTTAGGACATCTTTTAGTATCTTTTGTAGAGATGATTTGGTGGAGATATATTGTTTGTTTTTCTTTGCTATGGAAGATTTTTATTAGACCTTCAATTATGATTGAAAGTTTAGCTGGGTACACTATTCTTGGTTGATAGTTGTTTGTCTTTAGAGCATGGCATACACCATTCCAGGCTCTTCTTGCTTTAATTGTCTCTTTTGAGAAATCTGAGGTGATTCTAATTGGTTTTCCTTTATAGGTGACTGATCTTTTCTCCTTGACAGCGTTAAGGATCTTTTCCTTGGTCTGAATTGATCCTGTGTGGCTTATAATTAATTGGACGATGGGAAGTCTTGTTCTTGTCTGGTCTATTTAGAGTTTTAAAAGCTTCTTGTATCTGAATATGCCTATCTTTTTGCGTGTTGGGAAGTTCTCTGCTGGGATCCTGTTGAACAAATTTTCTGGACCATTACCTTCTGTCTCTATATGCTCCTCTATACCCATTTCCCTCAGATAAGTCCTTCTGATGGTGTCTTCCAAGTGTTGAATAGATCTATCATATTTCTTGAATTTGTCTTGGATAGTTGTATGTTCTTTCTCTATAATACCTAGGCTGTCTTCAATGCTGGAGATTCAATCTTCTGCATAGTCTAACCTAATGTCAAGACTTTCTACTTTATTTTTCATTTCTTTTCCTTTTAATTGGTTGGCTGTTATGGCTTCAAATTCTTTGTTGGAGCTTTGTTTTAGATCTTGTATGAAATTCTTTACTTCCTTAATTTGGTGTTCAGTGTTTACTCTCAAATCACTTAGTTGATTGGTTATGGTTTCCTTGGACTCCCATTCCTTCTGTTGGGATCTATTCAACATTCCCTTTGTGGTCTCCCTGACTCCTTTCAGGTGACTGTTTATGGATTCCATGAATGGCTCTATTGATCTTTGTCTATGCTCATCCAGCTCTTGCAATTCTTGTATTACTCTTTGATTAGATTTCTCACGTTCATGTAACTTCTCTAGTTCTCTTTGACTGATCTCTGCCTGCTCACACAATTCCTTTATTTCTCTTTGAGTATTCTCAACCTGCTCACGCAATTCCAGTATCAATCTTTGAGTAGCTTTCTCAAGCCCATGAGCTTCCTGTTTAGATCTTTGGTTTGCCTCCTCTCTCTCCCTAACACGTTCACACTGAGTCCTTTGCAGGGTTTCAATCTTTTCATTCACCATGTTTACCAGTAGTGTTTGTAGAGCTTTTTGGGAACTCTCGTCTGGATTATTCATTATCTGTTCTGTCACCTGATTATCTTGAGTGGGAATTGAGATACCCGGACTTGCCATTTTCCTTGTGTTTTTCTTGCTTGTTCTGCCCATTTGGGATGAAAGTAATGCCAGTTTTGTGCTAGAACACCATTTTAAGGCAAGCATCAACCAAAGTCCTGTAATTGCATAGTCAAATGTTTGAAGATACAATCTAGTTCAACAGATACAGTCCATTCAACATTAAACAACTATGTTTAAATGGGCTAAGAATACCAAAGAATAATTTGACAAACCAGAAATTATTATGTTTAGGGAGAAAGGTGGGGAAAACAGCGTTAGAGGAATGTGGAAAGGTAAAAGGAAAGTGAAATTAACCAAGTCCTAATCTCACAGAGGGAAATGGATTGGAAAGGATGATAGAAAAGAGAGAAGAAAAAATTTTTAAAAAGAGACAAGAAAAAATGGAAAGACAAATATTTAAATTTAAAAAGTGAAACTCTTAAAAGTAATGAAAATTTAAAGAAGTAAAATTGAGAGATGAACATGGATGAGAGGAGGGGAGGGATAGAAAGGAGACCTGAAAAACTAAAAAATAAAAATACTTCAAATAATTTATAGGTATAAATAAATAATACTGTTATTAAGGAATTTAATCCTAAGAGGTTTTGAATTGAGTGATACGTTTTTGGATTAAGAATGTACACAATTGTGAATAAGGTCTTATAATCAATGACAGGTATATAGGAGTTGAACAGAACAACAAATAATTCATGCAAAAAGAACAAAAGAAGAAAAAGTAAAACGAATGAGAAAGAAAGAACAAAAAAGACCAACAGGTCAGTAAACATTTTTTTTTTTATAAAGCACACACACACACACACACAGGTCAGTAAACATTTTTTTTAAAAAAGCACGCACACACACACACACACACACACACACACACACACACACACACCTAAAATAAAAGTTATAAGAGGAAGAAAAAAAGATTAATGAAAACAATTTTTATCATTAAAAAGTAAAAATTTAAAAAGATACAAAAAAGACTTCTTTGATTTTGTTTTTGGGGGGTTGATGGGAAGATCCTGTATCTCCCTTGTGTCAGTAACCAGTCTCTTGGTGGAGTCTCTGGTTTGCTTGTGGTGTTTGGTTTTCTGTGGCTTGATTGGTTTCTTAAGTCAGTTTGTTTGGGCAGGCAGAAAAAATTCTGTTGGTTTACCCAGAAGTTTGTGATCGCCTCCCAGGCTAGTTCAGTGGGAGGGAGATCTGCTTTCAGTATCACAAAAGAGGGAGGTGGCTGTTTCCTCTAGTTTGGAGTTATTGTAATAAGGCTGGGTTCTGGGTAAAGTTGAGGCCTTTCAGCAAACAGTAGCTTTTCCCTGAGGGGCTAGCTTCTGAGACATTCACAAAGCCCAGCCTGGAGCCATTCTCAGGGTTTATTTTTACTGAGTTTCAATTGATTGTCAGGGCTGTTGTAGGGAGGGGCAGCCTCTGGCTCTGTTTACCCAGTGAAGAAAGCCACTCCTTTGTGGGATTAGCTTTCTCTGCCTTGTTGTTGTGACTTTCCCATGGGTGGAGTTGAGAATGGCAGGTCAGGGTAGGTACTTGTGACTAGCTAAATGACTCTTTTGTTTTCATCAAAGAACTGATTTGGATCTAGCTACTTAGCCAGGCTTTTGTCTACATCAAAGGTGGATATCTCCAGTGTTTGGGTGAGGGGTGTCCTTCCCTCCTCTGCTCCCTTTGAGAAGGAGTGAGGATGTTAGTTTTGTACTCACGCTGGAGTGTGGGTTCCTGGGTAGCCTCTCGTCTGCTATCTGCAGGATGAAGATATCTGCTCCTTGTCAGTTCTTGCTCGTGTTGAGTAAAATCTGCTTGCCCGCTGCATCTGGCACATTTGTCCCAGACTCTCTGGGTTGTAGTTATGGCAGCTATGGATGGCACCACAGCCACCACAGCAACCTCAGCCATGGCTGCTGGAAAATGCTCAGATCTGTCTCCTTACCTGGATTTTTCCTCTCTGCCCAAACTCTCTGTAATGTGATGGCACACTTGGTGTGCCTAGGTCTGTTCATTGGAACACTAGAACTGCTTTCTTTGCAAGAGCTTGTTTAGCCACCAGATTCTCCTCCGCCATTTTCTCGAAATTTCTGAAGGTGTTTAAATATTACTGGAATTGTTTTGGAATAAATAATGTTCACCTTGACTATCTTGAGAAAGAAGAATTGGTTTCTCAGCACTATAGGTAAGAACTTGAGTGAAAGAAACAAAAGGAAAAATGAGGAACAACTCAACACATACATTCAAAAGAAACAAAACCCAAGAAAACACCAATTAATTCAGTACTCAAGAACCTGCAGGAAATGCAAAGATTTTTTTAAAAAATAGCTATGATAAACTTATGAAAATCCTGACTACGAGGGAGTCTACTATTGTGAGGATAGTGGTTAAAGCTCAGACTGGACAGAAAGATCTGTACACAATGCCAGGCACTTGTTATTCTAAATTCCAGGAAGAATAACATAAAGTAGACTGAGCCCACGATCATACACAAGTAGGAAGGAAGATTCTATCTGAAAGTTAATCAGGATAATTTAGGGCTGGGGGCATGCCAAAGTGGTAAGAACAACCATTTAGGAGACACAAGACACTCAATTCAAATTCCAATCTTATGTGCATTAAAGAAAAAAAGCTATGACTTTAAATAATGGGAATAATTGCAAGATTTGAATATTTGAGTGGAGAAAAATCCATGAGAGAGGTAGAGTTTACCCATGTTGTAATACTTTCTACTTAAGTGATAATATTATGTGGTACTCCAGACATAACAGAGTTACCTTGCAAATGAGCATGGATGTGCATTTGTGTGAAGGAAATACTCTATTTACATAAGTGTAAATTAAATACTTTTTGGGGGTAGATTTTAGTTCTTGTACTAAGAGCCTGGGTGATATCTCTGAGTCTTTTCACTCAAGGCTATCACTCTACTACTATGAGTCACAGTTCCAATTCTGATTTTCTGTTGGTTGTTTGGAGATAAGAGGCTCATGGACTTTCCTGACCAGGATGGTTTCAAACCATGATCATCAGCTCTCAGCCTCCTGAGTAACCAGGATTCCAGGCCTGAGTCGTCCATGTTTTTAATAATTTAGTAAATTGTACAGTTACAGAAGTTATAATTTATCATTATAACCTTTACAATATATGTGTTTATATTTATATCAATGCATACATATAGAAATATTTTAACATATTTTGTATCTACAGTAGATTTATGAAATCATCCTTCATTATAAAATAATATGGAAACAAGTTTAATGAGGAGCAAAACAAAGGGAATTGTCACATGTTTCTTGTTGTTGAATGAAATATGAATTGTGAGAATCAGTTTGAGAAAACCATTTAACAAAATGGATAATGGCTATTAATTCCAATCCCTTTTTTTGCCCATATTGTGCATCCTCACACATGAGTGTCAAAGTCAAACCACACTTTTTTGCCTTTGTATTTAAATCACATGTTATAATTTAGGGGATAGGTGAAGTAATCAAATAAAGATTAAAATGATACTAAGTGAGGCTATGAGTTAGAGCTGAAAATTATTTTAAATATGATAATAGCTAATTTAATCCCATATTTTTTACTTTTGCTCTATTGTCATATACCTCATTCCCACATTAGGAAAGTACATAGAAGGTTCTCACTAAATTATGTGGAAAATTATGAAAAATGTATTAAAAGAATATGGGCACATCGGGGCTGCGAAAGTGGCTCAGTGGTAGAGCTCTTGCCTTGCATGCCTGAGGCCATGGGTTTGATTTCTCAGCACCACATAAGCAAAAAGAAGAAAGCCAGAAGTGACGCTGTGGTAGATTGCTAGCCTTGAGCAAAAAAGCTGAGGGACAGCACCAGAGGGGCCCAGAGTTCAGGCCCCTCGACCGGAAAGAAAACAATAACAACAACAAAAGAATATGGGCACAGTCTGGTTTTAGCTGATTGGTACCTGTCGGGGGTAGTGTGTTTTTGAGGACCTGAAAAACGTTGTGATGTAGATGAATGAAGGGATGTGCTAATTCTGGAAAATTGGCTAGATGATTGCTCCCAGAAAAAAAGTGATGAATTTTCCCAAAAGGTTAGAGTAAAATCACTCTCACAATCATGTTCACTACTGCACTATTCACCGTAGAGAATTTATGGAAACAGCCCAGATGCACTTTAGCAGAGGGATGGTTGGAGAAAGTGTTGCACATATACACAATTGGATTGCACCCTTCCATTATAAAGACTGTTACAGCATTTGCAAAGAAATGGATAGAACTAAAATTATGTTAAATAAATGAAGTCACAGCCAGACACAAAAAGAACGCGTATTTAGAAGCCAGAATTTTATGCAAGTTAAAAAACAGTATTAATCAAAGCATGCTATTTGTAGAGGAGTATTTAACAGGTGTAATTTCTTATAAAATTGAACTTTTAATCCAACAAAATGAATACCAGGAGGCTACCACTTGGAAAATGTGAGGGAAAATCAAAGGGAAGAAATAAAGAGACTTATGGAAGTAGAGAGTGAAGCTATAATATTCAATGCAGATAGTATGAAACTAATAAAAACGAAAGTGGGTTGAGGTTTGGAAGGATGTGAGAAAGTTATGTAGAGATCCATTGTATTTATAAACTGATTCTTTGAATGGAAAACATTTCGTACACCTATTTAATAAAAATATAATTAAAAACAATGGAGACATCTGATCTTAAACCATGAGTCAATATTATACTTGCCTTCTCAGAAATTTTCTTTGCAGGTATTTTCCTCATAATGACAGAAAAGTGAACAACGCAATGTATATCAATACATCACTTTGCATATCCTAAATAGACAATATAAAAATCACAGTAAAAATATTAGAATATATCACATGATAAAATAAAAGGTAGAAAGTATCAAACTCTGATTGTTTTTCCAAGTACTTTACCTTTGGTATCTAATTTAATCCTCACAATAATCCCATAAAGTGAAACTATTTCTATTTTTAATTCTAAGATGATGATATTTAAGTCTTCAGAGTTGGAATTACTAGGACAACATTCTACACACGGTAAGTGTTAGCCTGCGTTCCATTCCCACTATATGAACTAACCTCATTCTATTTTATAACTAAATACCAGCACTCAGTCTACTAATTCTAGGAAAATTCCCAAAATTATTGTGCACACTCTAATAATATTTCCTTTATCTTTGTTAGAAAATAGGTAACTAAGACGGACACCGGTGGCTCACGCCTATAATGCTAGCTACTCAGGAGGCTGAGATCTGAGGATTGTGGTTCAAAGCCAGTTTGGGCAGGACAGACTGTGAGACTCTTATCTCTAATAAACCACTAGTAAACTGGAAGTGGCACTGTGGTCCAAGTGGTAGAGCGCTCGCCTTGAGTGGAAGAGCGCAGGAACAGCACCCCAGCCCAGAGTTCAAGCCCCATGACCAACAACAACAAAAAAAGACAAAAAGTAACTGTAAGAAGAAAACTCCATGTTCATAATCAATTTATACCTCCCTAGTGAAAGGAACTGCTAAACTATAACATTCTTGATTTCTAGCTCAAAATAGTAGAAATCATATTTTATGCCTTCACTCAACACTGCACTGCCTGGGGACCCCATCTCTGGTTAACACAGTCTTACTGAAAGAATGACCTGCCCAATTCCTGATGGAAACAGACTGCAGGCCTTTTGGAGCAATCGTTTCCACATTGTAGCTCACCTAAATTTTTTACCATTTGAAGTATTTTGATTGCTTTTTATACCCACCATTTTGAGAGAAATGTACTACTTTAAAATGTTATTAAAGAAAGAATGATATAAAATCACATTTGACCCCAGATAAATATTTTACCTTTCATATACCCAAAAATGCAGTCTTACCTATCATTAATGTTAGGAACGAGAGGTTAAAAATCATTGACACCAAGACCTAATTATGAATTAAAGACTCTCCAACTTGTGAATACAATTGGTTTAAAAAGACATCAATACTACTGCATTTTTAAGTCCCTATGATAATGATAATGATTCGTTATGATCATCATAATGATAAACTATTAACACTTAAAAATAACTCATTTTCTTGGGAGTAGGACGAAAAGCACAAGGTTAATCCTAATTATTTTAAAAGACCTTTATTTAAAAGTTCACTCAAAACTATAAAGATTCTAAAACTAACTGAAATAGAGAGGAAATAATTTAACTGCATCATCTACATTCAATGGACTATTAATAGAAAACAAAATTATACTAATAATTAGCTTACCCAATTCACTTAATTCTTTTATTCTATTCCATTTACATTCATAAAAACTGGGTTTTCATAAAATGAAGCATAAAAAAGCATATATACCCACTTACTTTTTCAGATCTTCACAATATTTCAGAAATTTTAGCTCTACAGTCAATGAACTGAAATAATACTAAAATATTCAAAGGATTTTCAGAAATTGCAAGACTTGCTCTGAGATGTTATGTATATTGGAACAGATATTCAAAAAGCCTTATTTGTTAAAGTTGCCGTAGTTTCTCCCACAAAAAAGCCATTAGTAAAGATACCTGTGCATGTACAAAACACCTTCAAATGCATCCACAATATGGACATAACACTTGCTTTTTGTTTGTTCGTTTTTGAAAGGAATATCTAACAAGCATATCCACAATACTTATTTTCAATGAATAAGATGGGATATTCAAACATAATATGGGTTGGATTATCTCTTAGTGAGAATAGATATAATCTTGCAAAGAAAGTGATTTTCAACAGAAATCCGGAAAGAGTTTATCCAACTTGTGTTTCACAGGAATAATCAGAGAGTAATACCTGTTTGGTCAAGTCGGTCCAAATCACTCTATGAGTGTATCTTAAAAGTATAACCAATTTAAGAGGTCAAATACGTATTTTGTACTGACAATCATCTTATAGCAACAACTTATTAACTAATTATGTCTGTATCTTCTTACCTAACATACAATAAGAGCTGAAAGCTGTCTCTTTTTCTAACTTAATATTGTAAATGCTTTGATTATGATGTTATTATTAGACAAATAATATGTACAAAGGCTGGTTCCACTGAAATGACATGACAGAACACTGATAAATAAAAACATTGCAACACAGTTAGCTTTTTTCAGCCTCACCCTGTCCACATTGGCAAGCAACATTGCAACAGCACACGCACACATATACACATACACACATGTTCGCACATGTACACACACATATACACGCATGCTAAATTCAGGGTTTATTGTACCAAAAAGTCCACATAAAATATTAGTGATTAGGACAAATGATAATATACCTTATTACAAAATAATACATAAACCATTACCACGCATGTTACATTTTACCTGCCTCTCCACATGTGACCACTTAATTTAGTTTTAATTAATTAATTACCTTATTAATTAATTTATTTGTTTGGTGCTACTACTAGGGCTTGAACTCAGGGCCTGGCTTTGTCCCAGAATTTATTTTTTGTTTCAGTTTTCTCAGGGCTAGCATTTTACTGCTTGTACCACAGCTCCATTTCTAGGTTTTGCTGGTTACATTCAAATCAGAATCTAATGGACTGTTTTTTCTTGGTCTGCTTTCAAACCACAATGCTCAGATTTCATCTTTCTGATTAACTACTACTAAAGACATAAGCCATCAGTGTGGCTTCTACTTTTTCCTATATAGTTATCTAATGCACATACTTAGATGGTAATTTTAAAATGAGAGTATAGAAGCAAGATGTACAGTGATGATACTGTCCTGTCAGAAATTCAAGTTAGTAATGTAAATTTATTCTTAAAACCATACACAAAAAATACCATGATATAGTGTAAGAGAACTCACTATTAAACATAGGAGCCTTAAGAGCTTTCTAATAGATCCATTATTTATTGGTACCCAACATTAGAAAAATGTATGCGGCATTGGTAAAATAGAAGTCCTTTGCATGACTACATACATTCCTTGTTTTTATAAGACACTTGCTTTCATCTAAAAAGTAGGCCTGTCTATTGTCTTCATGTGATTTTGATGATTGAAAGTGCTTAGTGAGAAGGTCAAAATGTATTAGTAGTCCTTCACTATCAATTCTCATTTTCTTCTTGGAGAATATAATAATCAAATCAATAGTTCAGAATCGGCAAGCAATACTTCAGAATCATGCTTCCAGTGCAAGTGGATCACCAGTAAGAAATCCTCAATACCAATTTCCACAAAGTTTTGTCACAGATACAATCTCCCTGCCTTCTCTAGCTGCTTTACTACCCTCTTATTCCTTCATTGTACAAGAAAAGTATGATTCAACTGATTTCAGTCAGATCTGTTACTAGAACTATCAAGGATTTATTTTACTGTCTGTAGTTTGGTAAAGTTATGTCTCTTTACGTAGGCTACTAAAAATGTATTTACTAACTTTAAGTAAATACATAAATTCGATTTCCATCTCTTTTAAAAATAAAATTTTGTTTGCTCTACAAATTGATCAGAGGCATGGATTATGTGGCTAGCAACGTCATTACACATTTTTCTCTTTCTTTCTCTCTCCCTTTCATGGTTCTCATATATAACACGATTGCTCCATAATTATTCTAATTTATTTTGCTTTTATATTTTTGGTTGTATCATTTCACTTTTTGCTCTGCCATTTCCCCAATCATTTATATGGAAGGCATTATTTCCTATTTTCTCATGCCTAGAATAAGCTGCACATGAAGACATCACTTGTCCTCATTTTCAGTGTGTACATTTGAATATGGAGGAATATCTTTCCTCTGCTCTCCATCAATTCCCTACTCTCCAGTTAGAATAATTTCGAATAGTAAAATTGGAAAAAGAGAAAATAAATCATGGTGAATAAACAGTTGCAGAAAATTCACCAGATATTTCTGACCAGTTCAACCAATGTGAACTATTAGGGAAATACATGGACATCTCATTCCCACTGGCACTCAAAGTCTCTGGTTAGGCAATTCTTAGGAATATGGGGAACAGGATGAAAAAGTAAGGAATGTTATCACTTGCAAGAAAAAAACATTGGAGAAGCATCCAACCATATTTCTTCAATGGGCTGTCGAAAATATTCAGCTTACTACAGTGCGGAGACTTCTTTCTCAAAAGGCCACTTATGTGAATAGTAGGGATGATGATCAGTATATCCCTCTTCAAGAAGCCTACGGTGGACACTTAGACATTGTCAGTGAGTTGGTGTCTCAAGCGGCATATGCAATAACTGTAGATGACTGGACACCCCTGAACAGTGCATACACGTGGAATAATACCAGAGACGCTTCTTTCTTACTTCATCATGATACAGATACCAATGGCCAAACTAACGGACTTTTTAAAAAAATTTTTTTTGGTCTGGTCGTGGGGCCTGAACTCTGGGCCTGGACGCTGTCCCTCTTCTCTTTAGCTAAAGGCTAGCACTCTACCACTTGATCCACAGCACCACTTCCCGCTTTTTTTTCTGCTTATGTGGTGCTGAAGAATCGAACCTTGGGCCTCATGTATGCAAGGCCAGCGCTCTACCACTGAGCCACTTTCCCAGCCCAAATATTTTTGTTTGTTTGATTTTTGTTGTTGTTGTGGTTTTTTTTTTTTTTTGGTCGGTCATGGGGCTTGAGCTCTGGGCTTGGGTGCTGTCCCTGTGCTCTTCAGCTCAAGGAGAGTGTTCTACCGCTTGAGCCACAGTAACACTTCCCCAAACTAAAGGACTCTTGACACCCTTATATCTTGCTGTTGAGAATTGAGATAGCAAAGATACGCTGGATCGCCTTCTGCTGAACCATTATATAAATCCAGGCCTGAAGAACAACATAGAAGAAACTCTTTTTGACATTGCCAAAAGCATAAGTATGTATCACTACCTCTAAGAAGTTGTAAAAGGCTGTACAAATTGTTCACTGAAGTCCTAATGGTCGGGTTAAGTTTCTTAAATTTCAAAAATGCAAGTTCATCTTTTGTGACCGTACAAAATATTTTCACAATCCAAATAAGAACAATATCTTTTTTTTTTGGTCGGTCATGGGGCTTGAACTCTGGGCCTGGAGCTATCCCTGTGATCTTCAGCTCAAGGTGAGCCCTCTACCACTTGAGACACAGCTCCACTTCCAGTTTTCTAGTGGTTTATTTGAGATAAGAGTACCACAGACTTTCCTTCCCAGGCTGGCTTTGAACCATGATCCTCAGATCTCAGTCTCCTGTTTAGCTAGGATTATAGGCATGAACCACCAGTGCCTGGCAGCACCAATATTTTACTGTAAAAATTCATGGATTCTGCGGAATTCTTCCAAGTGAATTGCCTGCCTTGGATGGAAAAATGTATTCAATAGATTTTGTAAACATGTATAATAATTTCTTCAGAGTTTGTGATTTTTTAATAAGAAATAATTTTAATATACCTGTTGAAATGAGTAGTAAAGAAACTAAAATATTTCTGGTGCTTCTCTGAAAAAGTATATTTTAAAATATTCTATATTCTATGTTTGTATAATGTTCATAATTTATTTTCTCCTAGATATGCATTGAATTCTATATTATTTTATAATATATACGTTCATTAATGTGTCCTTTCCGATTGTATTCGATATAGAAACAATTTGATTCCTTTTTTTCTAGGTCTTAATATTATTTTTCTTTGGGATAAAATGACAATGTTGTCTAATTTGAAAAGTTTTGTAAAGTTTATGCTATGTAAACGCCTTTCTGAGGTGATTTTTTTTTTTTTTTTTTTTTTTACAATGATGTATGTATTTTTATTTGTGGTCCTGGGGCTTGAATTCAGGGCCTGGGCATTGTCCCTGAGTTTCTTTTTTTTTTTTTTTTTTTTTTTTTAAATTGTATTTTATTTTATTTGAGAACATACTGTACAGAGGGGCTACAATTACATGGGCAGAATAATGCATACATTTCTTACCAAGCATTGCAGCCTCCTCCTTTGTTTACCCTTCACTTCCCTTCCCTGCCTCCCCCCTCCCCCCACCCAATTTTACCCCCCTCCCCCCACCCAATTATACCCCCCTCCCCCCCCCCACACCGAAATTGTAAAGCTGGTTTTGACATGACATTTTGTACTTCTCATTGTTGCAACAGGTCCACCTGAATCCTTAAACGATTTGTTTGTCCCCATCTCCTCCACATGATATACTGATATCAAATATAGTGAAAGCGGGGGTTACACTGTGGGGGAGGGACATACAAAGCAATAAAGGAATAATCTTATAAATGCATTAGAAATACATGCATGAAAGAAACGAAAACATTAAAATACATATTTAAGGGTTCATTTTCCTAACATCACATTATCTGGCCTTTTCCGCTTGACTCATACCTATACTAGATATTGCATATAAGGGAAACCATGGGACCTATGCTTCTTTGGGCCTGGCTTACTTCACTTAATATAATTTTTTCCAAACCTTTCCATTTCCTAACAAATGGGGAAATGTCATTCTTTCTGATGGAGGCATAGAATTCCATTGTGTATATATACCACATTTTCTTGATCCATTCATCTACTGAGGGGCATCTGGGTTGGTTCCATATCTTAGCTATGGTAAATAATGCTGCAATAAACATAGTTGTGCTGGTAGCTTTAGTGTGGTCTTGTTTGTAAACATTTGGGTAAATGCCCAAAAGTGGGATTGCTGGATCATAGGGGAGATCTATGTGAAGTCTTTTGAGGAACCTCCATACTGCTTTCCAAAGTGGTTGAACAAGTTTACATTCCCACCAACAATGAAGTAAGGTTCCTTTCTGTCCACATCCCCTCCAGCATCTGTTGTTATTAGAGTTCTTGATTTTTGCTGTTCTAACTGGAGTGAGGTGATATCTCAATGTTGTTTTGATTTGCATTTCTTTTATGGCTAGGGATGTTGAACATTTCTTCATGTGTCTATTGGCCATCCTTCTTTCTTCTTCAGAGAAGCTTCTCTTTAAGTCTTTCGCCCACTTATTTATTGGGCAGTTGTTTCTTTGAGGATTTGTTGTTGGGTGGTTTAATTTTTTGAGTTCCAAGTATATTTTTGATATGAGACCTTTGTCCGTTGTATGGCTAGTAAAGATCTTCTCCCAATCGGTGGGCTTTCTATTGATCTTGCTAGCTATGTTCTTTGCCCTGCAGAAGCTCTGCAATCTTATGCAATCCCATTTGTCCAACCTTTCTTTGATTTGTTGTGCTTCCGGGTCTCTATTCAGAAAATTTCGACCTGAGCCAAGGAGACCTAGGGTTTCTCCTATTCCATCCTGTAATGTTTTCAGAGTGTCTGCTTTGAGTTCAAGGTCTTTGATCCATTTGGAGTTGATTCTGGTGCAGGGTGATATATAAGGATCTAGCTTTAGTTTTCTACATGTAGTTAACCAATTTTGCCAGCACCATTTACTGAAGAGGCTGTCTTTCTTCCATTCTATTGTTTTAGCTTCCTTATCGAAGATTAGATGGCTATAGGTCTGTAGGTTCATTTCTGGGTTTTCAATTCTATTCCATTGGTCCTGAGGTCTGTTCTTATGCCAATACCAAGCTGTTTTGATTACTATGGCTTTATAGTAGAGTTTGAAATTTGGTATTGATATTCCTCCAGCAGTGTTCTTTCCGTTGAGGAGCGTTTTTGCTATTCGGGGTCTTTTATTGTTCCATATGAATTTTTGGATTGCCTCCTCTATTTCCTTGAAGAATGAGGGTGGAATTTTGATAGGTATCGCGTTGAATTTGTAGATAGCCTTGGGAAGTATTGCCATTTTCACGATGTTAATCTTGCCAATCCAGGAGCATGGGAGGTTTTGCCATTTTTTAAGTTCTGTGTTGATTTCCTTTTTCAAGATTTTAAAGTTTTCATCATAGAGGTCCTTCACTTCTTTGGTTAAGTTAATTCCTAGGTATTTTATTTTTTGTGGGGCTATTACAAATGGAGTTGCTTTCCTAATTTCAGCCACACTTTTCTCGTTGTTGGCATATAGAAAAGCCATTGATTTTTGGGGGTTAATTTTATAACCTGCTACTTTGCCAAAGTTTTGAATCAGCTTGAGTAATTTGGGAGTGGAGTCTATGGGATTCTTTAAATACAAGATCATGTCATCTGCAAAGAGGGAAAGTTTTATTTCTTCTTTCCCTATTTGGATCCCCTTTATGTCTGCATCTTGCCTTATTGCTGTAGCTAGGCATTCTAATACTAGATTGAAGAGAAGTGGAGAGAGTGGGCATCCTTGTCTTGTTCCTGAGTTAAGAGGAAATGGCTTTAGTTTTTCACCATTGAGTATAATGCTGGCTGTAGGTTTGTCATATACAGCCTTTATTGTATTGAGGAATGTTCCATGGATTCCTAATTTTTCCAGAACCTTCATCATAAAGGGGTGTTGGATCTTGTCAAATGCTTTTTCTGCATCTATTGAGATAACCATGTGGTTCTTATTCTTGCTCCTGTTGATGTGATGAATAATATTAATTGATTTGCGTATATTGAACCAGCTTTGCATCCCTGAAATGAATCCTGTTTGATCATGGTGTATGATTTTTTGGATGAATTGTTGAAGTCGATTGGCCAAAATTTTGTTGAGAAGTTTTGCATCAATGTTCATCAAAGAAATGGGTCTATAGTTTTCTTTCTTTGATGAGTCCCTGCCTGGTTTTGGGATGAGGGTTATGATGGCTTCATAGAATGTGTTTGGTAGTGAGCTTTCTCTTTCAATTTCATTGAAGAGTTGGAGGAGTATTGGTGTGAGCTCTGCTTTGAAGGCCTTGTAAAATTCCGCTGTAAAACCATCTGGTCCTGGACTTTTCTTAGCTGGGAGGTCTCTTATTGCTGTTTCTATTTCAATGCTTGATATGGGCCTGTTAAGCTGGTTTAACTCATCTTGGTTTAGTTTTGGCATGTCAATATTTGCTAGGAAAAGGTCCATTTCTGTCAAGTTCTCAAACTTATTAGCATAAAGTTTTGAGAAGTATTCCCTTATAATGTTCTGAATCTTGGTTGTTTCCGTGGTAATGTTTCCATTCTCATCTCTGAGTTTATTAATTTGGGTGTGCTCTCTCCTTTTTCTGATAAGGTTTGCTAAGGGTCTGTCGATTTTGTTAAGTTTTTCGAAGAACCAACTCTTTGTTTTGTTGATTCTTTCTATAGTTTTTTTGGATTCTAATTCATTTAATTCTGATTTAATTTTGATTATTTCTTTCCGTCTACTGGATTGGGGTTTATCTTGCTGCTCTTTTTCAAGGAGGTTTAGATGTGTCATTAAATTGTTAGTTTCCGATCTCTCCAATTTGTTGATGTAGGAGCTCAGAGCTATAAACTTTCCTCTGAGTACTGCCTTTGCTGTGTCCCAGAGGAGCTGGTAATTTGTGTGTTCATTTTTGTTGAATAGCATGAACATTTGAATTTCCTTTCTAATCTCTTCCATGACCCACTCATGATTCAGTAGTGTGTTGTTCAGCCTCCATGTGATACCGGACTTTCTTTGGTGGCTTTTGGTGTTGAGTTCTAATTTTATTCCCTTGTGGTCAGAGAGAATGCAAGGTATAACTTCAATGTTTCTGAATTTAGACAAGTTTGCTTTGTGGCCTAAAATGTGGTCTATTTTAGAAAACGTTCCATGTGCTGCTGAGAAGAACGTGTATTCTGATGCTGCTGGGTGAAATGTTCGGTAAATGTCTGTTAAGTCTAGTTGATCTATGCAGCTGTTTAGATCTGCGGTTTCTCTGTTGAGTTTTTGCCGAGTTGATCTATCTAGTGGGGAGAGTGGTGTGTTAAAATCCCCAACGATTAATGTCTTTGGATCTATCTGGGATTTGAGGGAAAGTAGTGTTTCTTTGATAAATTTGGGTGCTCCATTGTTTGGCGAATAGATATTTAGAATTGTAATATCCTCCTGAAGGAGAGATCCTTTAATTAGTATGTAGCGACCTTCTTTATCTCTTCTCACGAATTTTAATTTGAAGTCTATTTTATCTGATATTAGGATTGCAACTCCCGCCTGTTTATGAGGGCCGTTTGCTTGGTAGATTTTGTTCCAGCCTTTAACCTTGAAAATATGTTTGTTTTTACGGGCAAGATGTGACTCCTGCAGGCAGCAGATAGAAGGGTCTTGTTTTTTAATCCAACTAGACAGTCTATGTCGCTTAATTGGAGAGTTCAGTCCGTTAACGTTAAGAGATAGGACTGAGAGGTATTTGGGAGTTCCTGCCATGTTATCCACCTTCTTGGGGGCTGTGAAAACTGGGTTCTTCCTAAGGTTCTTGGATTCTCCGTTTGTGTGCAGTTTCTTGGCCTTTGTTGCGTTCTTGTTGGTTTTCTATGTGTAGGACATCTTTAAGAATCTTTTGCAGGGCTGGTTTGGTGGAGATGTATTGTTTCAATTTTTCTTTGCTATGGAAGGTTTTTATTTGGCCTTCAGTTATGAAGGAGAGTTTAGCTGGGTACAGTATTCTTGGTTGATAGTTGTTTGTTTTTAGGGCATGGCATACGTCATTCCAGGCTCTTCTTGCTTTGATTGTCTCTGCTGAGAAATCTGAGGTAATTCTAATTGGTTTCCCTTTATAGGTGATTAATCTTTTCTCCTTGACAGCTTTAAGGATCTTTTCCTTGGTCTGGGTTGATCCTGTGTGGATTATAATGTGACGGTGGGATGTCCTATTCTGGTCTGGTCTATTTGGGGTTCTAAAAGCTTCTTGTATCTGAATAGGCCTATCTTTTTGTATGTTTGGGAAGTTCTCTGCTAGGATCCTGTTAAACAAATTTCCTAGACCATTAACTTCTGTTTCTAGGTGCTCCTCTACACCCATTATCCTTAAATTGGGCCTTCTGATGGTGTCCTCCAGGTGTTGGATAGACCTATCATATTTCTTGGACTTGTCTTGGATGGTTGTATGTTCTTTCTCTATAATATCTAGGCTGTCTTCAATCCCTGAGATTCGATCTTCTGCATGGTCTAACCTGCTGTCAAGACTCTCTACTTTGTTTTTTATCTCTTTTCCTTCTACTTGGTCAGCTTTGATGGCTTCAAGTTCTTTGTTGAAGCTCTGTTTTAGGTCTTGTATGAATTTCTTTACTTCCTTAATTTGGTGTTCAGTGTTTGTTCTCAAATCACTTAGTTGATTGGTTATGGTTTCTTTGGACTCCCATTCCTTCTGTTGGGTTCCATTCAACATTCCCTTTGTGGTCTCCCTGACTTCCTTCAGCTCTTTGTTAATGGATTCCATGAATGTCTTTAGTGATCTTTGTGTATTCTCTACCTGGTCTCTTAATTCGTGAATTACTCTTTGATTAGTTTCCTCCCTTCTGTGGGATTCCTGCAGTTCTCTTTGAGTGTTCTCTGCCTGCTCACGCCATTCCTCCCTTTCTCTTTGAGTATTCTCAAGTTGTTCATGCAAATCCTGTATCAGTTTTTGAGAAGCTTCCTCACGCTTATGATATTCCTGTATAAACTTCTGGGATGCCTCCTCTCTCTCCCTATCACGCTCATACAGAGTCCTTTGTACATTGTCAAACTTCTCATTTATCATGTTTGCTATTAGTGTTTGTAGAGCTATTTGGGAACTCTCCTCTGGGTTATTCTTTATCTGTTCTAATCCCTGATTATCAAGGTTGGGAATTGAGATACCCGAATTTGCCATTTTTCTTGTGTTTTTCCGGCTTACTCGGCCCCTTTGAGATAAAGATTGCACCAGTTTTGTGCTAGAACACTATCTTAAGGCAACCATCAACCAAAGTTTGCATTTGTACAGTCAATAGTCTACAGATACAATCTAGTTCAACAGATACATCTATTCAACATCAAACGACTATATGTTAAAGGACTTCGAACCGCAGAAAAGAATTTGGAAAACCAGAAATTATTAGGATTAGTGAGAGATGTGGGTAAAAAATAGGAATAGATTGGTGTGGGGAGGCACAAGGAGAGTTAACTATGTCCTACTCACAGTGCAGGAAATGGGTTGGGTAGGATGCAAGTAGAGAGAGAGAGAAAAAGAAGAGACGGAAAGGGGAATAAAGAGAGACCAGAAAAAGAATAGAAACGTAAAAATTAATGTTATTATAGAGGTTAAAAGACCGTCTATTTAGAGAGGAATGTGAATATGTTCAGAGAAGGGGAGGGACATTGAGGAGATGTGAAAAGCTTTAAGGGAGAAGAAAAGATCAGAAGTTCAGTAGAGCTAGATAAAAAACAAAAAGATAATTAAGAAAGAAAGAAAAAGAGAAAGAAGACAAGAAAAGAAAGGAAAACTCTCATTCACGTAATTCTGAAATAAAAATTATAAGATGAGAAAAAAAGTTACTGGAAAACAATTATTTTTTCAGAAGAGGCAAAAATTAAAGATTGATAAAAGTTTTAGAAGGGAAAAAAATTTATATACATATATATATATATATATAAGGTAACGAAAAACAAAAAACAAGCAAAAAAAAGAAAAGAAGGAGAAGAAAAAACAGAGAAAAAAAAAAAAAGAAAAAAAAAAAAAAGAAGAAAAAAAAAGTCTTTTGATTTTTTTTTTTTTGTTTTTTTGTTTTTGGGGGGGGAGGAGTGGGAAGAATCCTGTATCTCCCTTTTGTCTGCAACCAGTCTCTTGGAGTCTCTGGTCAGCTTGAGGTCCTGTGGCTTGATTGGTTTCTTAAGTCAGTTGGTTGGAAGAGGCAGAAAAATGCTCTGCTTTACCCAAGATTTTGAGATCCCCCTCCCAGGTTAGTTTTCTGGGAGGGTGGTCTGCTTTGAGAGTCACAAAAGAGGGGGATGTGGTGATGAGGCTAGGTTCTGGGTGGAGTTGAGGCCTTTCAGCAAACAGTAGCTTTTCCCGGGGGCTATTTTGTGATAACTCACAGCGCCCAGCCTGGAGCCATTCTCAGGGTTTCTGTTTTTCAATTGATTGTGGTGGCTGCTAGAGGGAGGGGCAGCCTCTGGCTCTGGTTACCCAGTGAGGCTAGGCTGGCGCCTGTGCTGGGTGACTTTTCCCTGGATGGAGCTGAGTCTGGCAGGTCACTTCGGCGTTAAGTTCTTGTGACCTGCTAAATGACTCATTTTATTCCAAGGCCTGAGCTGAAGCTAGCAGCAACTCCGAGCTTTGTCGGTATCCAAGATGGAGATCACCGGTGCTGGGGGGGGAGGGGTGGCCTTCCTTCCTCTGCTCCCTGAGGAGTGAGGATGTCGGGCTTGTACTCACGCTGAGTCTTGGGTCCTGGGTCGTCTCTGGTGCCGAGTCTTGGATCCTGGGTCGTCTCTGGTCTGCAAGCTGCAGGGTGAAGATGTCCGCTCTTTGTTGGTTCTTGCTGGTGTTGAGTAGAATCCGCTCGGCCGCTGCGTCTGGCTCCTTCGTCCCGGACTCTCTGTGTGAGCGCTCAGGTATGGCCTGAGGTGATTTAATACACTGATGTCAAACTAAATTTAATTATATGAATTACGTGTATTGTTACACTTTTAATTTTGTAATCAACTTTTTAATCACTTTTTTCATTTCTTGCATCTGAAGAATGAAAAATATGGAATATTTCTCAAATTTTCTTATTATCCTTGTGCAAGTGCCATGTTAATCTCTGTATTGTAATTTGAGTATACGTGCTGCTGAAGCATGTAGTATCCTCTAAATTTAATAGTTAATGCTGCAATCTTTATACAGGCTTATATCTATGGGTGCCTACTTGTAAGAAGGAAACCTTATTGTTCCTAACAATGCTATCGATCTTATTTCCCTAAAATTCTGTGAATATTGGGAAAAATTATATTGATCAGACGATTGCTCACATTTGCAAACTTTTTTTGCCAATGAATATCTTAAGTCTTTTTATTTGGAATTTGATCATACTCTCTATTATTTATAGTTAGGTCCAAAGGTGATGGCTTTTTCAAGTACTTATTTATCCAGCTTTGTGGACCTAATGGATTCAAACTAAGCGTTGCTTAAGCGCTACTTCTAAATTTCTTCAGCTGACATTTTCCCAAATGAGGTGTTACTGGAACAAATGTCTACCTGAGCCTTTACCCTTCTTCCATGTGGGAACAGACCAACCAGAATACCTTACCCTGACAGCAAAGATTTTCTTACTAGAACAAAACTAATCTTGGTTACAAGGGATCATAGAGAGATGAACAGTTCAAACAGAACTGTTCAGACGAGAAGGTATTTTATCAAAATATAATTGTTTATTATACCTTCCATTTAAAAGTAGCTAAAGCCAAGAAGTGAAAAAATTGTTCGTATGCATGATTACTTAATGTCCTGGCCTGTCTGTAAGTTCCTGGCAGGAACTTACACTCCTGCCTTTTTATCACCAAATATTTTCATAGTTGCAGGAGAAGTGCATATGTTTCTCCTCGTTATTAGGCATTAAATTGATAATGTTTTAATCACAGTGTTTCCTCTTGCCTCCATGCTGTAAATCTACAAATGATAAAGCTTTAGATCTAACTCTATCAAGCACAGAAGTAGAGATAATGGAATCATACTTTAAAACAGAGTTGCCTTTGATACAGTAACTACAACAGAACAATACAAAATGTGTGTCTTTTAATCATATTATATATAGTTATATGTGCTGATTTTATATTTCACACAATGAAACTTACTAGAATTAGTTGATAATTTGACAAATAAATTGATATTTATTTACTTCAATAAACAGAATTGAAATATAAATATTTAGGTTTCAAATATGTATTAGACTAGAAAACGTATCAATGCAATCTTTTTAGTATAAACTTGTGATACATTATAACCTTTCTTGGTCTTCTGAATCCACATGATAATAAAACAATGTTTTCCTCTAATCTGTAATGGATTTTACTCTGCTGCTCTGTTTATTGTTTTAACTCGCTTGTTCCAAACTGCTTTTGTCCATATTTCTGAAGCATTCTTACTGATTATGCCCAAATTTTGCTAAGATGTCTAAAAAATATTATTCTTCTGCAGTACCCATGGGTCCTAGGATCCCAAGGCCCATTTACCTGCATCATCAGATAACAGGGGCAAGACTTTTCACCAAGGCCCATGCAATATATCAACACAAAGTAATTGAAGACCAATCTCAATTTCGCATTTCCTATATTTCAGGGCCCCAATTCCTTGAGATGCAGGAATTAGCAGTAAGCAATTGTGAAATGCAAGGCAACTTAAAATGAAGGATGAGATCTCAAAATTTGAGAGAAAGTACTGTAATTCAAACATTCAACTTACAGATAACCAGCCCATATGAGTGAAAAAGTTCACAAATTGTCATAAGATTATTTTTAATATCCCTCACCTATGATTAACGAAAGATTTTATTCCAACATAAGTGGGCCAAAAAAATAGTTCCTAGAAGGATAGATCTATAATTGGTCTAACAAAGCCCGAAAACTTGATTTAGAGGTCAAATGTAATTCAGAAAAACATTTGAAGCACTAAGGAGTGCTTCAAAACTCTGGGAGTTCAGTACAACATGGTTCTGTGGTATAAAAATGTCACTCTCAAACCAATGATAATCTACATTTAATCTCCTGAAAGTATATTCCTTTTCAAATAAACTTTAAAAAACCATTTCGCCCTTACTTCATTGTTGGTGGGAATGTAAACTTGTTCAACCACTTTGGAAAGCAGTATGGAGGTTCCTCAAAAGACTTCACATAGATCTCCCCTATGAACCAGCAATCCCACTTTTGGGCATTTACCCAAATGTTTACAAACAAGACAACACTAAAGCTACCAGCACAACAATGTTTATTGCAGCATTATTTACCATAGCTAAGATATGGAAACGACCCAGATGTCCCTCAGTAGATGAATGGATCAAGAAAATGTGGTATACATACAGAATGGAATTCTATGCCTCCATCAGAAAGAATGACATTTCCCCATTTGTTAGGAAATGGAAAAACTTGGAAAAAATTATATTAAGTGAAGGAAGCCAGGCCCAAAGAAGCATAGGTCCCATGGTTTCCCTTATTTGCAATATCTAGTATATGTATGAGTCAAGCGGAAAAGGTCAGATAATGTGAGGTCAGGAAAATGAACCCTTAGATATGTATTTTAATGTTTTTTTCTTTCATGCATGTGTTTCTAACGCATTTATAAGATTATCTCTTTGTTGCGTTGTATGTCCCTCCCCCACAGTATAACCCCTGCTTTCACTATGCTTGATGTCAGTATAACTTGTGGAGGAGATGGAGAAAAACCAGTGTTTAAGGATACAGGTGGACCTCTTGCAACAATGAGAATTACAAGTTGTCATGTCCAAAACGAGCCTTACAACGTCGGTGCGGGGGGGGGGCAAGGGGGGGGAAGGAGAAGGATTGGGATTGGGGGGGAGGGGGGAGGCTGGGAAGGGATGTAGAGGGTAAATCAAAGGAGGAGGCTGCAATGCTTGGTAAGACATGTACGCATTATCCTGCCCATGTAATTGTAACCCTTCTGTACAGTATGTTCACAAATAAAATTAAATTAAATTAAAAAAAATCACTTACGCCAAAATAACATTTGACAAGTTGATGATACTTAGTGACATTACAAGTTTTTCAAGTGTAGGGAGCAAGTTACAATAGAGTTGAATTATTTACACAGCACTAATGCCAAACATGTTCAACCATTCAATAAAGTGTAGAATAGTACCACCCACAATTTGTGTTTTTCAGTATGGGCCTTTCAGAAATGTGTTTAATATGTCAGCCTCCTAAATTTCAAACCCAAACTTAGCTAATAAATTTCATCATTTAATAAGGTACATTTTAAACAATCACAAATAGTTGCCTCATCATATGTTATTTTATGTTTTCCCTCTGTCTAACATAGTAAGAAATACGACTTTAAGTCTTGAATATGGGTACTAATCAGAGATATGACAAACATAATATCTGTCTTCTATTTCTATCATATTCCTCTCTAGGAATAAATTAAAATGTTCTTTTTCCAAAACTTATAGGTAGTAGAAAATATTATTCCATGTAAAATAAAAGAATTACACGATTTTACAAAGCCATTTATAAAAATGCATAGTTAGGAATACATTCTAAGCCATTTTTAACTTTCTTTTTGACGAAAGATTAATCTTTCAAACGGTTGAGAAAAAATCATGTTTAGGTGCTTCCCGTCTCCAGTCTTGCAAATTGTTGCTGCAGATGAATGAATTATGGAAATATAAGCTGACATCATTTCAAGAATATGCAGGATTGAAACTCCATGGAATGTATATAAACCTTTCAAAGTATTAATAGACAGTTTAACAGAATGAATATCAGAAGTTGAAACCAAAGAGGAATTATAGTAAAGACATAAAATGAATGAAAAATGAACAAGGAGCAAATACAGCTAGAATACTGAATGTACACATATGATGAAGGAAGTGGCAAATTGGAAATAAATCTTGGAGAAAGGGTTGGTTGAGAATGATAGAAGGAGTGACTCTGATCTAGGAGCATTGGACAATTAGATGGATATATTTAATTGTAACACAATTGCACAAACTTTTAAAATTCAGTTAAAAACACATCTAGAAACAAAAACACACAAAACTCACAACCAAACAGCAATCTCTAGAGAGTATGTATATGACCACTCAAAATTTTAATCAGTTAATGAATGGCAGTCGGGAAAAGCAAACAAAGCTGTTCAAAGAGGGAAGTTTGGGATAGGGGAGAATTTTCAACAGAATTAAATAGATTGTCTAAGGTTATAAATCACCTATATCTGCTGCATACAGTATCTTACTTCTACGAGATTTCTGTCTGATCTGGATAATCCAGTCCTGAGAAACACTTGGTAGCTTGTGAGGTAGAATGGAAGAAACAAGATCAAGAACGCATTACTCCACTGGAGAGAAAACGATCCTCTATATTTTCTCTAATCTCTCTTCCCTACTCTTTCTTCATACTTTTAAGTCAATTGATTTTGAATTATATTTTTCCTTCTTTCTTCTGGCAAAGTAATTGGTCAAAGTAATTTCATTAAATATTATTTGCCATTTTCTTCTTTCATGCTGTTTAATTGGCCAAGCGAGTCCATAAAACTCCCCTCTTGTATTTGGTTGCCATGAAACAACATCTATGTTAATAAGGAGAAATCTAATGTAAAATTTTGTATCCAGAAAACAGTCCAAGATGCTGTGATCACAAATATTTGGCTATATATATTTTTCTTTTACCTTGAAAGACTTCTTGTGTCTAAAGTGCCCACAAAATAAGTACTCCATCACTTGTTGGTTCAATCAGAATTGTCTAACCTCAAAGATATATTTTGCTAAGAAGATGCTTAGAGGAAACCACAAAATACTGCATTTTTTAATCTTCTCTCTTAAGATTCTCCTTAGATACCATATCAGGAACAGTGAAGTTATTCTATGCAAAATTATTTTAATAGATTATTTTTCTCTTGGTCTTCATTTGTTCACCAAGATGTATGGAGGAGAATAGAGTTAAATCACCCATACCTTGGAAGAAAGTGTCTGTTACAAAAGGAAAATGCTTCTATGTCCTACTTCTATGTCCTACTCTTAGCTCTTGCCAGAGTTCCAATTAATCACAGCTTCTTGGCTTCCAGTCTAGTGAAGCTGAAGGACCATACGGGCTCCACCACTGCTACATCTTCATTATTTCTCTTTTAAAACTCTTCAAGTTGCCTCATTTGGATGTGGAATGTATTTTCATGTCTTCATTCAATCAGTTCTGCATTGTAGTGAGCCAAATGGGCTCTGTAAAATCACTTTAGGGAGTAAAAATACTAACACAATTTACATCAAAAAGTTTTGGCCTCCCTTCACTGCTGAAGTCAATATGCTTAGCTAAGGCTTCTAAGAAAAATTTTATTATTAATTTTTCCATTTGCTCAATTCTTTTCTGAACTTTTTGGCATATGTAATAAAAGAAGTCTAGACTACTTCATAATAATAAAAATATTATTTTTTGTGAGCCACTTAGAAATGAGAAATCATTGGTTTGAAGTATCCAATCAAATTTTTTTTCTGTGTTTCACTGCTTCACGTCCAAAGACATTGTGGAAAGTGTTACAAACAGAAATGTGTAATCCCAACACCTTCTTTCATTGTGGAGGGCACTTTCTCCCTAAATATTTTGACTCAAATTATCTTTTTCAGAGAATTACTATTTGGTAATTGAAGGTACATTCACAAATTTTGATGCCTTATTTTTTAAAGAACTTTTAATTTAAATTCCAATACAACCTTCTTTCAAACAGTGAGAATATAGTTCCTGGGTAAGGACAATTCCAAGGGAACCTACAGGAATTACAGCAAGGTTTCTGAGGTTTGTTTGTTTAGTTTGAAAAAAAGCCATCTTCATCCATATTGCTCCCTCTCTACTAAGTCTCCTTGGATTTCTTTGCATGAGAGCCTATTCTTCCAGGCAATTTTAAATTTTCTTAATAGGCTGTTATTAAAAATTTTGAACTATTGAATTTTACCTGTCATAAATTTAAAACTGTTGAAAATCCTTTATCAGAACCGCAAATTCACCAATCCTAATTCCACCTTTACCATCAAAATGTTAACATGCTGTTTTCATGATATAGTATCCATGCAGCTATTATTTTCCAGTGGCTTTGTTTTGCATATATGTAACCATATTAGCTGATGCTAAGCAAAATGAATTCCAAGATATGGAACCAGATTTTTTTTTCACTTGTGGATGTTGTTTTTGATGAACTATGTGATTTCTGTTTTCTTTGGGGTTTTCCCCTATGGTTTATCCCTGCTGTATGGTGAGACAATGGTGAGACAAAGGACAAAAGGCAAACCAATGCAATAGCAATACTCACAAGACAATATGTTAGAAATGTACTTTACAACTTGTGAGGGGTGAAGGGGTGAAGGAAAACTGAGAAAAATGAGGGAGGGGTAACAAGTTTGAAATGTTTTTTATTCACTACCTTACAATTAGTGTAAAGTCACTGTACATCAATTTGATAATAAAATTGAAAAAATAAGCTGTGTAAAATGTAATTTTACTGTATTGGCACAGTAAATATTATTCTTTATGTAGTAACATTTTAAAAATCAATAATATTTGGCTTCTAATTTGAATTAATTACCCCTTATTTATCAGAGGTTCATCAACTTGAATGTTATCCAACTAGACACTATTTTCACAATATATTTGCCAAATTTTTCAAAAAAGAATACATTTAGTACTTTCTCATTCTAAAACAGAAAACAGGGTCTGGGAAGATGGCTCAGTGGTAGAGCGCTTGCCTTGCATGCCTGAGGCCCTGGGTTCGATTTCTCAGCACCACATAAGCAAAAAGAAAAAAAGCCAGAAGCTCAAGTGGTAGAGCGCTAGCCTTGAGCTGAAGAGCTGAGGGACAGCGCCCAGGCCCAGAATTCAGGCCCCACGACAGGACCCAGTTTAATACTATGGAAACCCATAATTTTAAAAGTAAGTAAGTTTTTAAGAGGACAGAATATATGTGTTCTTCAAAATTCCTATGACTAACTACTACTCATTTTTAAATTCTCAACATTCCTAAGAGATTCAAAACAGTAACTGTTAGCATGTTAATTAATTCTGCAATAGATGCAATTTCCAATGGGGTGTCCAGATTGAGAAGTAAACAGAAAAATAGCCACATTCTTGTAGAGGATAAAACTGTGAAGCATGTGTAATAATTAATTCTTCAAGGGTAAACAATTGTTTATAAGAGTAAGCTATTATGTCTATGACCATCAATCCCAAGATTTATGCCATAAAGTCATCCTAGCCCAACAGTTTCCAACTTGTAAGGGATACCTTAAAATTCCTTAATTCACATTATGAATACCTTATCTCTATTTTGAAAAAATACTACACCTCTGCTAATGTGACACCCTCCTTGTTCTGAAAAGAACACCACAATAAACAGAGCTGCATCATTTTTCCTCCACTGGTATTCTTGAGATCAGAACACTTGCAAATATTATTTATATTTAGACTTTTTTAACTATAATAGATATTCAGTATGCTAAGATAGGAAAATTATGATTCAAAGCCCACCCAGGCAGGAAGGTTTCTTAGAATCTTATCTCCAAAAAACTTCTCTGCAAAAGCCAGACCCAAGTGGCACTGAGGTTGAAGTGGTAGGGCTTGAGCCTTGAGCATAAACAGGATCAGAGACCCTGTCCATGCCAAGAGTTCAAGTTCTAGGATGAACCAATAAAAAAAACTGAAAAAAAAACCCAAAGCTAGCATTTCTCTCCATGTATACAAAGGCACGTAAATAAGGAAATGGCTTCCTGTGGTACATATAGGTAGAAGAAAGAAGATGTCACACAATTACTCTCTTCATACCATATTAAACCAAACCTTTAAAAATTGGTTGTTCTCAATGTATAAATTAATGTCATCCATTTTTGGCAACTCTGTCTAGATTATTCATATTAACATGGTATACATGAACTCTGCGAATTATCTATTAACTATGTTCTAATTATAACTGTCGTGAAAGAATATCTAGGCAAATAGAATGCCAGAATTATTTGTGAATTTTTCAATTAATCCCTCTACTTTGAAAGAATTTTGTAGTATCCTATAGAATATGAAATTACAAACAAATCCAAAAAATATATTTTAAATCTAAATTCTAATTTAACAAGGTCTACAAAATCCTACATTAGACGAACTTTGCTATTTCTCCAGTCTTAAGCTTTTGTAATCCTTCAACATTTATTTGGAATCCAACAGAATGAGGGATGGGAATTATGAGCTCTTTTGCATCTACGAATGTTCTGTAATGATGAGAGCATTTAAAACACAAGTGAGGATATATATGAGGTGCATTCAATAGGAAACTTGACTTCTCAAAACATAATGAAAAATTAGGCCAAACTTCTAACTGTGTATTCCTTTCTTGTTGTTTGGTTAGTTTTACTGAGACAAAATTATTCTATCTGGTCCAGGGAAGGTATCATTATGTAATTCCACTCTCTTATCTCTTGTCTGAGTGCTAGAATTCCAGGCTTGTATCACATTGCCCTGGCATAGTTTGTTTATTTAATCTAGAAACAGAGTAGAAATTCTGAACTTCTCCTATGATTTTATCCACTAGACTGACTGCTCAGACTGTTTATGTACTATTTTCAAAGGTGTTTTAACATTTGACACAGGATATGAACATTTTTTGATGCACCTGCAGGCTTCCCTGATTCATTCCACTATGTATCCTATCCCGTTAAGAATGATTGCTTGACTCTCTTACTATCTCTGGTCCCTACCTATGTAATATTCTCAACTTCTGGGGGAAAGTTCACTTGAGGGCTTTCTAATATTAAAAATTATCACTTGATTCTAGTCTTACTCAGGACCAATTTTCTATTGTTTTCTAACTTTTCTACATATTCTGAGAGTTGTTTCATTTGTGTATTTTTGTGTGCACCTATAAGTGCCTTTGTGTGTATGTGTATGTTTGTATGTATACATGTATGCAAAAACTTAAAGCTGTAATTCAGCAATCTTGCTCGTGACTGGTATCCCAGCTTTGGCTGGTTAATTATAGGTAGTGTCTCAAAGCCTATACTGTCCAAGCTGGATGCAAATTGAACCTCCCAGACTCCTTTACATTCTTAGGTTTTAATTTTCTAGGAGTATCAACTTTTAAACTTCAAACACTTTTGTGAGTGTAAAGTCTAACTGTAGCCCAGATTTTTAACTCAAGAATTCATATAAAGTTAGATGAACATATACAATACATATCCTGGGTGTACACTGTTAGAAATGTGATCATAAACCAAGTTGTTGTGAAATCTGAGGATTGGGTTTTAATGTCAGCACGGGTAGGAAAGTCCTGGAGACTCTTTTTCTCCAATAATTACCAGAAAACTGGAAGCGGCACTGCAGCTCAAGTGGAAGAGCACTAGCCTTGAGCTGCGTTTCAGAGGGACAGTGCCCAGTCCCATATTTCAAGTGCCACGAAAAACAACAATAAAAAGGAATATAAGAAAAGGAAAGAACAAGAAATGTGATCTTAGCCACCAGGTTCATTGCTAGTATAATTCCTGTTCCCTCAAGATAGACTCTTTTTTTCCAGTTAAGTCTGTTCTCACATATGTGACTTGCATTGGAAAAAGAATCATTCTTCCATTCTCCTTTTTGCACATTTACATGATTAGCAAGCGTGATTTAGAAAGGGAGTGGCCTCATGCTTCACGTTCCACTTAGGGGTAATGCTTTCTCTATATCACTCCCATAAATCTACATATGGGACTTGGCTTTATTGTTTCAATTTTTTATTTGTAGAGTCTTGTATATTGTATTGAACACTTATACATAAACACAGAACTTCTTTTTCTCCTATAATTGCTATTGTTTCTTTTATGGTTAACTCATGTACAGTTGGGAAATTAATGCACAGCATATAGACTCACAAAAAATTATCTGAGAACCTTCTTACCATTTAAAATTCACCTTAATTTACAGAGCACATGAGAAGTTTGAACAAAATATTCTCATGGATAATGTATTTATAAGCAATTTAAATTGCATTTGTCTTTACTAAGTTGTCTCTGAAACACGTGTTACCTCATGTCCAAAAGTGTCTTTGTGCTATTTCAATGAAGCCAGAAAACATTCATTTTTTTCTGGAGCAGCACCATAAATTGTTACTGGAAGTAAGTGGAAGTAACTGTTACTGGATGTGGAAACTGATCCCAGGAGAGGAATTTAACATAGAGAAATGACAAAGTTCAAGTTAACTATTGCTTTCCTTTGTACTGTACAAGAAAAGAATCCAAGGCTGGAAGGAAATTCTGTCCCTGACTTTTGTGAGTGTGTCCTTTACTCATATAAAACTTGTCTGTAAACTTCTGGTTGAGAGTTTTGCAAAAGGAAACAATATGCCATTTGAAGGCAGGCATAGAACAAAAGGAAATAACTTTGTTTTAAAAGTGTTCTACTGCAAAGAAGCAAAGACCTGGAGGTTTTAAAGTGTCTTATGGATGGATGTTTCACTCCTGAGATGATTCTCTTGTTGCAGGAATCAGTTTTCAATTCCTTTAGTCTGATCTTGAGTTTTCCATAGCAATAAGAATTCCAAAAAAGCAGGATCCAGTGAGTATGATCAGCAAAAGCAGCCTCTTCTCAGACCACCACTATTTTAAGGAGAGTCCCAAAGAAATACCCAGGGTTTGTTTGGTTTGCTTGTTTGTTTAGTTTGTGCTGGTTCTGGGGCTTGAACTTAGAGACTGGCCCCTGTCCCTGAACAGTTGTCTTTCTTTCCTACCTGGCCCAAACTTAGTACTCCACTGCTTGAGCCAAAACTCCACTTCTGGCTTTTTTGGTGTTTAATTACAGATAAGTGTTTGACAGACTCTCTTGCCTGGGTTGGCTTTGAACTAAGACACTAAGAAAGCCAAGTGACATCAACTCTATGGACTTCTCTTTTGAACCTAGAAATATTAGATGAAGTTTATTATAAAGCTAATATTTGACAATTTTTAAAGAAGAGAATATGTTTAGCAAAGAAGCCATAACAAATAACTCAGTAAAAGTAGGTGCACTACTAAATCATTTGGGAAGATTACAATTGATTTCATCATTCCTTTGGGGGAAACTTAAACCTATATTTGCACTTTTTTGTTGGTTGTGGGGATTGAACCTTAATCCTGGGCACTGTCTCTCAGCTCTTCAGCAAAACTTGAGCACTCTACCACTTTAGCTACAGCACAACTTCCGGGTTTCTGGGGTTAATTGAAGATAAGGGTTTCATGGACTTTCCTGACCAGGCTGGCTTTGAACCACAATCCTCTGGACTCAACATCCTGAGTAGCTAGGATTACAGGCATGAGCCACCAGCACCCCACTCATAATTGCATTTATGTGCACTTAATGTCACTATGTAGACAAAGAATGGAAATATGAACCATATGATGTGACATTGCAGCTTTTCAGAATAATTAAGGTAGCAATAAATATGTCCTCCTTTTCCATTTTGTTACATAAATGACTCATGAGCTATGGGACTCTTACATTAGCATCCTCTTTCATCTTTGTAGGTGTATTTAATATTAGGAAATGTTCATAGATAAATACAGCAAGACAGATTTTTAGAAAGCAAAGGAGATCAGGTATGAAAGATCAGCATAGAAGGAGATACATTCATCACACAGAGATTAAGAACTAGCCTAGGAGATTTTGAATGCCAAAGGCAATGAGGAATAAGCCTAGTTGATAACTAGTTCTTTAATAAGCAAAAATGGTTCCCTAGAACGGTTTCTACTATACCTTAGTTACTATCATTTATTCTTTCCATCTGGCGTTATTCCTTCTCTTCTGTCACAACTGTTAATTAGCCTCTGCCTGTTTTGTAAGATGACTGGCCAAAATAGTTTCTGAATCTCACTTACACTATATCCTTCTCATTGTGATTAGCAGCGACCCCACTAAAAAGCCTGGAATATTTGAATTTCCAGAATTAATCTTCACCTGACATCTAAGCACATTCCTAGCATTAATTGGTATGACTCAATGAACAAAACATTTTTTTCAACACAGTATCCTTACATAGATAAAGTACATGTATTAGGAACTATTGTCAGGTATCAGTATGGAAGGAGCAATTATATATTCCAAGTATGGGTTCTTTATTTCGCATTTACTAACTAAATGTTCATTGTTGTTGTTGCTGTTGTTTTGGCAGTCCTGGGGCTGAAACTCGGTGCTTGGGAATTATTCTTCAGCGTTTTTTTTCCCTCAAGGCTAACCCTCCACCACTTGAGGCACAGGACCACTTCCAGTGTTTCCTTTTCAATTTATGTGGTACTGAGGAATTGAACCCAGGGTTTTATGCATGCTAGGCAATCACCATACCATGAAGCCACATTCCCAGAACCCTAAATGACTTTCTTAAGATGGCATTACATTTTCATTCTATAACTCTGTATCATAATTATAGCCAGGAATTTTTGCTAGAAAAGAGCATTGAACACAGTACTTGAGTCCAGTAAGTCTAGATGGACAATGGATAACTGTCACAGTGTAGCCAGGGCACAGAGGGACTTACCTCATGGAGCTGGTACAACAGACTGAGCGAGACAGCTCCTGACCCACAGCCTACCTCGAGAATGAGAGGACCACCTTGGTTCCAGCCACATGGGGTTGCTGGACCACCTCCTCCAGCACCCATTGAATCAGTTCCTGAGAGAGAAAGTGAAAGAAAGAAGGTCAAAATTACACTTAAGCCAGGTGCTGGTGGCTCAGGCCTATAATCCTATGTACAATGGAAGCTGAGATATGAAGAATGTGGTTTATAGCCAGCCTGGGCAGGAACACCTGTGAGACTCTTATCTCCAAAGAACCACCAAAAAACTGGAAGTGGTGCTGTGACTCAAGTGGTAGAGTGGTAGCTTTGAGCTGAGGAGCTCAGGGAGCTGCCCTAGGCCCAAAGTTCAAGTCTCATGACTGAAAAGAAGTGGACTTCCCACCACAAGAAGTGGACTGAATAGCACCCATTGTCCTAGCGAGCATGGCAGAGAAGTCAGGCTGAGCTTCCTGTCAGCTGGGAGTCATTAGTAGGTCACCCGGCTTCTCTATGCCTCAGTTTCCCCAGCTTCAAAACTGAACAAAGTGAATGATCCCGTTACTCATGGGGATAGAGTAATAAAGAAAGAGAGCCATGTTTTGTTTCATAATCCCATAACTGTTGCACTGTTAATAACACACACCATTTGAGATCTTTCCGGGTATCTTCCTATCATATGCTCACAGAATTGCCAAGAACAGTATCAGATGGCCCCTCCCTCTGTGCCTGTCCCTGCTCCAGAGATCCCTCTGTATCAATCCCTTGTTTCCTCACAACTGTCCCATGAAGAGATTGAAGTCCAATGGTTGAGGCCCAACCCAGAGATTCACCTCTGGTCAAGAATTGGCTGCCGTGGACTGAGTTTGGAACAATCCATCTAAACCAATGACTGAGCATGTCGCTACATATCTACCATCCCAACTACAGAAGAACAGGCCTCGTGGCTCAGGCCTGTCACAGATCGGAGGACCATGATCCAGCCCAGAATGAGCATATATTAATTCTCCATCTCAGAAATGCCCAAGACAGAAAAGCTTGACTCGCATGGTAGAAGACTTGACTGGCAAGCCTAAGGCTATGAGGTCAAACCCTAATATACCAAAAAGAACCAGAGTCCCAGTGCCAGAGGCTCATGCCTATAATACTAGGTACTCAGGATGCTGAGATCTGAAGATCACAGCTCAAGATTTAAAATAGGGTTGGCCTTGCCCATCAGACATCATTATGAGTAGACCCAGAGACTGACCTATGCTGTTGCGCTCCATACTAGCAGAACTCATATCCTTACTAAGAGTTGGCCATGCTCTCTGTCCTCCTGGGAAGCCATCACCTGCAGGCCACACTCCCAGATCCTCCCAAGCTCCCACTGCCACCAACCAGGCCCAAGGGAGTACACAGCTCCATTGCACACAGATCCCTTGTTCTTGTAATTTAACTGTGCTGTGTCCACTTCAAGCCTCTCACCCTTCCAGGCCCCCAGACCTCAGCTGTGAAGCCCATACATGCCCCAAAGATAACAGGTAGAAGTTACCAAAGCATTCGGCCTCCTTGTTACAACCCAATTCTACACACACACACACACACACACACACACACACACACACACACACACACACATCCAGACAGGTGACAGAAGACTCCTGCATGCAGTACCTGCAATTTGCCAATGGATCACTCACCTGAGCACAGTCAGGCTGTACAAGGAAAAAGATTATCTCTCTGTCTCTGTCTCTGTCTGTCTCTGTCTCTCTGTCTCTGTCTCTCTGTCTCTGTCTCTCTGTCTCTGTCTCTGTCTCTGTCTCTGTCTCTGTCTCTGTCTCTGTCTCTGTCTCTCTCTCTCTCTCTCTCTGTCTCTCTGTCTTCAGGTGAAAGTTTGACTGAGCACAGAAGACAAGGGCTCACACAGCAAGGGTGTCTATCTTCTGCATCCAACACCTCCCATCCCAAGAAAAAAAGGAAAAAAACCCAGAAGGCAGGTGTAGACATGCTGCTCCCCACCTCTGACTAAAGCCACTGGGCTCCCACCAGGGAGTGGAAGGGCGCAGATGTGCTGCTGTGTGGCTCCCACTGCTCCAGGCCAGGGGATCTTTGGCGCCCACTCCTCACCCAACCTGCATCTCCCCGTATCCTGGACACTAGTCGCTGGGGATGGGGGTGGCATCCTCGGGTCAACCCCCACCCCCACCCCTGGGGCACATTTGTGGCAGGGCGTGGGCCAGACTATGGGGCACAGGGGAGGCGAGGTCAGGGTGGGAGGGGAGGTAGTGGTGTCAACAAACAGAGAATCAAGATGCTACTGGGCAGCAAGGAATGTGGGCGTGGCCACCATTCTTGTATCCCATTGGTCAGAAAGAACCATGAAACAATAGAGGTGTGGCTGGAATCTTCTGATGCAGGCAGAATGGGTGGAGTCAAAATGACGGCAGCCCCTTTCCCAGGGAACTCTGTCCAATCCAGTTGGGGACAAGAGAGTGACCCACTTTAGCCGGATGGCTGCACAGATTGTTGTGTATGTCTGTTTGTTCCCAGACTTGAACTCAGGATCAGGGCACAATCTGTGAGTTGTTTTTGATCAAGGCTAGCTCTCTACCACTTGAGCCACACGGCTTTACTTCTGTCTTTGATGGCACAAGTTGGACAGGAGTCTCAAGGACTGTCCTGCCTAGGGTGACTTTGACCATGATCTTCCTTTCACAGCCTTGTAAGTTTTAAGGAGGACTGCTGAGAGCCACTGATGCCTGGTTTTGCTGATGATCTTAGACAGACCTGTGAGTTCCCTATCCTCAGGTTTAAGTGGTAGGAGCTGGAGCCCACAGCTTGAATCCTGGGCTGCCACCAACAAATGGCAGGAGATCCTATGAAATTCATTCCTATTCATATGATTACCAAAGGAATGTGATATATGTCATGATTAAATGGGCAGTACTTGAATGATTCGAGGATAAAATTATACACAATTACATAATAGGATACTGGTCGATATTAATTAATACTTTATGAAGCATTTAAACAATCACCTTCATTAAATGGAGGCCATTATGTAGTGATCAAAAAGCACTTTGGGGTTAAGGGATGTATGAACAGCTGTATAAAATTCTATACTGATTTTTTTTCAGTGTTCATTATGTAACTGAATAAACATAACTGTTTCTGTTACAAATATTAAGTCACTGTCTGGGAACTGGGGCCAGTATTTCTGCCATTGCTGGGATTTGAGCTCACTGTCCATGTAACTCTTTTGCACCTTGGGTGAAGGCTAAGATCCCTGTCCTTGAGGAAAAAATTTTCAAGCTAGAGTTCCCAGGGCCTGAATTAAGACCCTGCAATAGAAAAAATATTTGTGTACATGTGTAATATAAGATATATAGGTAAAAGCCGGGCGCTGTTGGCTCACGCCTATAATCCTAGCTACTCAGGAGGCTGAGATCTGAGGATCGCGGTTCAAAGCCAGCCCGGGCAGGAGAGACCGTGAGACTCCTATCTCCAATAAACCACCAGAAAACCGGAAGTGGCACTGTAGCTCAAGTGGTAGAGCGCTCGCCTTGAGCTGAAGAGCTGAGGGACAGCGCTCAGGCCCAGAGTTCAAGCCCCACGACCGACAAAAAAAAAAAAAAAAAAAAAAAAGATATATAGGTAAATATGTATGTATATTTCATATTATGATTATTATTATTAATTTTGTATTTAATTTTCATTTTACTCATTTTATTGTTTATTGTATTTAGTATTATTATACACATAATATTTATTATGTTGTGTATATATATTATAAAATTATACACAATAATTCAGTACATTGACTAATTTTCATTAATACTTTATTAAGTTTTGAAATATAATAATTAAATGGAGGCATTTGTCAAGTCATCACATGGTTAGAGTCTGTCCCCAGTATGAGTTTTATCTTATTTATCTTTGGACAACTTCCTATACGGATTTGTTTAGATGATTTATACTCAGAAGCCTTTTCTTGTGGATAGGCAAGTTGAGGGATAAAATCGTAAGGTTGGGTCTGGAAATGTGGCTTAGTGGTAGAGATCTTGCTCAGCATGCATGAATGCCAGGGTTTGAATCCTCAGTGCTACATACTCAGAAAAAGCCAGAAGCTGTGGTGTGGCTCAAGTGATAGAGTGCTAGCCTTGAGAAAACGAAGCTCAAAGACAGTATCCAGGCCCTAATTTCAAGCTCCAGGTCTGGCAAAAACATTACTCCAGATTCCAGTGGCTCTGGAAACCTACTTTCTCAGGAGGCTGAGATCTGAAGATCACAGTTTGAAGACAGCCTAGGGAAGGAAAGCCTGTTAGATTCTTACCTCCAATGAACCATCAAAAAACCCCATGTGGCACTGTGGCTCAAGTGGTAGAGTGTTTGCCTTGAGCTGAAGCGCTCAGAGACAGCACCCAGGCTTCAGTTTGAGACACACAACTGGAAAAAGATTGAGGGATAATCAAAATAATTTTCCTATTTGCTACTTATGAAAATAGTTTTAGGAAAATGAATGCTGATGTACACCAGAATTGGAGTCAGACCTCAAGGTTCAAGTGTAGAACATCCATAAGCCCAGCCTCTCAGACTCTAGCATTATAAACTTATGTCCTACAGGGTTCTGAAAGGCACATTGTTGAAAGTCTTAATATGCTCCCCAAGCACTTTGTGATAAGCAGTTGACTTGTATTGTCAATGTCATTACAGTTCTGACCCTAGCAGAGAACCAATACCTCACGCCCATCAAGCTTGCTCAGGAGGCTGAGGTCTCTCATAGGGTGAAACCAGCCAAGGCAGGGAAGTCTAGGACATTCGGATTTCCTGTTCTGAAAGGTCAGATGGTTAAGAAATTCCTGTTTCACTTGGTGATGAGAAGTTACTTGCACTCTAAATGTTCTTGGAGTTCTTGAGCTACAGAAGAAGGAAAGAAATATTATTGACCCAATCAGGGTTCAAATGAAGTTCTCAGGATCCAAGCCCTAACTCTGATAGCAGGAAGAACTCCAGTGTAACACTGTATTTGAAGGACAGAAAACAGTTTCAAAAGCCAGGCTAGGTACAGAGAACTAGGCCTCCAGGATTAGGAGGCAGAATATACACATTCATCACGGAAGTGAGCTGCAAAACCACTTCATTCATTCCAGGCACAGCCAGCAATGGGGGCAACCTGAAACATTTGTTAGAGTTACAGCAGGATCAGGCTTTTCTCACTCTCTTCAAACAATGACTAATTAACCTTCCTTCCTCATGTGAAGGGAGCCTCAGGCTATCTTTAGATTACCAATAGAGAGCCAGTCTAGGGCTGGAGAGGGGAGGAACAGAGTAGAAAACCCTGCTCTCTGGTCTTAGGTAGTAGGTTTTTGACTCTCAATTTGTCAAGTTTGAAGGCCCTTCTATCTCTCCCAGTCCATTCTCCTTACTTCATTCTCTACATCATTAATGCAAATCCCCAGTCCAAGGAGGGGCAGGGCCATTTATCTTCTGTCTCCAAGCACCTGAGTTAGAACCTGTCTCTGCCCTCTTGACTCTGGGGCTCTTGGATGCCTGAGAAGTCGGACAGAGACAGTCATCCTACTCTGCATTTGTGTGAAGGCGATACTGGTGTCCTGGCGCACTGCAGAAAGCCTTATGACTGGGAATGTTCCCTTCTTTCCTTCTGACGTCAAAAACAGATTCATCTATCAACTTTCTTTCCTTCCTTCCTTCCTTCCTTCCTTCCTTCCTTCCTTCCTTCCTTCCTTCCTTCCTTCCTTCCTTTCTTTCTTTCTTTCTTTCTTTCTTTCTTTCTTTCTTTCTTTCTTTCTTTCTTTCTTTCTTTCTTTCTTTCTTTCTTTCTGTCTTTCTTTCTTTCTTTCTTTCTTTCTTTCTTTCTTTCTTTCTTTCTTTCTTTCTTTCTTTCTTTCTTTCTTTTCTCTCTCTCTCTCTCTCTCTCTCTCTCTCTCTCTCTCTCTCTCTCTCTCTCTCTCTCTCTTTCTCTCTCTATTTCTTTTTATCTATCTACCTACCATCCTACCTAGGTAGTTATCTCTTTGCCAGTTATTGGGATGAATTCAAGGCCTGGGAATTGTCTCTAGCACTCTGGTACTTGAGCCACAGCATATATTCTGGCTTTGTCTGTGTACAGGTGCCTGAGGAATTAAACCCAGGGCTTCTTGCATGCTAGGCAAGCACTCTCTCATTAATCCATATTCCCAGCTCCTTCATTTTTTTCTTAATGGTAGTTTTTACATAAGTATGCTACCATTTTATGTTCTCAAGTTTAATTTTCTGAATACCGGTTACTTCTAAGAAACCTGATCTCTTCCCTTGCCATATTTGTGATTTTTCCTGGATTGCCCTCATAATAAAATGTAAATAAAGGCTGTTGAGAGCTTCAGTGTGCATCATATAAAGACACAGGCCTAGAACCCTGGAAGAGAAAAGCAATGGGCCTGAAATGAAGAGAATGATGCAGTATGTACAACTAGCATATCTGAAAAATAAACCAGTAAATAAAAGCAGAGTTTGCACTATGGGAGGTAATATATATATACACACATATGTAAGTAGGGCACTGATACATAAACTTGGCCTTCTCTTTTTGAATGTTTTTGTGGCCATCCCAGGATTTAAACTCAGGGCCCGATGTGTTCCTGAGCTGTTTTGCTCAAGGCTGAGTCTCTACCACCACCACAGCTCCACTTCCCGCCAGCTGGTAGTTAATTGGACCTAAGCAATTCCCAGGCTTTCCTGCCTGGTATGGATTGTATCTCCTACTCAGTTTTCTCTCTTAAAGCTGGAGCTCTACCCTCTGGGCCATTGCTTCACTTCTGGTTCTCTGGTGGTTTATTGGAGAAAATAGTCTCAGAGACTCTCCTGCTCTGCTGGCTTGAATGGCGTTCTCCTGAGAAGGCTTCAAATGGTTTCCTCAGGAATTCACTGAGGAGCCACTCCACACAAACCCTTATTCTAAATCTCGAGGAGTACTAGAGAAAAATGGAAACAATGTTATACCCCAGTCGCAGGATCCCCACCAAAAAGACCACCGAGTGTCAGACTTTACAGCTGTTTTAAGGTTTTATTTAAACGGTCTGCAGCTCGGGTCTCATCCTACACTCCAACACAGCAGCACCTAGGAGAAGAGCCCAAAGGTAAAGATTTGCAGAGTTTATAAAGGCACACAACCAACCAGGTGTTCTAGACACTTAACGTTGGAGACAAAAAACACTCATAATTATTAGATCATTTTATAGGTAAAAGGAGCAATGCAGACTGTATGAGGATCACTTCAGCTTTCAGTCCTCATATCCTGAGACAGTAAATTCACAGCAGCTCAATGCTAAGTGACAGAACTGGCATGTACTGTGGATATTTGATTCCAAATCCTGTGACACTCATTTCCCACTTTTGGCCTCAAACCTGTGACCAGAGGGGAAGATGACGAGAGAAAATCCTTCTAAGGAAAGCAGCTATAAATAACATTGGATAGTTTGCTTATAAATTAAAACCTTGGGAATGACCCTGTTAAGAAGTCAGATTGTCCAGATTAAAAAATGAAGAAGAGAAGAAATAAGGTGCCAGTGGCTGCTGTCTGTAATCCCAGGTCCTCAGGAGGCTGAGATGTAGAGAAACTGAGTTTGTAGGAAAGTCCATGACACAGTTATTTCTAAGAGATCACAGAAATACCCAGAAGTGGTGCTGTAACTCAAGCTTAAGCAAAAGGAGCCCAGGGACCATGAATAGGATCATACTTCCACCCCAGGACCTGCCCCCTCAAAAAAAGCCTGTACTTACATGTCTTTGTATTCTTATAGGTGAAATTCCCGAGTAGCTATACTGAATGGCACCAAACTAGGAAATTTGTATTCAGTACAATGAGTTCATAACAGAGAGACTTCTTTCAAGATAGTGCATGTTCCAGGGCTCCCCTCACTGTTCACAGTGTAACCTGAGGGTTTCTCTGCAACACAGGCCTGCTGGAGGAAGTCTCTCTCATTGTCTGGACAGGCACACAAAAGTCCTCACTCCTGTACAGCTGGGTAACAAACAACTCCATCTGGGCCAATTAGTGAGGATGAGTGTGAGTTGGCTCTGAAGGTCAGGAAAAAATGGCCTCTTTGTACCCTTAGCTATCTCTCTCCGCAGTGCTCTGTTTTAACAGGAGACCTTCATTTGTGCCACCTCTCATGGCAGGCCAAGTTCTGTGGACTTATCCTGCCTTTGTGAGACTATATTCTGTTGTTCAGTTACAGTGCTCAATATAATTCAAGAGTCATTCAGGCAGACAACTAAGGCACTGAACATAATGAAATGATTCATTGCAAGCAATGTTGGGTCTATGATGCCTTTCCTATATTTCCGGAAGCTTGGGAAATCCAAGCACATGTTGGATATCACAAAGCTTCCTGTCATCTAGGACTGGTGAAGCTCATCAGGTTTTGAAACCTTTGACTTCTCCTAGCTGGTCCCTGGGTGGCCAGGTTTTGGGGTTGAACATAGGGCCTGAGTGCTGACCATGAGCTCAGTGCAGAAGCCCAGTGCTTTCCCATTTTGTGTAACAACATCTCTTCTGGTCTGTGAGTGTATGTGTGGGTGTGTATGTGTGTACACCACGGTGTGTGTGTGCGTGGGTGGGTGTGTGCATGCACACATATACATGAGTCCTGAAGCTTGACCTCAGGACCTGAGGACTGTACCTAGTTTCTCTTGTACAATGATATCCCTCTCCCACTTGAGCCACAGAGCCACTTCAGGCTTTGTCCTTGTCATATGGTCCTGAGAAATGAAGCCCACGATTTTATATATGCAAAGTATTCTACCACTAAGGCACATTCCCAGCCCTCTATTTCAGCTTTGTTAGTTTAGTTCTGTCTTTTTTATTGTTGTTGTTGTCAATTGAAGGAGTTGAAGTCTTGGTGTGGGTGCTGTCCCTGACCCCTTCAGCTCAAGTCTTGTGCTCTACCACTTGAGCCACACAGCTACTTCCGGTTTTCTTGTGGTTCATTGGTGCTAAGTTTCTCAAGGGCTTTCCTGCCTAGGCTAGCTTTGAACCATGATCCTCAGCTCTCATCCTCCTGAGTAGGTAGGATAACCAACATGAGCTCCAGCACCCAGTTTCCCCTTCAGGTTTTTAGTAGTGAATTGGAGATAATAGTCTCATAGTACCTTTTGTGTCTGAGATAGTTTGGAACCTAGATCTTTAGAACTCAGCTTCCCGAGAAGGCAGGATGACAGACTTCAGCTACTGACCCCTTGGCCATAGCCTTTGCTGCAAGGGGGTCCATGGCTCCACGTGGTGGAGTGCTAGCCATGAGCCCAAGAGATAAGGGTCAGTGCCTCAGCCCTGAGTTCAAGGTTCATGACCAAGACAAAACAAACCAAACCATTATCTGCTGCAGACAACTCACGAGTCTTCAGTAATACATAATTTTGTCCCTGACATGGGGGCCTATCTGAGCCTCAATATTCTTGTCTATATAAACATCTAAGTTGTGGAGCTCTTACATAGACAAGATGTAAGAATGCACCCGGTTAAGGACATAGCACATGGCACTCTTTGCACCACTCAGCACACAACATCCTGTGAAAGATTCAGCACCCAGCACCCAACGCAGGACTCAGTACACTGCATCCTGTGAAAGACTCAGCACATAGCACCCTGTGCAGGACTCAGAATGGAGCACCCAATGGAGGACTCAGCACATAGCTCCATTCCACAAGCTGTCATTAGAATTAGGGTGCTTTCATCAGTATCACCATTCTTTGAGGAAAATTTACAAACCATAAAAGTTCACATTTAATGGTTTAGTGAGGTGTTTTTCTGGGGAGAGGGTGTTAGCCATGGGGCTTGAACTCAAAGCTCCACCACTTGGAGCCGCATTTGAGGTGTCTCTCAGACTTCCTGCCAGGACTGGGTTTTAAAGCCCCTGAGCAGCTAGGATTACGGGCATAAGCCAGGATGACATGGGTAACCCGTGGAGCAGGGTTGCAGCAGTTTACATGTGACTAAGTCAGGTTAGGTGGCAGCTGTCAGCACCAGACTCCTAGCTTGCTCTGTAATGAAGTATTTGAAGTTCTGTACTTCTATAGAATATCCTACCCTTTTTTGGCATCATACCTGGGGCTTGAGTAAGAGCTTAGACACTGTCCCTAAACGTTTGTGCTCAAGGCTAGCACTCGATTGAAAGACAGCAGAACTTCTGAGTTTTCTGTTTTGTGGCACTGAGGAATCAAACCCAGGGCTTCGTGCTTACTATGAAAGCACTCAACCACCGAGCCTCAGGAGTGAACGAGGTATAAATAGAGAGAGACTGCTGTATATAAATATTATATACACAAAAAGAGATTTCTGCATAATATGAAATTATAGATAATATTGCTACCAATACTTAGGTATTAAATTATGTCTCCATTTAATGATGTGTCCCAGTTAACAATTAATAAAGCATTAATTAATAATTACTCAATATCCCATAACTGTTTATCATATATATACATATATCCATACATATAATTTGATATTTCATAGAATGAGAACAATGTCTATATATTATTAAATTATGCATCATGTGTTACTCCCAATTATTAGTTGTTTAATTATGTCACCTTGTAATTTTTATTTTGTTAATGCTTAATAAAATATTAATTAAACTTAGTGCACATCCTACACTTATTGCATGTAATGTTATCCTAGAAAAATTCACTACTAATTCAATCTGTTTATCATTTACTGTAGTGGTAACTCTTCTACCTATGATGTTTTCTACCTTTATTACATCCTATTACATAGCATATAGATTTGCATCCAAATTATACATCCTACCTGACACTGAGCACTTTCAAAGAAAAGGAAAACATGTGTCGTGCTCAGCTTCTAACTCCAAGATTACATTTTTGGCAGTGCTGGGATCTAAAATCAGGGCAAAGAAGGCTCAGTTCATGAATGGGTGACTGCCAGCACAGCAGCCCCTAGCCAATTCAGCTGCCTGGCAGTGCCCAGGCCCTGAGATTGAGCCCTGTACGTTGACTCAAAATTGTGCTTAGAGTAGTTATTTTTATTTTTTTATTCATTTACCATTAATTTTATTGACTGCTATAACACATGGAATATTTACTACATTTATTACATAGGATATAGAATTGCCTATGTATGAAACTTTACACCTGACACCCAGGACTTTCACAGAAAAAGAACACATGTGTCACCCTGTGATTCAATTTTTGTTAGTGCTGGCATCTGAACTCACAGCCTACAAGGCCCAATTCATGAATGGGTGAGTGTCAGCATGCCAGCCTGGGGCATATTGAACCGACAAGCAGTTCCCAGCACCTGAGATTTAGCACCAGGGGTTGACAAAACAAGAACAGATGAACCTGCAGATGGTAGTACACAAATAAATATAGATCTTTATAGAGTACCAGAGATGTCTATATATTATTTAGTTATATAGGCTACATTCCTACCAATCCTTGGGTATTTATTATGCCTCCATGTAATTAATATTACTGTTTTCATCCTTAATGAATTATTAATTATATCGACCACTGTCCAGAAACTGTTGTGTCCATGTAATTAATAGTATTCTTTTAATGTGTTAAAAATATTCATTAAAATCCATCAGCCTCCTAAAATCACTCTGTAATTTTATGCTAGTATCATTCAGGAACAAGTAATACAACCTTGACATTCATAACTTTCCATCGGTATTCCTATGAATAGGAATGGGAATCTTAGGATCTCCCTTCATTGGTAGGGGTCAGGACCCAGCTTCAAACACAGGGCCTATGTTGTCATGTTGGCCCATGGTTTCTCTGGAAGAACGACAGCATTCAGCAATGCCAGGTTACCAACACTTTTCAGCCCTGTCATTTAGACCCAGGATGGTCACCTTGAAAATAAAACAAATGTAAAACTGGCAGCCATCTGCAAGTTACTGGGTTTTTTTTTTCTGTGTCTTTTCATTTATTTATTTTTCCTGTCAGCCTTTGAGGCCCAGGAACCTAGGTTCGGCTGTGGGTCCAGTGGTTGCAACCCAGGCTAGAGTGATCAAAGCTGAGAAGAGTTGCCATGCCCTGAGTTCAAGCCCTGTGCTTGGCAAAATAAAAATACGTAATACATACATGCATACGTACATATATACAATAAAAATATTTAGCAATTATTAGGCTACTTGGAGTTGTATTCACGCCATTTTTTCTGCCGGGCCTGGGATTTGAACTCAGCGTCTGGGTAAATCTGCAGTACTGTGGGGGAAGGGAAAGCTCACAGTGCTGGAAGATAAGAAAGACAGGCCTGTTCCTAGCACTCATAAAAATAATATTTGTATACATTTTAAATACATGATTTATACCTACATACACATATTTACTGCATATTGCAGTTAGTGTAGTTATTCATTTTATTTTGTTTTTTTATTCATTCATTATATATTTTAGAGAGTATGATTACATGTATAACATTTTTTACATCCTATTACACAGAACATAGATTTGCCTATGTATTATACATCATTCCTGAGACCCAGGACATTCACTGATAAGGAAAACAAGTGGGACACTTGCCTTCTTCCACCAGGATTAAGCTTTTGGCAGTTCTGTGATTTGAACTCTGGGCCTAGAAGGCACACTTCATGAATGGGTCAATGTTAGCCCACCAGTCTAACGCAAGTGAAGTTGTTGAGCAAATTTGAGGACCTGAGATGAAGCCCTAGGTGTGGCCAATATATAAACAGATATATGTGTAGATTGAAGCGTGTGTGTGTGTGTATTTACATATGTATATGAATCTATAAATAAAGTTATATAGAGAGACAGATAGACATTTATGTAGATTCTAGTGTATAACTCTATACAAAGAATGATGACCTATATCTTATTTTTATATATTCTATTAATATGAATTATTTGGTCTAAAATTATGCCTCCATTAATTAATCACGGTAGGAGACTTAATAAAGTATTAATTAAATTAATCAATGACCTATATTTATTGTGTACAATCTTAGACTACAATGACTAGCTAATTAGTAGTTCAATTGGTACATTACAAAGATTCTATCATTGTTCTTATAGATAGGAACGAGTAGGTGAAAGTCCCAGGATCAAACTGAGGGCCTAGGTGTCTTGGTTGGGCTCAGGCTTCACTGACAGCTCACCAGCCTTCGGCCATGCAAGGACATGTACAATTTTCAAGCCGAGGCATTGAGAGCCAGGGTGGTCACCGTGCAAAGGAAACAAAGGTAAAACTATTGTCTAAAACTTCCTGGTTTTTCCTCCTCCATCTTGGTTGCTTTATTTTTTTTGCCAGAGCTGGGAGTTGAACTCAGGTCATAGGATCCCTGGATCATCTGTAGGTGTAAAAGCTGCAACCCAGCCTAGGGTAATCAAGGCTAAGGCAGAGTTGTGGTGACCTGAGTTCAAGCCCCGTGCCTGCCCTCCCAAAAAAGTTAAGGTCCTGGTTAGGAGTTTGGGCCATTTTATCTGCCATACCTGGAATTTGAATTCAGGGACTGGGTAACACTATCGTGTTCTGAGTGAAATGCAAGCTAACCTCCTAGAAGAAAAAAAAATCAGGAGCATTTCCCAGTGTGTGAATTCCAGCCCTAGAAATGGCAAAAAATATAATATTTATACACATGTATAATATCTATCATATATATGTATTTGCATAGATATTACATATTGTATCTAGGGCACAATATTTCCACAGAAAGGAAATCAGGTGAACATTGGCTTCTTACTCCACCTATTGACTTCAGCACTCCTGGGATTTGAACTCAGGGCCTGGAATGTCTAAATCATCAAGGGGTCAGTTTAAGGACAGCAGCCTCAAATAAATTCAATGCCAGGCAGTTCTCAGGACCTGAGTTCTAGCCACATGAGTGTCCAATATATAAATAGATAGATGTGTAAATTGCTGCAAATACGTGTATATAAGTATATATAGTGAGAGAGAGAGATGTATATGTATATTCCACTGTACATTTAAATATAAATATATTTATAGAATGTGAGATGTCTATATATTATTAAATTACAAGTAATATATTACTAATAATTATTAGGTATTAAATTATGCCTCCATTTAATGAAATATCATGGATTAAGGCACAATAAAATGCTTCCTTGTGTAAATGGAGCTCTGGGACAATTTCTAGGCTCATAGTTCAAGCCTCAGGATCTGCACTAAAAAAAAGCCAGTAATTGCATGTGTCTGTGTATATATGCATGTATTTCTATCAGTGAACATCCATAGTCGTTATGAACAATAGCACCCAGCTAACAAATTTGCTTTGAATAGAATGATTTCATAGCACAGAGAGTGCTTTCAAGACAGTGCATGTTCCTAGTCAAAAAAAAATTAAGACCGTGGCTTGGAATTTGCACCATTTCCCTGACAGGCCTGGGATGTCAACTCAGGGTCTGATTATCTCTCTGGCACTGTGGGGGAGGGGAAACCCACCATCGTTGAAGACAAGAATTTCAGACCAGTTTTCAGGGACTGAATTCAAGCCCCAGTACTGGAAAAAACAATATTCATACATGAGATCTATTTACATACATGTGTTTACTCCACATGACATTTATAACCCTTATTTATTTTTTATTTATTTTATTTAGTATTATTACATATATGGCATTTATTTCATTTATTACATCTTATGACATGGATTTATTTGCATACAGATTATACATCATACAGAGACCCAGGACTTTCACAGAGAAGGAAAAAAATGGGTCAAAATTGGCTTCTGACTCCACATATAAGCTTTTGGCCATGCTGGGATTTGAACTCACAGCCCACAATACACAAATCATGAATGGGCCAGTTGTAAAACAAAAGCCTTTGGCAAACTGAACTGCCAGCCACTTCTGAGATCAAGCGATAGTAGTGGCGGATAGATAGATAGATAGATAGATAGATAGATAGATAGATAGATAGATAGATAGATAGATAGATAGATAGATAGATATGTAGTTTGCTATGAATATGAGAGAGAATGTGAGGATATTAAATTATATATATTATGGATTATTAGTTATTAAATTATGCCTCCTTTGAATGAAATGAAGTATCATGGTTGAATACTTATTAAAGCATTAATGTAAAAGTAGTCAGTATTCCTTAATTGGTGCTAGAATGGAAGACAATACTTTTTGTGTGGCATTATATAAGAGAATCATGAACTAACTGCAAATTTAATTGTTACTTTTATAACATTCCATTAGGCATTCCCATGGATAGGAATGATTTCTCAAGATTTCCCTCCATTTGTAGGTGGCAGTCCAGGCACTTCAACTCCAGGCCTGGGTATTTTACTTCAAAATGCAAACCATTGGAATGACACTGTGAAGATTTCAGATTGTCAGGATGAAAGAAAAGAATGAGAAGAAATGAAAGCAAAGTGTCAGTGAATCCTACCTGTAATCCTAGCTGTTCAGGAGACTAAGAGGTAGAGAATGCCAGTTTGAATTCAGCCAGGACAGGAAATCCCACCACACTCTTATTTCTGAGGGATTACAGGAATAAAAATTCCCATGAATGGGGCTATGACTCAAGGGCAAAGCACTACCCTTGAGCAAATGGAGCTCAGGAACATTGCCTAGGCTCATAGTAAAACCCCCGGACATTCCAATAAAAAAAAGCCAGTAACAACATGTCACCCCTTGTAAGTATGCATGTATTTCTATTGGTGAAGGTCTAGAGTCCCTATGATAAAAGGTATCCAGTTAGGAAATTTACTTTGAATAGAATGATTTCATAGAACAGAGAGAGTTTTCAAGACAGTGCATCTTCCAGGGCTCCTCTCACTGTTCCCATTGTAGCCTGAGGTTTTCTCCACATCAGGGACTGCTGGAAGAAGTCTTCCTCATTGTTGGAACAGGCCTCACTCCTGTACAGCTGAGTGATTTAAAAAAAACTCCTTCTAGGCCAATTAGTGAGGAGTGTGGGTGGGCTCTGAAGGCCAGGAGAAAAAGGCCTCTATGTACCTCAACCTATCTCTCTGCCGAGAGCTCTGTTGTGACAGGAAGACTTCATTTGTGCACCTCCCATGGCCAAGTTCCCTGCAATTATCCTGTCTTTGTTAGACTATGTTCCAGTGTTGAAATAACCTGCTACAATTAATTCAAGGGTCCTTCTGGCAGACAACTAGGGAGCTGAACCTAATGAAATGATTCATTATTGGCAATGATCCTCCCTGCATTTTCAGAAGCTTGCTAAATCAAAGTACATGTGTAATATCACTATGCTTCCTGTCATCTAGGGCTGGTAAAACTCATCAGATTTTGAAATTTTGACCTCTCCTAGTTGGACCCTGGATGGCTGTGTTTCAGGGTTGAACACAGGACCTGGGTACTGACTATGAACTCATTGCAGAAGCTCAGATCTTTATCATTTGGTGTCACAGCTTTACTTCTGGTATCTGTGTGTGTATGTTTGTGTGCATGTATGTGTGTTCATATACTTGTCCTGGAGCTTCAACTCAGGACCTGAACACTGTACCTGAGTTTCTCCTGTACAAGGATAGCACTCTACCACTTGAGGCACACAGCCACTTCACACTATTTTCTAGAGATATAGTACTAAGGAATCAAACCCAGGGATTCACACATGCAAAGCACTGTACTCCTAAGACACATTCCCAGCACTCTACTTCAGGTTTCTTTCTTTTGTTGGAAATTGGAGGAATTTAAATCTAGGCCTGGGTGTTATCCTTGAACTCTTTAGCGAAAGCCAATCGCTCTACCACTTGAGCAACAGCACACCTTCACGTTTTTGGTGGGTCACTGGAGAGAAGCGTCTCAAGGAATTTCCTGTCCAGGCTGGCTTTGGACCGTGACCCTCAGCTCTCAGCATCCTGAGTACCTAGGATGACAGGCACGAGTCAACAGCGACTAGCTTCCACTTCAAGTTTCTAAGTGGTGAATAGGAGATAATAGTCTCATGGGACGGACCTTTTGTGTCTGGGAAAGTTTTGAACCCAGATCATCAGATCTCAGTTTCCTGAGTAGGCAGGATGACAGACTTCAGCTACTACATGACTAGACTGTAACACTCTGTTGCAAGGGGTTCCTTTGCTCCACATGGTAGGGCGCTAACCATGATCCCCACTGGTAAGTGTCAGTGGCTAGGCCCTGAGTTCAAGGATCATGATCAAGAAACATAAACCAAAACAATTGTCTGCAGGAGACAACTCACTAGAGTTAGGTACATACATAATTTTGGCCCTGACATGAGGACATATCTGAGACACAAATTTCTCATCTGCACAATCATCTTACTTGTGTAGCTCTTAAAAGAACGAGATGAAAAAATGAAAAATTGCACCCCATGAAGGAGTCAGCACACAACTCATGAAAGACTCATCACATAGCTGTAACCCACATAATGTCATTAGAAATAGGGGGCTTTCATCAGTATCACCATTCTTTCAGAAACATGCCACATACAGTCCAAATGTAAATTTTAGAGGGGTGAGATTTTTTTTGGGGGGAGTCAGCACGGGGATTGCACTGAAATGTTGGGGGTATTGTCCTAAGATCTTTTGATCAGTCTAGAACTCTAACACTTTAAGCCACAGCTCAGTGTTTTACAGACTTCCTGCCAGGTCTGGGTTTTTAACCCACCAGTGTCAGATCTCAGCCCCCGAGTATCTTGGATGACAGGATGAGCAAGCCAGCAGCATCTGGTTCATGGAACTGGGTTGCAGCGGTTTACCTCTGGCTAATTCAGGTTAGATGGAAAATGTCAGTACTAGACTCCCAGCTTGCTCTGTGATGAGGTATTTGCAGCCCTATCCTTATATAGTTGCAGTCAGAACATTCTCTTTTCCTTTTTTTTTTGTTTTGTTTTGGTGCCAGTCCTCGGTCTTGAGTAAGGGTCTAGACACAGTCCCTAAGCCTTTATGCTCAAAGCTAGTCCTCGAATGTTTGAGCTACAGCAAAACTTCTGGATTTTTCTATGCACATGCTAGTGAGAAATCGAATCAAGGGCTATGTACTTACTAGGTGAGCACTCTACCACTGAGCCCCAGTAGTGACAAGTGTATAAACAGATAAATGTGTAGATTGGTAGATAGACAGACAGACAGACAGAAAGATAAATAGATAGATAGATAGATAGATAGATACATACATACATACATACATACATACATACATACATACATACATAGATGTAGATATATTTAACGAGAGATGTCTGTAAATTATGAAATTGCATATTTGATATTTTTAACAAATATTGCCAATTAAATTATTCCTTCCTTTTTAAAGTATCAGGATTAAATGCATAATAAAGTATTAATTGAAAATTAGTCAATGTAGTATAATTGTTGTGAATAATTTTATAATATAATCGTACACTACTAATGTAATTGTTACTTTTACAACATTCTATTTGTACAGATGCCTATTGGAAAGCATTTCTTTTTTTAATTTTAATTTTAATTTGTTTTAATTTTTTTGGTGGGTCCGGTCGTGGGGCCTGAATTCTGAGCCTAGTCGCTGTCTCTCAGCTCTTCAGCTCAAGGCTAGCGCTCTACCACTTGAGCCACAGCGCCACTTGTGGCTTTTTTCTTTTTGCATATGTTGTGCTGAGTAATCGAACCCAGGGCCTCTAGCATGCAACACAAGCACTCTACCACTAAGCCACCTTCACAGCCCTGGAAAGCGTTTCTTAGAATCTCCCGCCAGCCGTTCATTATTGGGAGTCCCGGGATTCAACCTTCAGGCCTAAGTTGCTGATTTCGGCTTGGCTTAACTAATATCCCGCCAAACATCAGCAAGGTAAGGTCATGTACATTGTCTGGGCATTGTTATTTAGCCCCAGGATGGTATAATACAAAGGGGAAAAAAAGTAAAACCACCTTATTGAACTTCTCAGTTTTATCCTTTTCCTTTTTATTTATTTTTTTTTGCCAGTCCTGAGATTTGAACTAAGGACCTAAGATCCCAGGATCGTCTTTGGCAGAGATGCCAAGACTTGAGTTCAAGCCCGGTACTTGGACTCTGTAAAACCATCTGGTCCTGGACTTTTATTAGCTAGAAGGTTTTTTATTGCAGTTTCTGTTTCAATGCTTGATATGGGCCTGTTAAGATGGTTTAACTCATCTTGGTTTAGTTTTGGCATGTCAGTATTTGCTAGAAAAATGTCCATTTCTGTCAAGTTCTCAAACTTATTAGCATAAAGTTTTGAGAAGTATTCCCTTATAATGTTCTGAATCTTGTTTGTTTCCATGGTGATGTTTCCATTCTCATCTCTGAGTTTATTTATTTGGGTGCATTCTCTTCTTTATCTGATAAGATTTGCTAAGGTTCTGTCAATTTTGTTAATTTTTTCGAAGAAACAACTCTTTGTTTTGTTGATTCTTTCTATAGTTTTTTTGGATTCTAATTCATTTAATTCTGATAAGTCACAATTAATAAATGAATTAATTTCCATCTACTGGATTAGAGTTTATCTTGCTGCTCTTTTTCAAGGAGGTTTAGATGTGTCATTAAATTGTTGGTTTCAGATCTCCCCAATTTGTTGATGTAGGAGCTCAGAGCTACAAACTTGGCTCTGAGTACTGCCTTTGCTGTGTCCCAGAGGAGCTGGATAATTTTGTGCTCATTTTTGTTGAATAGCATGAACATTTGAATTTCCTTTCTAATCTCTTCCACTCGTGATTTAGCAGTGTGTTGTTCACCCTCCATGTGTTACTGGGCTTTTTTGGTGGCTTTTGGTGTTGAGTTCTAATTTTGTTCCCTTGTGTTCCGAGAGAATGCAAGGTATAACTTCAATGTTTCTGAATTTAGACAAGTTTGCTTCGTGGCCTAAAATGTGGTCTATTTTAGAAAACGTTCCATGTGCTGCTGAGAAAAACGTGTATTCTGATGCTGCTGGGTAAAATATTCGGTAGATGTCTGTTAAATCTAGTTGATATATGCAGTTGTTTAGATCTGAGGTTTCTCAGTTGAGTTTTTGCTGAGTTGATCTCTCTAGTGGGAAGAGTGGTGTTTTAAAATACCCAACAATTAATGTATTTGGATCTATGTGGGATTTGAGGGAAAGTAGTGTTTCTTGGATAAATTTGAGTGCTCCATTGTTTTGGGAATAGATATTTAGAATGTTAATATCCTGCTGAAGGAGAGATCCCTTAATTAGTATGCTCCTGAAGGCAGCAGATAGAAGGAACTTGTTTTTTAATCCACTAGACAGTCTATTTGGCTTAATTGGAGAGTTAATTCCGTTAATGTTGATAGATAGGATTGAGTGGTATTTGGGAGTTCCTGCCATGTTATCCACCTTCTTGGGGGTTTTGAAAACTGGGACCTTCCTATGGTTCTTGGATTCTCAGTTTGGGTGCAGTTTCTTGGTCTTTATTGTGATCTTGTTGGTTTTCTATATGCAGGACATCTTTAAGAATCTTTTGTAGGGCTGGTTTGGCGGACATGTATTGTTTCAATGTTTCTTTGCTATGGAAGTTTTTTATTTGGCCTTCAGTTATGTAGGAGAGTTTAGCTGGGTACAGTATTCTTGCTTGATAGCTGTTTGATTTTAGGGCATGGCATACATCATATCAGACTCTTGTTAGTTTGTCTCTGCTGAGAAATGTGAGGTGATTCTAATTGGTTTCCCTTTATTGGTGATTAATCTTTTCTCCTTCACAGCTTTAATGATCTTTTCCTTGGTCTGAATTGATCCTGTGTGGATTATAATGTGATGGTAGGATGTCCTATTCTAGTCTTGTCTATTTGAAGTTCTAAATGCTTCTTGTATCTGAATAGGCCTATCTTTTTGCATGTTTGGGAAGTTCTCTTCTAGGATCCTGTTAAACAAGTTTCCTAGACCATTCACTTCTGTTTCTAGGTTCTCCTCTGCAACCATTATACTTAGATTAGGCCTTCGGATGGTGTCTTCCAAGTTTTGGATAGATCTATCATATTTCTTGGACTTGTCTTGGATGGTTGTATGTTCTTTCTCTATAATATCTAGGCTGTGTTCAATCCCTGAGATTCGATCTTCTGCATGGTCTAACCTGCTGTCAAAACTTTCTACTTTGTTTTTTTATTTTTTTCCTTCTAATTGGGCAGCTTTGATGGCTTTAAATTCTTTGTTGAAGCATTGTTTTAGATCTTGTATGAACTTCTTTACTTCCTTAATTTGGTGTTCAGTGTTTATTCTCAAATCACTTAGTTGATGGACTATGCTTTCCTTGGGCTCCGATTCCTTCTGTTGGTTTCCATTCCGTTTGTGGTCTCCCTGACTTCTTTCAACTCTTTGTTAATGGATCCCATGAATGTCTTTAGTGATCTTTGTGTATTCTCATCCTGCACTCTCAATTCCTGTATTACTCTTTCCTTAGGTTCCTCCCACTCCCATTCATGCCATTCCTGTAGTTCTCTTTGAGTGTTCTCAGCCTGTTCACGCCATTCCTGCCTTTCTGTTTGAGTATTCTCAAGCTGCTCATACAAATCCTGTATCAGTTTTTGAGTAGCTTCCTCACACTCATGATATTCTTGTATAAACCTTTGGATTGCCTTCTCTCTCTCCCTATCACGCTCATACAGAGTCCTTTGTATGTTTTCAATCTTTTCCTGCATTGACCTTTTGTTTGCCCCCTCTCTCTCCCTATCACGCTCATACAGGGTCCTTTGTATGTTTTCAAACTTTTCATTTATCATGCTTGCCAGCAGTGTTTGTAGAGCTATTTGGGAACTCTCCTCTGTATTATTAATTATCTGTTCTGTCCCCTGCTTATCATGAGTGGGAGTTGAGATACCCGGACTTGTCATTTTTCTTCTGTTTTTCCGGCTTACTCTGCCCATTTGTGATAAAAATAGCACCAGTTTTGTGCTAGAACACTAACTTAAGGCAAGCATCAACCAAAATCTGAATTTGCACAGTTCATAGTCTGCAGATACAATCTAGTTCAACAGATACATCTATTCAACATCAAACAACTATATATGAATGGGCTATGAAACACAAAGATGAATTTGGAAAACCAGAAATTATTAGGGTTAGGGAGAAATGTGGGTTAAAAATAGGAATAGAGTGATGTGGGAAGGCACAGGTAGAGTTAACTAAGTCCTTATATCAAAGCAGGAAATAGGTTGGATAAGATGAAAGTAGAGAGAGAGAAAAAAGAAGAAAGAGAAAGGAAAAAGAAAAGAGACCAGAAAAATGGAAAATAATAATTAATAATATTATGTATATCAAAAACAAACTATTCAGAAGAGAACATGAATATAATGGGAGAAGGGAAGGGATATAAAGGAGATGTGAAAAAATTAAAAATAAAAATGCTTAAAATATTATATAGGTCAAGCGGAAAAGGTCAGATAATGTGATGTTAGGAAAATGAACCCTTAAATATGTATTTTAATGTTTTCGTTTCTTTCATGCATGTGTTTCTAATGCATTTATAAGATTATTTCTTTGTTGCTTTGTATGTACCTCCCCCACAGTCTAACCCCCGCTTTTACTATATTTGATGTCAGTATAACATGTGGAGGAGATGGGGACAAACAAGTCGTTTAAGGATTCAGGTGGACCTGTTGCAACAATGAGAAGTACAAAATGTCATGTCAAAACCAACTTTACAATGTCGGTGTGGGGGGGGAGGGGGGTATAATTGGGTGGGGGGAGGGGGGAAGCTGGGAAGGGAGGTGAAGGGTAAACAAAGGAGGAGGCTGCAATGTTTGGTAAGAAATGTATGCATTATCCTGCCCATGTAATTGTAGCCCCTCTGTACAGTATGTTCTCAAATAAAATTAAATTAAATTAAAAAAATATTATATAGGTATAAAAAGTTAGTACTGCTATTAAGCAATTTAAGTCTCAGAGGTTTTGAATTGGGTAATAAATTTGTGTATTAAGTGTGTACCCAATGGGGGATAGTGGCTAATAATCAACTACGGGTTTATCTGAGCATGTTCAGGACAACAATTAAGTCATATAAAGAAGAATGAACTAGAAGAAAAGGTGAAAAGGATAAGAAAGGAAGAAAAAAACAGAAGTCCAGTAGAGCTAAACAAAAAACAAAAAGAAAATTTAAAAAAAAAAGAAAGAAAAAAAAAGAAAGAAAAACACAAACACATATGTATCCCTGAAATAAAAATTATAAGGGGAAAATAAAGTTACTAGAAAACAATATTTTTCAAAAAATGTAAAAATTATAGATTAAAAAAAGTTTTAGAAAAGAAAAAAAATTTATAAAAGCTACCAAAAGAAGAAGAAGAAGAAGAAGAAGAAGAAGAAGAAGAAGAAGAAGAAGAAGAAGAAGAAGAAGAAGAAGAAGAAGAAGAAGAAGAAGAAGAAGAAGAAGAAGAAGAAGAAGAAATAGTTCTTTAATTTTTTGGGGAGGGGTGGGGAAAATCTTGTATCTCCCTTGTGTCCGTAATCAGCCTCTTGTTGTAGTCTCTGGTCTGCTATTGGTCCTGTGGCTTGGTTGGTTTCTTAAGTCAGTTTGTTCGAACAGGCAGAAAAATGCTCTGCTTTAACCAGGGTTTTGCGATCGTCCTCCCAGGGTAGTTCAATGGGAGTAGGATCTGCTTTGAGTATGACAAAAGAGGGAAATGACTTTTTCCTCAAGTTTGGAGATACTGTGATGAGGCTAGGATCTGAGTAGAGTTGAGGCACTTCAACAAAAAGTAGCTTTGCCGGGGGATAGTAGTTTGTGAGAAGCTCACAGAGCCCAGCATAGAGCCATTCTCAGGGTTTCTGTTTACTTAATTTCAATTGATTGTCGAGGCTGCTAAAGGGAGGGGCAGCTTCTGGATTTGATAACCCAGTGAAGAAAGCCACTCCTAGCTCTGGCACCCGAGCTGGGTGACTTTTCCCTGGGTGTAGCTGAATCTGGCAGGTCAGGTTAAGTTCTTGTGACCTGCTAAATGACTCTAGTTTTATTCAAAGGCCTGAGTTGGAGCTAGCAGCTCCGCCGAGCTTTGTCGGTATCCAAGATGGAGATCTCCGGTACTGGGGGGTGGGAGGGGTAGCCTTCCCTCCTCTGCTCCCTGTGAAAGATTGAGGACGTCAGGCTTTTACTTATGCCGAGTCTTGGTTCCTGGGTTGTCTCTGGTCTGCAAACTGCAGGATGAAGATGTCCCAAGGAACTCATTTTTATCCATATGAATACCAATGGAATGTGATATGTGTCATGATTGAATTGGCAATTCTTGAATGATTCTATGATAAAATTATATACAATTATATTCTAGGATACTGATTGATATTAATCAATACTTTATGAAGCGTTTAAAAAATTACATTCATTAAAAGGAGAAATAATGAAATACCTAAGAATTGTTTGTCACAAAGCATAGAGATGCCATGTTTTTCTGCCAGGACTGGGATTGCAACTCATGGTCTGGGTAACTCTGTTGCACTGTGTAGGAAGGGGAAGCTTGCTTTCTTGAAGTCAAGAAATTTAAGTCTGTTCCTTATGCCTGAAATCGATCCCCACCACTAGCAAACATCCTATTTGTGTACATTTTAAATATATGATTTATATTTACATACATATATTGACTCCATATTGCATTCAGTGTAGTTATTCATTTTACCTTTTTTTTGTTCATGTAGTAACCAGTTATTTTATTGACTATTATGGCACATAGAATATTGATTACATTGATTACATAGGATATAGGTCTGCATATGTATTCCACTTCATACCTGACACGCAGGATGTTCACAGAAAAGGAAAACATGTGTCACCATTTGTTTTTTACTCCACAATTCATTGTTTGGGAGTGCAGGCATATGAACTCATGTCCTACAGGGCCAAATTCATGAATGATTGAGTGTCAACATGCCATCCTGGGACAAACTGAGCTGACAGGCATTTACCAGGACCTGAGATTGAGCCCCTTATGTTGACAAAATAAGAACAGATTGGCATGCACATCGTAGTATGCTAATAAAAATATATATTTATAGTGTGCCAGAGATGTCTATCCATTATTCAGTAATATAGACTAAATTCCTAACAATTCTTGGGTATTTATTATGCTTCCATATAATTAATATTATTGTTTTCATCCTTAGTAAACTATTAATTAAATCAATGTCCTGAAATTATTGTGTCCCTGTAAGAAATACAAACAAGACCACACTAAAGCTCCCATCACGCCTTTGTTTATTACATCATTATTTACCATAGCTAAGATATGGAACCAACCCAGATGCCCCTCAGTAGATGAATAGATCAAGAAAATGTGGTATATGTACATAATGGAATTCTATTCCTCCATCAGAAAGAATGACATTGCCCCATTTGTTCGGAAATGGAAAGACTTGGAAAAAATATAGTAAGTGAATTAAGCCAGACTCAAAGAAACATAGCTCCCATGGTCTCCTTTATTTGCACTAACTAGAATATGTCTGAGTTAAGCAGAATAGGTCAGATAAGTTGATGTTAGGGAAATGAACCCTAAGATATGTATTCAAATGTTTTTTTTCTTTCATGCGCTTGTTTCTAATACATTTATAAGATTATTTCTTTGTTGCTTTGTATGTCCCTCCCCCATGGTATAACCCCTGCTTTAACTGTATTGATGTCGGTATAATTTCTGGAGGGGAAGAGCAAAAACAAATCGTTTTAATAGGGATACAGGTGGACTCATTGCAACAATAAGATGTACAAGTCATTATGTCGAAATCGAACTTTGCAACTTTGGTGGGGGGAGGAGGATTGGGTGGAGGCGCCGGGGGAGGATAGGAAGGGATGGATAGGAGAAACAAAGTAGGAGGATACAATGCTTGACAAGAAATGTACTCATTGTCTTGCACAGGTAATTTTAACCCCTCTGTACAGTATTTTCAGAAGAAAAAATAATAAACTTTAAAAAAGAAAAAAAATCATGAAGATGATATTATCTTGTATTTAATGGACTCCATTGACTCCACTCCCAAGTTACTTGAGCTGATATGAAACTTTGGCTAAGTAGCAGAATATAACTTTGCCTCAATAAAACCAACCAAGAAAGGAATAAAAAATAAACAAGAAAGGAAGACACAGTTGGAAATTTGGGCTAATTTTGTCATTATGTTTTGAGAATTCAAGTTTCCTATAGAAATGCAACTCATATATAATCCTCAGTTGTGTTTTAAATGTTGTCTTAATTACATAACATTTCTAGATGCAAAAGAGCTCATGATTCCCAACCAAAAATTTGAAAAAGTAAGCATCATTCTGTTAGATTCCAAAGAAATGATGAAGAATTACAAAAGTTTAAGCCTGGAGAAATAGGAAAGTTCATTTAATATAGGACTTTGTAGACTTGCCTAAATTAGAATTAGATTTAAAATAGATAATTTTTGTTTGTAATTTAATATTCTATAGGATACTGCAAAATTCTTTTCAAATAAAATATTTAATTTACAAATTCACAAATGATTCTGGCATTCTAATTGACTAGAGTAGTCTTTCAAGTGAGGTATAATAAGAACTTAGTTAATAGATAATTCCAACAGTTCATGTGTAAAATGATAATGTGAATAATCTAGACAAATTGTCAACAAATTGATGATATTAATTTATAAATATAGGAAAAGAGCAATCTTTTGAGGCTTTGGTGTAACATGGTATGTAGAGAGTAATTGTGTAACATCTTTTTTTCTACCTTTACATAACACAGAAAGTAATTTCTTAATTATGTACATCTGTATACAATGAGAAAAATGCTAGGTTTGAGGGGTTTTTAAATTTTGTTTTTGTTGTTTGGTTTGTCCTAGGGCTTAACCCCTGGGCTTGGGCACTGTCCCTGAGCCTGTTTTTGATCAAGGCTACTGCTCTACCACTTGAACCTCAGTGCCACTTTGGTCTGGCTTCTCCTTATGAGTTTATTGGAGATAAGAATCCAAGGAACTTTCCTGCCTGGGTGGGCTTTCAATCATAATCTTCAAATCTTAATATTAAGATATACAGATCTCCTAAATATCTATGATAGATAATATATATATATATATAGTAAAATAAATATAAAATAAAAATAAAAATAAATTCTATTTGCAAGTGTTCTGATCTCAAGAATACCACTGTTGGGAAAATGATGTAGCAAAGTTAAGTGTATTATTCTTTCCACAATAGGAAGGGCATCACATTAGCAAAAGTGTAGTATTTTTTCACAATATTGATAAACTAGTCATGATGTGAATTTAGGGAATCTTAACGTGCACCTTACAAGTTGGAAACTGTTGGGCTAGGATGACTTTACGGCATAAAAACTTGGGATTGATTGTCATAGAAATAATAGTTAATCTGATGAACAAAAGTTTACTCTTACGGAATTTTTATTGGAAGTGGCACTGTGGCTCAAGTGCTAGAGCGTTCACCTTGAGCTGCAGAGTGCAGGGACAGTGCCCAAGCCCAGATTTCAAGCCCCACGACTTACCAAAAAAAAATTAATTATTATAGTTACTTCATAGTTTTATCCTCTACAAGAACGTGTCTATTTTTTCTGTTGACTTTTAAATATGTAATGCCTCATTGAAAACTGCATCTATTGCAGAATTAAATAAAATACAAACAGGTATTGTTTTGAATGTCTCTGGTATGGCATGTTCAGAATTTGAAAATGAGTAGTTAGTAGTCATAGGAATGTTGAGGAACACATATATTCTCTCCTCTTTACAATTAGTAAATTTTCAAAGTTAGGAGTTTCCATAGAATTGAACGGTTTTCTGTTTTAGTATAATACAACACTAAAAATAATGCTTTTTTCCAAATAATGCCAAGTATATTCTGAAAATATTGTATAGTTTGATAACATTCCAGTTGATGTCTGATAAAGAAAGAGGTAATTCAAATTAGCAACCAAAATGTTCATTTTTTAAAGGTAATACACATAGAATAATATTTACTATACCAATACAGTGATATTATATTTTATGTAGCTCATTTTTAACTTAATTTTATTGTCAAGGTGATATATAGAAGGGGTTGCAGTAATTGTAAGGTATTGAGTAAATAACATGTCAAAATTTTTACCCCCTCCCTCATTTTTCTCACACTTTTCCTTCACCCCAATACCACTCACAAATTGTAATGTAAATTTCCAACATATTGTCCTGTGACTATTGCTATTGCATTGGTTTGCCTTTTGTCCTTTTTCTCGCCATTTTATTGTTCTGCTTCGCTTGCCAAATGAAGATAAATGTATATACAATACACAGGATACTGAATCCAAATACAACAATGGACAAACCATATGGGAAAACACAAAAGAAAAAAGAAATCACATAGTACATTAAAAACAACAACCACAAAGAAAAACCTCTCTTTCCATATCTAGGAGTTTATTTTGCTCAGCATCATTTTATATGGTCATTTATACATAGCTACTGATTCATTCTGCTCATCTGCTAAGACTATCAGATATTTCCTAGTTATTACAAATGAGGGAAACCATGAAATCTGTTTCTTTGTGTCTTGCTTATTTTTTTAGTAGGATTTTTCCAAGTCTTTCCATTTCCTTATGAATAGGAAGCATAGAAGTACTCCGTACATATATAAATCACATTTTGTCAATTCATTCATCTACTAAGTGGCATATTGTTTTAAAACATGATTGCATGTAAGTATCACTTAAGGCCATTCAAAAATGACAGATGCTGCCTCAACAGATATACTAATATCATGATTTCTATGTAAGATAGTATTTTGTGGTGGTACAAATGTTGAGATATAGGATGAGTCTAATATATATCTTGCACGAATTAGCCAGGAAGATATCCAATATCATGTAGGATATAAATGGTAGTGACAAAATGTTTCCCTTGAGAAAGATATAGGAGGCTGCCAGAAGTATGAAGTAGTTCAGATAAATTTGAAGAATTTAGAAATGCAAGCTCAATTATGTTTCTTTAAATAATAATTATGTAAGTGGAAGGGCAAAAAATGGTAAGAGAAGAAAATAACTGACAGCAGATCATTATCCCAAGTTAGAGTACAAAAAGACATAATCTAAAACTTCCAAGTTAGAGAGATACCAATATAATACGTCCCACTTAATTTAGGTACATGCAAAATATTTACTTGGCTTTTCCCTACTTAAATGCTCCAAAATAAATGAACACTTACAAGAAAAGTTATGTTATTGCCATTGTTTCAACACTAACTGTGATCAGCCCTCTTTTTCTCACTTTGCACTTGGTAAATTGATGATGTTGTGGCTGATTAGAGTCAGAATTAGGGGCTTCTACTTGTACAATTATCCCAGAACAGTTTAAGCAGTTTTCCGCCCAAGATATCCAACTATATTGTCTGAACCTGTACTTTGAACACACCCTCACACCTGAGCACATTATTTGAAATTATACTTTAGCTTTTCTTGGCACATTCTACTTTGTGCCTTTGTCTTCTTTGCACATTCCTTTTGAGTTCATAGTTGCTCTATTTCCATTTCATCTTTACAAACTGCTAAGAACATTGTTCAACTACCACTTCTTGTTTGTACACGCCCAGTCTATGTATGAAGGTACTTTGTCCATGTTAAGCAATAGGGTAATACTCAACCCTATGCCCACATTAAAGGATGTAGAATTTAAAGAATTTTGAGACAGTGATATTAGAATTGAAAGGCTCCTTAGGGACATTTTCATGGAGTTCATTAGTTTACCCAGGAGAAATATAAATATCCACAAAATTTGGAGCTAATTAGTAAGTATCCAAATTAACATTAGATCCTAGATGTTGTGTTAATACAAGTCACGATTGTCTTATTGTTAAATCAGAATCCTTCACTACTTGACAATGTGTATGAGAAAGTGAAAGAAAAGCATTAAAGCAAAAGGTCTTATCTTGTTAGGCATTTAATCCTCGTGGTGAGAGTAATGTCTGAATTTTTCCATTCAATAAAAGCTTGAAGTTTATAAGAACATTTTCCTACATATAAGAACTTGTGTCAGGTTGGTTGAAAGTGTTATTTCAGCATGGAGATATACCTAACAAGATTTAGATTTCAATAGTGTATATGGCAGTTATGATGTGTCAATTGCTATTGAGGCATTTTCTATTCTAAAGAGGAATCAATTCCAGGAGTCTTCAGTCACATCATTAAAGTTGTATGTTCAACCTAATACTTGGTGTTACTTGTCCTACATTTATAATGAGTAGGCTGATAAGATATCCAAACATATCTAAATATATTTCAATAAAATCCCAAAATGATATGCATAGATGGGTCACTAATTGGAACTGTAGGACAAATTAGGCTTTTTTGTGCAGTAGTTCAATCTATAATCTCCTAGCTAAATAAAGTTTTCAAAAATATTCACAGAATACCACTAAGAAAAGTTCATGACAGTTATATCTGTATAATATTTCTAATGTCAGGATTAAAGCATTTGTTCCCAACATTTAGAATCAACAGGATCTGTTGAATTAATTGATCCAGAATTTTGTCCACACATTCACATCTCAACATTTTATCAATATAAATTTCACCAAAACACTGTTCTTATTGAACTTGTCTATGTCCTTTTACTTTTCAAATCCAAATAGTAGGTTTCCTTCAATATCTTCCTGAAAATTCTTTCCTTCCTTTTCTTCTGTAAATATGTGTTTATTCCTTTTTTGTTTCCTTATTTATCACTTTCCTCCAATCTTGTCCACTCTGGTACTCACATTCTTCACACTTTCGTCAGAACATTCCTTTTCTTCTTCCCTTTAATAATGTCCCTGATTTTATTATTTTTCATATTCATGGTTATGAATATTTTGATAATGTCCAAACAGACCTATCTTTGCATCTGTTTAACATAAATCTTCGAACTATCAGAGAGTTTTTTCCTTTAAATCCATCTTTATCACCAAGATAAATCCATCTAAATCCATCCTTATCACCAAGAATGTAACTAACACAGTTAGGAGACAGAGATGTGGAAAAACTTTAGATTTCCTCTTACCCCACCTCCATCCATTAGATAAGATGAATGATCAAGATTTTCTCAGTTTCTGTCACTAATGTAATTTCTATGTACTTCTTTTTATGACCCTGACACACCAGCCTATTGCAAATACTCATCACCAGTCACTCAGTCCTAAACCAACTGTTTACTAAGTATGCATTTCTCCCCAGTCTTTTCATATTGGTCCTCTCCATCACCCAATGAGTCTCCTTGTAAGCACACAGAGTGAAGAACTCAGACAAAAATTCTAGTACCATTAATTACTCACAACATTGAATGTTGGTCTTACATTTAATGGATGTAATCTGCCAGAAATATTGAAGAATATATTTGTTGACTTCTAGAGCAAGGAAAAGAAAGTAAACAGTCAATACATTTTCTACCTTAGCTTACAAATAAGGAAAGTGTCAAATTCAGTTTGTTGGTATAAAGTCAGAAATAGTTTCATGCAGAAATAAAAATAAATTTTAACTCCTGGCACTGCAGCTTGTGTCCTTTTATGGTAACTGCAGATATGTAAGTAGTATTATGTAAATTGTGTCATGTATTTACAGCTGTAATGAAGAACATACTCTTAATATATCATTTGTAAACATTATTTATTGAATGGTATCTATATGAGAATGTTATTTGAACTAATCACACTAAGTTGAAACCTACATCTTAGTCCATTAAAATGTGGAAATAAAAGATTTTATTTATAAGAAAATAATACCACCAAGAACAGTGAGTGTATATACATTAGAAAGACTGCTGGAATAACATGAGGGTTTTTACTGCCTGTACCTGTTTATGTGATTGTAATTCTTGATATTCAAACTCTCCTTTTGTTATTCTGTTTTGTTTTGTTTGGTTCGTCATGGGGCCTGGACTCTTGGCCTGGCACTGTCCCTCAGCTCTTCGCTCAATGCACTCTACCACTTGAGCAACAGTGCCACTTCCCGCTTTTTCTGCTTATGTGGTGCTGAGGAATCAAACCCAGAGCCTCATGTAGACAAGGCCAGTACTCTGCCACTGAGCCACCTTCCCAGCCCTCCTCCTCTTATTCTTATTGTATGTAATCCAACGCTGTTTATAACTATGCATTCAATGTGGGAAATCCAGCTTCAAAGATATCTACGTATTTTTTTTTCCTTTTCAATCACAACATCGTCATTATCAGGCTACACTGTGGTCATCATCCTACCCATCAAAATTATTATTATCAACATAAGTGCTAATTATTGAACATCGGATATGTGTCTATGATTTTATTATTTGTCTTTTGATTAATAATTTTAATGTTACCACTGTGCATGAATTCATATTGAAATTTTGAACAAATAAACAAAAAACCTAAACCATATCAGGTAGTTTGACTATGTGCTTATAACAAATTATGGAATAGATTTTTTGAAGCATTGCAATTTCCTAATCAGTATGAATTAACTTCCTCTCTTCCCCTAACTACAATCAAATATTTGAGAGTTTGGGCAGAACCTTTTCAAGTAATATACTGTAAATGTTACTATAATATCATGTGTATATCTAAAATTCCCTTGAAAGTAATAAACTCTATTTTCTATTGAAATATTAGTTATTTTATTCTGGGAAACTTTTAGAAAAATTGACTGTATCTCTTTGAAATGAAAAAGGTCAAAAATAGTAGCATAAAATTTTTAGAGCGAGTCTGTCTTCTCTCTCTCTCTATATATATATATCTGTCTTCTCTCTCTATATATAAATGTTATGTGTAGAATAGTATATTTTTAGAGAATATTTGTCCTCAGAAATATATACATATATCTAAATTTATGTTAGAATGATATACATTATAGTGAAACAAGTATCTTAAAATATAATTAAAATTTAAAAAAACTTCATGAAATCAAGTGCCAGTAACTCACCCTTATAATAAGAGCTAGTCTGGGTGCTGAGATCTTAGAATTGTTTCCGAAACTAGCCCAGACAGAAAAGTACTTGTTAGATTCTTATCTCCAATTAACCACTAAAAACAACACCCACAACCAAAAATGTAGCACATTAATTTCACAAAAGTATCTTTTAACTGCTGTGAACATTTCTTAGAAACATGAATACATACCCTTGGAAAATGTTAAGTAAAAAAGTATAGAACATTTACGTCCATGTTAAAGACATGATTATTTAGATTGTTTAAGATATTTAGGTAATGATTAGAAGTTAAGAATAATGATAGGTACGTCATATATTGGGACTGATTTTTTTATTCTAATTTACAATAGTAATAAAATGATATTTATAATGATTATATAAAATTACTCTTGCTTGGTATTTGAATTATCATAAGTGATAAATATTTTTAAATGATTTCCAAAGCAAAGGAGTATCAATTCTTTTGTAATTTCAAAACAATTAAGAAAATGATTTCAAGGCTGGTTCACTCTAAGTCTATATTTGTTTTCTTGTTCTAGTTTTCCTATGTTAGTAGAAATTAAAGTTCCAAAAATGTAATGGATATTGGCATTTAGGAAGATCTTCACATACACTAATATTGGATTCCCTTCAGTGGAATTATTTTATTTCATTTGTTACTTTCATAAATAAATCAAGATGATTGTGTATTTTGTTATTTTCACTGCTTTTGTTTCTTATCTTGAGAATACGTTTTTCCTAGAAAACTAGAGATAAGCAATTGGATTGAGCATGTAACATATGACTTTCATAAAATGCAGATGCATAGATTTGTGTCTTTTGTCATTTGCTAAAAGTATCTTCCAGAAAAGTTTCTCAATTACTTAGAAGTTTTACCCCTTCCCCTCCACAATTATACCGACATCAAATACAGTGAAAGCAGGAGTTATACTGTGGGGGAGGGACATACAAAGCAACAAAGAAATAATCATAAATGTGTTAGAAACAATCGCACGAAAGAAAAGAAAACATTTGAATACCTACCTTAGGGTTCATTTCCCTAACATCACCTTATCTGGCCTTTTCTGCTTGACTCAGACATATACTAGATATTGCAAATAAGGGAAACCATGGGAAAACAATAGGGATACAGGTGGACTCATTTCAACAATGAGATGTAAAAGTCGTTATGTCGAAAAATGAACTTTACAACTTTGGGGGGGAACAGGGAGGATTGGGTGGGGACAGGGGTAGGATGGGAAGGGAGAGGAAGGGGAAACAAAGGGGGAGGCTACAATGCTTGATAAGAAATGTACTCATTATCTTGCCCAGGTAATTGTAACCCATCTGTACAGTATTTTCACAATAAAAAATAATAAAAAAATTACGTAGAATTGATGCATAATTCCTAGGTATTCCAGTTATCACATATACTTTTGGATTGAGTTATCTCTGTATAAATCCAAAGGCCAAAATACCCTCAAAATAAACAGAAATCACATCTTTGTTTTAAATGCAGTAGTTTACAAAGAGTTTTAGCCAACACCAAAACTTCTTTTTAGCTATTCTGCATTTTGTGTGAAGAAGTTTTAACAATAGTTTCTTTTCCTAACATGCAATTCACTTACAATATATTATCTCCTTTAATTGTATACATTTTAGTGCTTTGGAAGTGAATTGTGCCTTCATAGGGTTTCAAAGCCCGATTTTCACAAACTTGCATTCCTTCAAATAGAAATGCTGTAAATTTTAGAACAGACATTAAAAATAGATATAAAATTCAGTTACAGGAATTTGCCCAGCATACATCCTCTATAGTGTGTCTTTTCAAAATTTGTTTTTAGCGGATCATTTCCAGGGTCTCACACATACTATTCAAGTTCACTGTCAATGAACTACATTCTTTATCCAAAAAAGTTTTTTTACTTCTGTTTAAGACATTCATAGAAGTGTAATGCCTGGATCCTATAAAATTCTCTTTCACCTTTTGAAGACTTGAAATCTTATTTGCAAAAATGATTGTAGTATTATACAAATCGATCACTATCAGAAGTATATCAATTTCTCCACAAATGCATTACTATATTTTGTGTCCTCTTTTTATATTATGGACTTATTAGTGAGTTTTTATTATTTCTTAGACACTAAAAAGGAGCTTATTTCATATGCTCCTCCTATTGACTATTAATTTGCATATGTTATTTAACGAAATATACTATTCAGGAAAAAATTTATATAGAATTAGAAGATATAAAAATACTTAAGTTTCAGGGGGTGGGATGGTGGCTCAGTGGTAGAGCGATGCCTTGCATGCCTGAGGCCCTGGGTTCGATTCCTTTGCATCACATAAGCAAAAAAAAAAGCCGGAAGTTGCTCTGTGGCTCAAGTGGTAGAGCGCTAGCCTTGAGCTGAAGAGCTGAAGGACAGGGCACAGGCCCAGAGTTCAGGGCCCACAACCGGACCCCTCCCAAAAAACACTTAAGTTTCAGAATCATTGTAGCATTAACATTGTAGCATTAACAAATATATGCCCTCTATCTGTTGGATATGGTTTCGTTTCTGTTATAGTGTCCTTTGAATTATGAAAGGTTATCACTTGATATAATCCAGTTCTTGCTTCTCTTTAGCTTATAATGTTTTCCATGTCAAATTTTTAGAAACCTTTACTAATCCGATGTCATGAATATTTACATTTATGTTTTACAGGTTTTTACATCTCACATTTAGTTTGATAATCATTCTTTATAAGGTTTCAGGTAGGCCAGGTGCCAGTGGCTCACGCCTGTAATCCTAGCTACTGAGGAGGCTGAGATCTGAGGATGGTGGTTTAAAGCTATCCTGGGCAGGAAAGTCCATGAGACTCTTATCTCCAATAAACCACTAGAAAACTGGCAGTTTTGCTGTTGCTCAAGCGGTAGAGTACTCACTGTGAGCTGAAGAGCACATGGACAACTCCCAAGCCCAGAGTTCAAACCCCATGACCGACATACATACACACAAAGGATTGAGGTAATATTCTAAGATCATTCTTTAAAACTAGAGAGGCAATAGTGCCAATACAACCATTTAAGATTCTGTTTTTATTTCATAAACTCTCATAGCATGAGAGTTTTTTCATGATCTGTGGAACATAAAAGTAAGAATTTATTTTTGAAAAATCTGTTACCTTCTTCTATGTGTCTGTTCTTATAATAGAACTAGGTTATCTTCACTAAACATGGTAATACGATTCAAAGCTTGTATGAAGGTTCAAGCTACACCATTTTACAAGATTGTTATGAATTCCTTGAATTTACATACAGTATTATTGAGCAGGTGGACAAATATTCTCCAGAGATATCTGGATGTTTGATAGTCACTCATATTTCGCACATTGTGGAAACACAAACCCCTGATATTATATATAGATAAATGTCTTTAGAGATTGCTCAAAGCAACTAAAATTAATTTAAGAATGAGTTAAGCTTTAGATAACATTATAGCATAATAAAGCTGAATGATAACGACTTGAGCTGTACTGCAGAAGAGAGAGAGATGGGGAAGAATGGTGGATCACATAGGAGTTGTATGTCATTGGTATTGTTTCAAAAAACAGAAAGACTTCAGAGAAGAGAAGGAGAAAAATAAAGTGTTCTGAATCAAGTTTCTTTTTAATCCACCTGATAGTTTGGACTAAAAGTCAGATAACATGGAAAAAATAAAATAGAAAACAAAGCATTGTATAGAGCTGTTACAATGTAAAAAAGTTGTATTAGGAATATAATTCATTTCCAAAGAAATAAGAGAAAGAATAAAACTAACAGTTGCTAATGTGGATAGAAGATGGATCACATTTTATCATATATAATTTTGAAAAGCATACTAGGAATGAAAATTTTAAAAAGTCATAACTTAAAACACAAATTGTATTATAACTAGACAGTATAGTTCAGTGATAAAACTTTGGCCTAACATATGTGAAGCAATTTTGTGATCTCCCAAGCACTACAAAGTACACACAAAGCACACACACACAAAACCCACATAAACACACACACACATAGCAATACACATATTTGGAATACTGTTATTATCATATTAAACAGAGGAAATTATCACAAACAGTAAAAGCATTTTAATATATGAAATCATAATATTGCTCATACTATTTAAAAGTTTAGTAGAAATAATACAGTCACAAGATACTTGGATTCTTATAGATTAAGTAAATTGAAAAATAAGAAATAAAAGACATGAGAAATTTGCAAACAAGTTTTAAATAATAAACATTTTGAAACATGTATACTTTATTTTGATAAAAGATTGATGTTACTGGTGTTTTAACTCAAGATTTAGTATATGATAACCAGGTGCTCTATATCTTGCTAGGCATGGCTATATCTCTAATCATTTCACTCTGGAAATTTTATGATAAGGTCTCATATTTTCCCAGTCTCTCCCGAGTTGCAAACCATATTTACACTTCCCACCATAGTTTGAAAATGGAAACTACAAATCACTATGCCCAGCTCAGTTTTTTTTTAATTCAAGTATAAATATTTCCAAAAAGTGACCATGTAATGCAGCCTTTTTTATTAAGTATGTGCTTCTTGAAAATACAGTATTCATTACCTGAACAAATATGTTTAGAACTTTAAGAAATTAAATTTATTTAAATTCATCAACCATATAAAATTTAAGAAAATAATTTTTAAATATTCACATGTTAACTATTTTGAAAGCAAAAAATATATCTCTGAATAATTTACATGTGTTAAAATTATGCAAAACTAAATTAACTAATCTTACAACTCTGAAAAAAGAATTACCCTAAAGAAACAAAAGAAAATAATTAAGTTCAAAATTTAGATAATATAATGAAGTGTACTCTTTAGTTGACTTAAATATCTGTAAGCCCTCTGTATATCAATTTTATAATAAAAAATGCATGAAGAAAGAAAAGTACCCATTGGTCAATATCGACAGGAAAAGCATCAGTAGTTTTTTTTTTTGAGTGTGCAAAAAAATCAATGGAAGCGATAAATATGTTCCTTCCATAATAAATGTACTCATTACTTTATTTAGGTAGCTGTATCCCCTCTGTAAATTACCTTTACAATAAAATTAAATTGAAATTAAAAATAAACTAAATAATATACCAATTAAGAATTCATAGAGAGCTAGGAAGGTGGCTCAGTGGTAGAACTCTTGCTTTGCATGTTTGAGGCCCTGGGTTCAATTCCTCAGCATCACATAAACAGAAAAAAAAACTGGAAGGGGCGCTGTGGATCAAGTGGTCGAGTGCTCGCCTTGAACTAGCCTTGAGGAACAGTACCCAGGCCCAGAATTCAGGTCCCACGATCTGACACCCTCCCCCCCCAAAAAAAAAAACAGAATTACTAGAAACCATTGGTTTAAAACATTTTTAAAAACTGCCCTAAGTACCCAAGTAATAAAATTTGATGATACTATCTAAATACTTCAAATTCCGCAGAGAAGCCAAAAGTTTAAAAACTGTTACAAAGTAAATTAATAAATCTGAATATATTACTATTAATAATAATCGTAAGATGAATTTATAGTGGTAGTCAAATAGGTAAGAAATGAGGCAATTTGCCATTCGTTTGATTTAATATGTGAGAAAGAATTTTCTAGGTTTCTTAAAATATATAATCAGTTTAATGAAGAAACTATTCTGTCACATGATATGTTAATTAGATGCAGCTGATATTAGAGCAAAGAGCAGATTGTACTAAGTTTTTGCATGTTAAAGCATATGCTTATTTTGGTTGTGGGAAATTGTGTTCAACTTGGTGATTGTTTTTGTAGAGTGGTGTCATATCAGTGGTTAATTTTAGGATAGGGGTTCCCTTTCAAAAGAACATGCATCTGATCTGATATTTTAGCCTTCCCATTATCAAGGGCATAAGAGTTGCACACCAAATTGTCTTGCTTCCTAACTTGGCTGGCCTGGATTCGGCAGCCCTTCCAATCTTAACCTGTAGATAGTGAAGGATGGTGGAAATGATCCAATTCACCCAACTATAGATTGAGAAGGAAGTCCACTAAACTTTTGGCCTGGGTTCTGTTCTCAAGCCTCCTCAGTAGTTAAGAGTTCAGACATATATATGACTTAGGCATGTGAACACCTCAGGACAAGAATAAAAAAGCAGTGAAGTATAGAGGACAGGCCGAATTTTAACTAGCTACTTGGGGGCTGAGTAAGATTAGCTAGCTACTCTGGAGGCTGAGATATGAAGACCACTATTCAAAGCCAGTCCAATCATGAAAATACATGCGATTATCTCCAAAAAACCAGAAGTGGAACAATGGCTCAAGTGGTAAGCCACTATCCTTGGACACAGAAGCTTAGGGATGATGAATAAATAAATGAGCACTTGCACATATGCATGCATGTATACACGTGCATGTACACACACACACACACACACACACACACACACACACACACACACACACGAGTATTTCAATGCGAAGTTCTTTTTTTATCTTGCTGTACCCTATTTCCCTGTATTAGTTTACAAATTAACAAAATCAGCTAAGCACCTATTTACATAGAACTCATCATGTTTCTCTAAAGTAAACTCTCTTTTTAGAAGCATGCTTTTATTTGACCCACATGTAAACGATTCAGGAGTTTGATTCTTCTCCCTCAATTCTGTAGAATTAGATGATTGTTTAGCTTCCCCCTAGCAATACAATTTTGTGAAATCTTGCATCAAGCAACGTATTTCTTTCACTAGAACGCAAGCCTCTGTCAAACAATTAATAATAGGTTTTTCTTCTCTTTGCTTGCATCTGTAGTTTTATTATCTTCATAGATTTTATGATGATCTGTCTGTGCATGGCAAAGACTGCTGTGAAAATAAAAAAACCCGTCACAGCACTTATCATTTATGTACCATCCATAGATATGAAGATGTTTAAATATTACTGAAATTGCTTTGTAATAAATCATGTTCACCTTGACTATCATGAAAAAGAAGAATTGGTTTCTCAGCATTTTAGGTAAGAACTTGATTGAAAGAAACAAAAGGACAAGTGAGGAACAACTCAACACATACATTCAAATGAAACAACACAACCCAAGAAAACAAATTAATTCAGTAGTCAAGAACTTGCAGGAAATTCAAAGACTTAAAAAAACATCAGCTATCAGAAACTTATGAAAATCCTGACTACATGGGAGTCTACTCTTCAGAGGATAGAGGTTAAAGCCCAGACTGGACAAAAAAATCAGTACACAATGCCATGCACCTATTATTCTAAATTCCAGGAAGAATAACATAACATGGACTGAGCCCAAGGTCATACACAAGGATCTGAAAAATAATCAGGATAATTTAGCCCTGGGGACATGACAAAGTGGTAAGAGCACCGATTTAGGGGGCAAAAGACACTCAATTCAAACTCTAATATTTGGGTATTAAAGTAAAAAGCTATTATTTTAAATAATTGGAATAATTGTAACATTTGAATATTTGAGTGGAAAAATGCATGAGAGAGATAGAATGAACCCACGTTCCAATGCTTTCACCTTAAGTGAAAATATTTTATGGTACTTCAGACAAAACAGAGTTACCTTGCAAATGAGCATGGTTGTGCATTTGGGTGATGGAAATACTTTAATTACACAGGTGTAAATTAAATGGATTTTATTAGGGTAGATTGTACTTCTTAAACTAAGAACCTGGATGATATCCCTGAGATTTTTCTCTCAAGGCTACCACTCTACTATTTGAACCACAGTTCCAATTCTGATTTTCTGTTGATTGTTTGGTGATAAGAAGCTCGTGGACATTCTTGCCCAGGATGGCTTCAAACTATGTTTGTCAGATCTCAGCGTCCCGAGTAACCAGGATGCCAGGCATGAGCCGTCGATAGTTTTAATAATTTAGTAAATTGTACAGTAACTGAAATTATACATTATCATATAACCTGCATAATATATGTGTGTATGTATATATCAATGCATACGGATAGAAATATTTAGTATATTTTCGTATCTACAGTAAATTTATGAAATCATCCATTATAAAATAAAATGGAAAAAAAGTTAATCAGGAGCAAAACAAAGGAAATTATCACATGTTTCTTGTTGTTGAATGGAATAAGAATTCAAGAATCAGGTTGGGAAAATCATCTCTACGTTAACAAAATGGATAAGAGCTATTAATTCCAATCCATTTATTTGCCCATGTTGTGCATCCTCACACATGAGTGTCAAAATCAAACCACACTTTTTGCCTTTGCTTTTAACTCACCTGATATAATTTACGGGTTAGATGAAGTAATCAAATAAAGATTAAAATAATATTATGTGAGGCTATGAATTAGAGCTGAACATGATTTTAAATATGATAATAGCTAATTAAGTTGCATATTTCTTACGTTTACTCTGTCATGTCCCTCATTCCCACATTAGGAAAGTACATAGAAGGTTCTCACTAAATTATATGTACAATTATGAAAAAAATGTTTTGAAAGAATATGGGCACAGTGGTGTTTTAGCTTATTGAGACCTGTAGGGGTAAGTGTAGGGGTAAGTGTGTTTTTGAGGACTTGCAATACATTGTGATGAAGATGAAGGGAAGGATGTTCTTATTATGGAAAACTGGATAGAGTATTGCTCCCACAAAGGAAGTGATGAATTATTCCAAAACGTAACAGTAAAATCACTTTCACAATCATGTTCACTGCTGCACTATTCACTGTAGCCAAGTTACGGAAACAGCCCAGATGCCCTTTGGCAGAGTGATGATTAGAGAAAGAATGGCACATATACACAATTGGATTGAACCCATCCATTTTGAAGACTTTTACATTATTTGCAACGAAATGGATAGATCTAAAAATATATTAATGGAACTAAGTCAGAGCCATATTTGGAAGCTAGAAATTTATACAAGTTTACACAAAAATATTAACCAAAGCATGCTATTTGCAGAGGAGTATTTCAAAGGTGTAATTTCTTATAAAATTGAACTTTACTCCAACAAAATGAATACCAGGAAACTATCACTTGGAATATGTGAGTGGAAGTCAAAAGGAAGGAATAAAGAGAGTTATGGAGGAGGAGCCTGAAGGTATAATATTCAATACAGATAGTATGAAACTAGAAAAAATTAAAGTGGGGTGAGGTTTGGAAGGGTGTGGAAAAGTTATATAAAGATCCATTTTACTTTAAAAAACTGATATGTTGAATGAAAATTCCCTTGTACAAGTATTTAAGATAATAAGAATATAATTAAAAACAATGGAGACATCTGATTTTAAATTCTATTTCCATCTCTTTTAAAAAATAAATTTATTTGCTCTATAATTTGATGAGAGGGATGGATTTTGTGGCTAGCTAAATCATTGCACATCTCTCTCTCTCTTCCTCTCTCCATTTCATGGTTCTTATAAGTAATATGATTGCTCCATAATTATCATAATTTATTTTGCTTTTATATTTTTGGTTGCATCATTTCACTTTCTGCTCTGCCATATCCCAATTCATTTACATAGAAGATATTATTTCCTGTTTTCTCATTCTTAGAATAAGCTGCAAAAGAAGACAACACTGGTCCTCATTTTCAGTCTGTACCTTTAAATACGGAGGAAAATCTTTCCTCTGCTCTCTACCAATTCCCTACTCTCCAGTTAGAATAATTTAGAATAGTAAAAATGAAAAAAGAGAAAATAAATAATAGTGAAAAAAACAGATGCAGCAAATTCACCAGATTTTTCTGACCATTTCATCCAATGTGAACTATTGGGGAAATACATGGACAGCTCATTCTCACTGGCACTCAGTCTCTGGTTAGGCAATTCTGATGAAGTTGAGGAACAAGATGAAAAAGTGAGAAATGGTATCAATTGCAAAAAAAAATGAAATAGTATCCAAGGAAAATTCTTCTTTGTTCTGCTGAAAATAATCGCCTTACTACAGTGCAGAGACTACTTTCCAAAAAGGTCACTCATGTGATTACTAGGGATGACGATGAGTATACCCCTCTTCATCGAGAAGCCTACAGTGGACACTTAGATATTGTCCATGAGTTGGTGGCTCAAGGCAGATATTCATGCAATAACTGTGAATGGCTGGACATCCCTGCACAGTACTTATACATGGAATAATAACAGAGTGGCTTCTTTATTTCATCATCATGCAGATACCAATGGCCAAGTTAAAGGCCTCTTGACCCCCATGCATCTTGCTGCTGGGAATAGATATAGCAATGATACGCTGGATCTCCTTCTATTGAACCATTATATCAAGTCAGTTCTGAAGCACAACTTGGAAGAAACTGAATTTGATATTGCCAAAAGGATAAGTATGTATCACTACCTCTTTGAAGTTGTGGAAAGCTGTACAAATTGTTCTCCTAAGTCCTAATGGATCAGTTAAGTTTCTTTAATTTCAAAATTGCCAGTCCATCCTATGTGACCATAGAAAATATTTTCACAATACAAAGAAACAGCAATACCTTACTTTAAAAATTCATGTATTCCATGGTATTCTTCCAAGTGAATTGCCTGACTTTGATGTCAAAATATATTTTAGTTGTTTGTATACATCTATAATGATTTCTATAGAGTTTGTGATTTTTTAAATCAGAAAAAAATTTAATTTATCTGTTGAAATGAGTATTACAGAAACTAAAGATATTTCTGGTGCTTGTCTGAAAAAGTATATTTTAAAATGTTTAGTATTCTGTTTGTATAATGTCCATAATCTGTTTCATTCGCTCCTAGATATAATACTTTGAATTCGACATTGTTTTATAATACATACCTTCATTAATAATTGTGTCCTTTCAGATTGCATTCCATATAGAAACATTTTAAGATTCTTTTAATTCCTAGGTCCTTAGAGAATTTTATTTCTTTCGGATAAAATGACAATGTTATTTATTTCAAAAGTTTTATAAAGGTTATGCTATGTAAAGGCCTTTCTAAAATGGTGAAGATTGAATACACTGATGTCAAACTAACTTTTATTTCTATGAATTACATATATTATTACACTTGTATATTTGTAATCAACTTTTGAATAACAGTTTTTCATTTCTTGCATCTGAAGAATGAAAAATATGGAATACTTCACAAATTTTCATATCATCCTTGTGCAAGAGGCATGTAAATCTCTGTATTGTAATTCGGGTAGACCTGCTGCTGAAGCATGTAGTATCCTATAAACTTAAGTAATCAATGATGCAATCTTAAGACAGGTATATATCCTTGGTTGCCTATTTGTAACAAGGAAACCTTATTGTTCCCAAAATTGCTATTCATCTTATTTCTGTAAAATTCTGTGTATGGTGGAAAAAACTTATGTTGTTTGTTCGATTGCTCACATTTGCAAGTTTTTGTAAATGACTATTTTAAGTCTTTTTCATTTGAAATTTGATCATACTTTGAAGCCGTTATAGATAGGTGCAAAGGTAATGGATTTTCAAGTACTTATTTATTAACTGATTTAGCTTTGTGGAGCTAATGGATTCAAAGTAAGCCTTGCTTAAGAGCTACTTCTAAATTTCTGCAGCTTAAAATTTCCCAAATGAGGTCTTGCTGGCACAAATGTCTCCTTGACCTTTTACCCTTGCTTCGTATAGGAACAGCCCAACCAGAATGTCTTACCCTGACAGCATAGATTGTCTTACTGGAGCAAAACTAATCTTAGTTACAAGGGATTATATGGAGACGAACAGTTCAGACAGAACTCTTCGGACTAGAAGGTATTTTTTTTCAAAATATAACTGCTTATTACACCCTACCATTCCAAAAGTAGCTAAAGCCAAGAAGGTGAAAAAATTGTTCATATGCATGATTACCTAATGTCCTGGCCTGACTACCATCCAACCAGGCAGGAAGTTACACCACTGATTTTCTATCACCAAATATATTCCATAGCTCCAGGAGAAGTCCATATGTTTCTCCTCATTATTAGGCCTGAAATTGGTAGTGTTTTAACCACAGTGTTTCCTCTTGCCTCTAAGCTGTACATCCCTGAATGGTAAAGCTTTAGTTCTAATTCTCCCAAACAATGAGGTAGAGGCAATGGAATAATACTTTAAAACAGTTGCCTTTGATTCCCTAACCACAACGGAACAATGCAAAACATTTTCTTATAGATAATTATATATTTTATATTTATATGTGTTGATTTTATATTTCACAAAGTGGATCTTACTGGAATTAATTGATAATTTGACAAATTAATTTATATTATTCCAATAAATAGATTGGAATATAAATAATCAGGATTAGAATATATATTAGAATATAAAAAGGATCAATGCAATGTTTTCGGTATAAACTTGTGATACTTTCTACGTGTTATTGGTCTACTGAATTCACATGGTAAAAAAAAAAAACAATGTTGTTTTCCTCTAATCTATAAGGGATTTTACTCTGCTGCTCTGTTTATTGTTTTAACTCGCTGGTCCCAAATTGTTTTTCTCCATATTTCTGAAGCATTCTTCCTGATTATACTCAAATTTTGCTGATATGATGTCTAAAAGGTATTATTCTTCTACAGGATCCATGGGTCCTAGGATCCCAGCTCCCAGTTATCCGCATCATCAGATAACTAGGGCAAAAGTTCCCACCTATGCCCATGCAACATGCCAAGAGAAAGTAATTGAAGACCCATCTCAATTTCTCATTTCTTATGTTTCAGGGCCCCAATTCCTTGAAATGCAGGAATTAGCAGTGAGCAATTGGGAAATGCAAGGCAACTTAAAATGCAAGATGAAATCACAAAATGTGAAAGTACAGTAATTCAAAACTTCAATTTTCAGATGACCATGCCACATGAGTGGAAAAGACCACAAATGTCACAAGATTATTTGTAGTACCCTTCTCCTAATGGTTAATGAATGATTTCAGTCCAGTATCAGCAGGCTAAAAAATAGTTCCTGAACGATAGATCCATAATTGGTCTACCAATGCTAGGAATACTTGACATAGAGGTCAAATATAATTCAAAAAACATTAATTGAGAATGTCCTTAGTGCTTCAAAACACTGGTACTTCAGTAAACTTGGCTCTGTAGTATAAAAATGTTGTCATTCTCAAACAAATGATAACCTACATTTAATCTGCTGAAAGTATATTCCTTTTCAAATAAACTTTTAAAAATCACATTTGCCAAAATAACACTTTACAAGTGATGATATTTAGTGAGGTTACTAGTCTTTCGAGTGTAGGGAGCAAGTTTCAATAGAGTTGATTTATTCACCCAGCACTAATGCCAAACAGGTTCAACCATTCATTAAAGTGTAGGAATAGTACCCCCCACCATTTGTGTTTTTCAGTAGGTGCCTTCAAAAATTTGTTAAATAGTTCAGCCTCCAATATTTCAAACCACAACATTAGCTAATAAAGTAAATTTCATCACATAAGTACATTTTAAAAAGTCATGAATAGTTGCCTTATCATATGGTGTTTTATGTTTTCCCTATATGTCTAATATAGTAAGAAATATGACTTTAAGTCTTGAATATGGGTACTCATCAGAGATTTGACAAACATACAATCTGTCTTCTATTTCTATCATATTCCTCTACCGTAGTAAATTTTATATTTCTTCTTTTGCCAATAATTATAGGTAGTTGAAAATATTATCCCATGTAAAATAAAATAATCACACACCACTGTACAAAGCCATTTATAAAAACTGGTAGTTAGGAATACATTCTAAGCCATTTTTAAACTTTCTTGTTGACTACAGATTAATCTTCCAAATGGAGGGCAATGAAATCATGTCTAGGTGCTTCATGTCTCCAGTCTTGCAAATTGTTACTTCAGATGAATGAATTATGGAAATATAAGCTGACATCAGTTCAAGTATATGCAGAATTGAAACTCCATGGAATGTATATAAACCTTTCAAAGTACTAACAGACAGTTTAACAGAATGAGTATCAGGAAATTAAATTAATAGTAATAATAGTAAAGGAATAATAATAAAGCCATAGAATGAACGAAGAATGGAACAAGGGGCAAGTACAGCTAGAATACTTAATATACACATGTGAGAAAGAAAGTGGTAAATCGGAAATAAATCTTGTAGAAGGGGTTGGTTGAGAATGATAGAAGGAGTGACTCTGATCCCGGAACATTGGACAATTAGATGGACATTTTTGTAACACACTTTCACAACATTTTGAAATTCAGTGAAAAAACACAACAAAAAACAAAAACACACAAAAACCACAACTAAACAGCAATCTCTATAGAGTACGATTATGACCTCTCAAAATTTTAAATAGTTAATGAAGGACAATCTTGGGAAAAGCATACAAAGCTGTTCGAAGTGAGCAATTTGGTGTAGAGGAGAAATTTTAACAGATTTAAATAGACTGTTTAAGGTTATAAATCACCTACATCTGCTGCAAATATTTTCCTCTGCCAGTTCTCTTGGTCTGAAAGGATATTCCAGTCCTGAGCCACACTTGATAGCTTGTGAAGATAGAATGGAAGAAACAAGATCAAGAACCCATTACTCCATTGGAGAAGAAACAGTCGTCTACGTTTTCTCTCATTTCTATTGACTACTTTTATTCATAAGTTTAAGTCAAGTGATTTGAATTAAATATTTCCTTCTTTGTTCTGGCAAAGTAATTGGTCAAAATAATTCACTAAATATTATTAGCCATTTTTTTCTATCATGCTGTTTTCTTGTCCAAGCGAGTCCATTAAACTTCCCGCTTGCATTTGGTTGCCACGGAAACCCAGCATCAATGTTAATGAGGACAATCTCTAATGTAAAACTTTGTCTCCAAAATACCAGTCCAAGAAGCTGTGATCACAAATATTTAGCTATCCATTTTTCTTTTTTTCTTTTACCTTGAAAGTCTTCTTTGTCTAAAGTGCCCTCAAAAATAAGTACTCTGCCAATTTTTGGATCAATCACTTATAACCTCAAAGATATTTTGCTAACAAGATGCTTAGAGGAAACCGAAGAATACTGCACTTTTATCTTCTCTCTTAAGACTCTCCTTAGATACCATATCAGGAACAGTGAAGTTATTCTTTGCAAAATTATTTCCATAGATTATTTTTTTCTCTTCATCTTGCATTTGCTCAACAAGATGTATGGAGAAGAATAGAGTTGAATCACCCATACCATGGATGACAGTGTCTTTTACAAAAAGACAATGCTCCTATGTCCTATTTCTCTGTCCTCCTCTTAGCTCTTGCCTGATTTCCAACTAATCACAGATTTTTAGCTTCAAGTCTAATGAAGGTGAAGGACTATAAGGCCTCCCCCATTGCTACATTGTAGGGCTAGATCTCTGGCAGGAGGTAAGTGTGAACGACGCACTCAAGGAACACACGTTGGGAGAACAGGTTTAAGCAGTTCTGATTTATTTCTGCACAAGGGTTGGGATTTTATAGCTCCAGCTTTCCCAACCTCCTGAGTCCTTCCCAGCCAATTACTTAGCGGGGAGTTGATGATGGGCACTGCTTGGTGACAGGCACTGATTGGTCCCCCGGAGGCATGTAGGGAGCATGGACAGCTCATGGCTGGAAAGCTAGGCAGACGTGCCTGTGGGTCACGTCTCTATGAGCAGGAAGTGTGCTTCAACTGCTACTCTAGCTGACTCAACCAGATCTGACCGGCTCTACCCACAAATTTTGCCTTTTCTTTTAAAAGGACCATCATTATGGTGAACCGTCATTGGAGGCATTTTTGCCGGGAGTGCAAGCATTTAATAATTCCTAGGAGAGTAAGCCCTACATGTGCACGGCCTCCCCAGATGACCAGAGAGGATGGCGAAAACCATTGAAACTTTTTAAGCACATCTTCTAAAAAGGAGACAGCGGGAATAAGCTGAATGGTGGTCTGGTTTAGGTGGGTAACATCATGCAGCAGGATTTGGTTGAAGTTTAAGTACTTAAGGAACTTAGGGCCTTTGAGGTCGTTACTAAGTTCAGTGAAATTGGGGGCGGGAGTGGTAAGCTGACAGACAGAATTAGTCATAGCATTACATAGTCCTCCTTGTTGTAATCAAAGAAACGTAATCTGTTCTTGGAGCAAGTCTATTTGTTGTTGGAGCACAAGGAGGCCTCCCTTAAGATGATTGGCAACTTGTAAATGTTATAATTCTATGGATGACAGTTGAGGGATGAGCTGGTTTATCTGTTGCACGGTGGACACGCTTTGGGACAGCAATACAGCGGCGGTGGTAGCTGAAGCCACTGTAGCGATGACTGCGGACCCGATTGCAAGGATCAATCCTACTGCTCTTTTAGTGCGCGGATGAATCAATTGAACCTGGGAAAACTGAGAGTCATTAGTAGCCAGAACAATAAATGGGGGAACACGTACCAAACCTGCAAAAGGATATGAGTCATTGGTTTGCCAGTGATTGCTGAGAGTGCAAGTAGCGGAGGAGTTGTCTCCTAGACAAAAAAAGAACGGGGCTCTAACCACTACCATTCCTGACACCTGGTCATATCCAGATCAGTTACAGCGACGAACATTGGCCAATAGGAAAGGGGACAAAATGAGGCAGGAATGGGATGATCAAACGATTGGCATGGGGGGTCCTAGGTCTCCCAATCATCCTCCTGAAGAGTCATAAAACTCCTTTAGATTTTGAGGTTTGGGATCCTTTTCAGATAGGTTGTATATAGCTGGGTCTCTACCCTTAAAAGAGTTTTAAAAGAGAAACTATGAAGATGAAGCAGTGGGTGAGGCTTCAATAGCCAAGAAGCTGTGTTTAATTGGAAATCAGGAAAGAGTTGAGAGGAGGACATAGAAGTAGGACACAGAAGCGTTGTCCTTTTGTAACAGACCTGTCTTCCAAGGTATGGGTGATTTACCTCTATTCTTCTCCATACATCTTGGTGAGCAAATGCCAGAACAAGAGAAAAATAATATATTGAAATAATTTTGCAAAGAAAAACTTCACTGTTCCTGATATGTTATCTAAGGTGAGTCTTAAGTGAGAAGATAAAAATGGAGTATTTTTTGGTTTCCTCTAAGCATCTTGTTAGCAAAATATATCCTTGAGGTTAGAATTGATTGAAACAAAAAGTGATGGAGCACCTATTTTTCTGGGCAATTTAGACACAAGAAGACTTTCAAGGTAAAGGAAAAAGAAAAAAGTTAGCCAAGTATTTGTAATCACAGTTTCTTGGACTGGTTTTCTGGAGACAATTTTTACATTAGATTTGTCCTCATTAACATAGATGTTGTTTCATGGCAACCAAATACAAGAGGAAAGTTTAATGGACTCGCTTAGTCAATTAAACAGCATAATCAAAAAAAATGGCAAATAACTTTTAGTGAATTATTTGACCAATTACTTTGCCAGAATAAAGAAGGAAAATGTAATTCAAAATGAATTGACCTAAAAGTATGAATAAAATGTAGTGAAGAGGGATGAGAGGAAAAAATAAAAGATTGTTTTCTCTACAGTGGAGTAATGGGTTCTTCATTTTGTTTCTTCCATTCCATTTTTCCAAGCTATCAATTGTGGCTCAGGACTGGATTATCAAGTTCAGACAAAGAGAACTCATAGAAGAAAGATAATATTTGCAGCAGATATATGTGATTTATAACCTTAGATAATCTATTTAAATCTGTTCAGAATCCTCCTCTACGCCAAACTGCCCTCTTTGAACATCTTTGTTTGTTTTTACTAAGACTTCTCTCCATTAACTGCTTAAAATTTTTGAGAGGTCATATTCATACTCCCTACAGATTGCTGTTTGGTTGTGATTTTTATGTGTTTTTGTGTTTTTTTAACTGAATTTCCAAAGGTTGTGAAAATGTCTTACAATTAAATATGTCCACCTAATTATCCATTGCTCCTGGATCACAGTGACACCTTCTATCATTCTCAACCACCACATTCTCCAAGATTTATTTCCGATTTACCACTTCCTTTCTCAAATGTGTACATTGAGTATTCTAGCTGTACTTGCCCCTTGTTCCATTTTTCATTCATTCTATGTCTTTACTATTATGGCTCTCTGGTTTCAACTTCCTGATAGTCATTCTGTTAAACTGTCTGTTAATATTTGAAAGGTTTATATACATTCCATGGAGTTTCAGTCCTGCACATACTTGAACTGATGTCAGCTTATATTTCCATAATTCATTCATCTGCAATAACAATTTGCAAGACTGGAGACTTGAAACACCTAGACATGATTATATTCTCATCCATTTGAAAATTAATCTTTAGTCAACAAGAAAGTTTAAAAATGGCTTTGAATGTATTCTTAACTACCAGTTTTTATAAATGGTTTTGTACAATGATGTGTGATTATTTTATATTACATGGAATAAAACTTTCTACTACCTATAAGTTTTGGAAAAAGAAGAAAAGTAACATATACTACTATAGAAGAATATGATAGAAATAGAAGATAGATTTTGTCACATCTCAGATGAGTACCCATATTCAAGACTTAAAGACATATTTCTTACTGTGTTAGACAGAGGGAAAACAAAACAGCATATGATAAGGCAAGTATTTGTGACTTTTTAAAATGCCCGTTATTAAGTGATGAAATTTACTTTATTAGCTAATGTTTAAGGTTGAAATATGGGAGGCTGATCTATTAAACAAATTTCTGGAAGGCACCTACTGAGCAACACAAATGGTGCGTGGTATTACTTTTAGACTTTAATGAATGGTTGAACCTGTCTGACATTAGTGCTGGGTAAATGAATCAACTCTATTGTAACTTGCTCCCTACACTTGAAAAACTTGTAGTGTCACTAAGTGTCATCTACTTATCAAATGTTATTTTGGTAAGTGTGATTTCAAAAAGTTTATTTGAAAAGGAATACACTTTCAGGAGATTAAATGTAGGTTGGTTTGAGAATGACAACATTTTTATACCACAGAACCAAGTTGTACTAAAGTACCAGTGTTTTGAAGCACAAACGATCTTCTCAATTAATGTTTTGCTGAATTAACTTTAACTTCTAAGTCATTTTCCTGACCATGGTATATCAATCACGGATCTATCCTTCCAGGAACTATTTTTGGGCCCACTTATGCTGGACTGAAATATTACATTAGTCATTAGGGGAGGGGTATTAAAAATAATCTTGTGACACTTTCTGATTTGTTCACTTATATGGGCTGGTCATCTGTCAATTCAGGTTGAAATAGAGTAATTTCTCTCGATTTTGTGACTTCATCTTTCACTTTAAGTTGCCTTACATTACACAATTGCTTGCTGCTAATTCTTGTTTCTCAAGGAATTGGAGCCCTGAAATACAAGAAATGAGAAATTGAGATGGATTTTCAGTTACTGTCTGCTGGCATGTTGCGTAGGCCTAGGTGAGAAGTATTGCCCCTGTTATCTGATGATGCAGGTAACTCAGCCATAAGATATTAGGACCCATGGGTCTATAGAAGAATAATGTCTTTTAGATATCATATTAGCAAAATTGGAGTATAATATGTAGGAGGAATGCATCAGAAATATGGAGAAAAACAGTTTGGGACCAGTGAGTTAAAACAATAAACAGAGCATCAGAGTAAAATCTCTTATAGATTAGAGGAAAACAACATTGATTTTTAACAATGTGAATTCAGAAGACCATGAACACTTAGAAGGTATCACAAGTTTATACCGAAGACATTGCATTGATACATTTTATATTCTAATATATATTCTAAACCTAATTATTTACATTCCAATTCTATTTATTGGAATAAATAAATATCAATTTATTTGTCAAATTATCAATTGATTCTAGTAAGTTTCACTGTGTGAAATATAAAATCAGCACATAAAAATATAAAATATATAACTATATATAATATAATAAAATGGCACATGTTTTGTATTGTTCTGTTTTGGTTAGGGTATCCAAAGCAACTCTGCTTTAAAGTATTTTTCCATTATCTCTACCTCAGTGTTTGATAGAGTTAGATTTAAACCTTTACCTTTTGTAGATTTACAGATTGGAGGCAAGAGGAAACATTACCAATTTAAGGCCTAATAACAAGGAGAAACAAATGGACTTCTCCTAGAGCTATGAAAATATTTGGTGATAGAAAGGCAGTAGTCTAAGTTCCTGCCTGGTTGGAAGGTAGACAGGCCAGGACATTAGGTAATCATGCATATGAACAATTTTTTCACCTTCTTGGCTTTAGCTACTTTTGAAATGGTAGGTATAATAAACCATTATATTTTGATAAAAAAAAAAACCTTCTAGTCTGAAAAGTTCTGTCTGAAATATTCATTTTTCTATGATCCCTTGGAACTAAGATTTATTTTGTTCAAGTAAGACAATTTACGCCATCAGGGTAAGATATTCTGTTTGGTCTGATCCTACATGGAAGAAGGGTAAAGAATCAGGTAGACATTTGTGCCAATGAGACCGCATTTGGGAAAATTTCAGCTGCAGAAGTTTAGAAGTAGCTCTTAAGCAAGGCTTACTTTGAATCCGTTAGCTACACAGAGCAAACTCAGTTGAATAAATAAGTATTTGAAAAAGCCATCCCCTTTGGACCTAGCTAAAAATGCTTCAAAGTATGATTAAACTAAAATGAAAAAGATTTAAAATAGTCATTGACAAAAAAAATTACAAACGTGAGCAATCAACTGAACAATATAATTATTTTTCATTATACACAGAATTTTAGGGAAATAAGATCAGTAGCATTGTTAGAAACAATAAGGTTTCCTTGTTACAAACAGGCACCCAAGGATATAATCCTGTATAAATATTGCATCATTAACTACCTAAATTTAGAGGACATTACATGCTTCAGCAGCACATGAACCCAAATTACACCAATACAGAGATTAACATGGCAATTACAAAGGATGATATGAAAATCTGTGAATTATTCCAGATTTTTCATTCTTCAGATGCAAGAAATGAAAAACAATTATTAAAAAGTTGATTACAAAATTACTAGTGTAACAATACATGTAATCCATATAAATAAAAGTTAGTTTGACATCAGTGTATTAAATCTTAACCTTAGAAAGGCCTTTACATAGCATAATCGTTATAAAACATTTAAAATTAGGCAACATTGTTATTTTATTCCAAAGAAATATACTATAAGGACCTAGTAAAAAAGGAATCTTAAACTGTTTTGGTATGGAATGCAATCTGAAAGGACACATTTATTAATGAACCTATATATTATAAAACAATGTAGAATTCAAAGTCTTATATCTAGGAAAGAATAAAATAGATTATGGGCATTATACAAACAGAATACAGAATATTTTAAGGTATAATTTTTCACATAAGCACCAGAAATATCTTTAGTTTCTTTAGTACTCATTTCAACAGATAAATTAAAATTATTTCTGAATAAAAAAAAGCAAAAACTCGAGGGGGTCCAAGATGGTGACGGGGAACTAGGAGAACGCCACAGCTCTCCCCAACCAAAAAGAGAGTTTGAGTTCCAACGTTTAATCTCCCCAAGAGACCGACAACAACAAAAAAATCAACATCCAGAGAAAAACAGGAGTTGAAAAGAAGAATTTCACAACAGAGGAGCTTGAAGACGCCTCCCCCAACGTCTATTGGCCACAAAGCAGCGTGCCAAGCCATGGCCAGCCTGGCCTGGTGGGAGCTACCGGTGGCCCAGATACACAGGGAGTTGTCTGCAGATCACCAGCACCAAAGACCCCTGAGGTATCAGTGTCAGACCGGCTGATCCTGACGAATGAAGAAACCTCCGAGCAGGGAACTTACACAAAGATCCCACCCCTTCCCCTCACTCTCCATTGGAGCAGAGAGGCTCCATCCCACCAAAGCCACTCAGCCCCATGGCAGGAACCTCAGAGATACATGAGATGCCCACAGAACACCAGAGCAGAAGAACTGAAAGGAAGTGGTGCTGATCCAGAGAGCACAAACAAAGACAAACCCCAGCAATCAGAACCTGAACAGAGTCCCCTCCCCACCCCTCGGGTGAAGGTCAGAGGCCAATCCCGTGGAGCGGACCCAAACAGTGTCAATGGAGGCAGTGACAGAAAAGAAACACACAGAGCCACCACCTCTCAGCCTAGCCCACAACCACCTCAATTGAACTCTGACTGCAATGGCAACCAACAACAACCTACATCACACGGAAACAAATAGCTCCTGGGTGAGTACCCCACAGGGGACAGTGTATTCCTCAAGGGAGACCAGAGCTGGTGCGAATCCCCAGACCCCCTACCCCAAAACCTGCACCACAGGACCCACTAAAACTAGAAACTGTTCAAGAGCTCCACCAGCCCATGAATCAGACTCAGCTGGCCAGGCTAGAATAAGAGAGACCCTGGAAGGAAGCTTAAAAGCCCGAGCCTGGTACAGCGCCACTGGGTCAAGAAACCAACGGTGGAAGAAATTTGAACTGTGTACTCCAAGCTGCGTAATATAGGTGGGATACACAGCAGCACAGGTCCAACAGGTGTGCCCAGGCTGGGGTCTGGGACCAGGCCTGGGGATCTGGTGCCTGAGCAACATAACCAACTCCTCCCAACTGAAATCAGAAGCTGTGCATACGCCTCAGTAAAGGGGAGAAAAACAGGGAACTACACTCCTGGTAATCATGCCTGTGACAGCAAAAGATGCGGGGGGTACAGGACAAGAGAAGCCCAAACTCCACAAGAACCTGACCCATATATTCTAGGCTAAGAATTGAACAACACAGGCCTCCAGCACCTGATAATAGTCAGGAGCTCAGACTGGTAAGGTCCTCAACAGTACAGTGCTTGTCTTAGGTGCAAGAGGCCCTGGATCTGATTCTTCAGCAAAACATAAGCTGAAAGGGCAAGATGTGGTGCTATGGGTCAAATGGTAGGGTGCCAGCCTTGAGTTGAAGAGCTGAGGGACAGCACCCAAGACCAGAGTTCAAGCCCACAAATAGCCAAAAAAGTAAAACAAAACAAAACATCAGGAGACCATAGCAGACTCCAGCATCTGGGAGAATACATCCAGCACATCCAAACTAGCCAAGAGCACCTGTAGGAACAAACAGGAGCAGTCTAGGTTGCTCAACCCCTCTAACGGCGGGAACTGCCAGTGATCTACAGCAGAGAGCTGAGAATCCTGTGTGGGTCAGACCAGCAGCTGGAGGTCGGCCCCCAACAGAACCGAGATCAGGTACAGACTCCCTCTACCAGCACAGAAACAGTAACCAAGCAAAGACAGACACCTATTGACCAAAACAAAATTTCAGATTAGTCTGCAATAATCCCTGAATAACCATGAGAAAATCACAGAGAAATATTATAAGGTTTATCAACAGCTAGGATAGCAAGCTATCTCTAAAAGCCAGCAGCAACCCAGGGGAGAGCCCCACTGGGAGCAAAGCAGGAATGGAAGACAAACACTACATCCAAGACATGCTGGAGGCAATGACTCAAGAAATAAAGTGAGAAATAGACCAGAATTTGAAAGAACACCAGGTCAAAATACCAAAAGAGGTGCAGGACATCGAACAGGAGATGCATGCAAAAATAGAGGTAGCACACACCTCACTAAGCCATGAGATAAGTGACAAAATAGAGGCAGTACACACCTCATTAAGAGGTGAGATTAGTATTTTGAAAACCAACATTGAATCCATTGAAATCAACAATGAGTCCATTTCCTCCATGCAAAACACAATGGAAGCCACAGTTAACAGAGTGAACAAAATGGAATTCAGAAGACAGAATACATCAACTGGAACAAAAAATGACAGATATGGAAAATTCACTTAAATTATACCAAAGGGAAATTCAAGGGCAAGCAGATAGTGCCAAGAAAATTAACCTTCATATACGAAGGTGAGGAATATCAAAGCAAGGGAATGCAACACCTATTCCACAAGATAATCGGTGAAAATTTTCCCCATCTCAAAAAAGAACATCTTACCCACATAACAGAAGCATAAAGAACACCTAACAAGCATGATCCCAGGAGAAACACTTCTAGACACATTATAGAATAAATGATAGATCTGAATGATAAGGAAACAATCTTGCATGCAGCAAAAATGAAGAAGGAGCTATACTACTATAGGAAAAATATTAGAATCACTACAGATCTCTCCACACAAACACTGAATGCAAGAAAGGCCTGGGAAAGTACCACATGAGCCCTGAGAGCCAATAACTGCCAATCCAGACTGATATACTCAGAAAAGCTAGCATTCACATGCGATGGAGAACTGAAAATTTTCAATAGCAAAGAAAAACTAAATTAATACATAAACATTAAGCCAGCGTTACAAAGACTACTAAGAAGTGGAACACAACCTGAGAAAAGCAACCAGAAACAGAGACCTGCACCCAGACAGGCATTAATAGAAGTCTATCTGAGCAAGGACAGAGGAAAGGAAAGAAGAAAAACAGTGACCATAATGCATCTCTCTATACTATCTCTTAAGATTAACGGGCTTACTTCACCAATCAAAAGAAAAAGAACTGCAGTTTGGATCCTAAAACATGACCCATCCATCTGTTGCCTTCAGGAGACCCACCTCTAAGCCAAACATGCAAACAAACTCAGAGTGAAGGGTTAGAAAAGGATCTACCAATCAAATGCCCCTAGTAAGAAAGCAGTCGTAGCAATCCTTATATCTGACAAAATAAACTTGTCATTAAAATCATTACAATGTCAAACCATCCCTGCATCTCTGGGATGAAGCCTACCTGGTCATAGTGTATGATTTTTTTAATGTGTTTCTGGATTCTTTTAGCTAGAATCTTAAGGATCTTTGCACCTGTGTTCATCAAGGAAATTGGCCTGTAATTCTCCTTTTTGGTTGGGTCTTTGCCTGGTTTGGGGATGAGTGTGATATTGGCTTCATAGAATGAGTTTGGGATAGCTCCCTCCTTCTCTGTTTCTCTGAAGAGCTTGAGGAGTGTGGGTATTAGTTCTTCTTTAAAGGTCTTATAGAATTTTGCTATGAATCTATCTGGTCCTGGGCTTTTTTGGTTGGAAGACTTTTGATAGCTTCCTGTATCTCGTGGTAGGATATTGGCTTATTTAACTGGTTTCTTCTTTGCTCAGTTTGGGCTACTTGGATTTCTCTAAAAATGCATCAATATCTGCCAGGTTTTCTTCCTTTAGAGATTATAACTTTTGAAAATAGTCCATTAGGATTGTTTGTATATCTTGGGTATGTGTTATGATTTTTCCCGTGGCATCCCTAATCCTGTTACAATGGCTTTCCTCTATTCCTTTTTTAATTAATCTTGCAAATGGGCCATCAATTTTATTTTTTCAAAGAACCAGCTTTTTGTTTGGTTAATTTTGGCTGTAATTTTTTAATTTTCTAATTGGTTAATCTCTGCTCTTAATTTGGTTATCTGGCTCCGTCTAGTAACTTTAGGTTCCATTTTTTCTTGTTTTTCTAGCTGTTTTAATTGCAACATGAGATTATTTACTTGGTCTGTCTCCATTTTCTTGATGTGGGCAATGAGGGCAATAAATTTGCCCCTCAGAACTGCTTTTGCTGTGTCCTACAAGTTTCTTTGTGAGATTTTTTTTCATTTTCATTGAGTTGTAGGAAAAGTTTTATTTCTTCGCTGATCTCTTCCATTACCCAGGCATTTGCTATGGAGTGTGCTGTTCAATTTGCATGTATTAGAGAAATTTCTGCGGTATGCTTTGTTATTGAGAACTGGCTTGATTCCACTATGGTGAGATAGGATACAGGGGATTATGTCTTCCCTTTGTATTTGCTTAAGTTCCTTGCATGAACTATGATATGGTCTATTTTGGAGAAAGTTCCATGAGCTGCTGAAAAGAATGTGTACTGTGTTGTTTTACAGTGAAATACTCGGTAGATGTCAGTTAATTCCTCTTGAAGTATGGCCTCACTTAATTTGGTAGCTTCTTTGCCGATCCTCTGGTTGGTAGGCCTGTCCTTTGGTGAGAGCGGTGTGTTGAAGTCTCCTAGTATTATCGTATTGGGATCTATTTTATTCTGTAAGTCAATAAATATAATCCAACCCATCAATAGAGCCAAAGTCAAGAATCACATGATTTTCACCACAGATGCAGAAAAGGCCTTTAATAAAATTCAACATTCATTCATGCTAAAGGCTCTGGAGAAAACAGAAATAGCAGGAACATTTCTTAAAACAATAAAACCATTTATGACAGACCAATAGACAATATTATACTTAATGGGGAAAAGCTACAACCAATTCTCCTAAAATCAGGAAGAAGGCAAGGATGCCAACTGTCTCCACTGCTCTTCAATATAGTCCTGGAACCCTTAGCCAGGTCAGTAAGGCAAGAAAAATACATGAAAGGGATCCGCATAGGGAAAGAAGAGGTTAAACTATTCCTTTTTTCAGACAACATGATACTATACTTTCATGATCCCAAAAATTCCATCCCCAAACTCTTAGAAATCATAAATCACTTAGGCAAAGTAGCAGGATACAAAATAAATCCACAAAAATCAGCTGCCTTCCTGTATACTGACAATGTACAAGAAGAGAGGGAAATAAAGGGAGTAACCCTATTCACAATAACCTCCCCAAAAATACAATATTTTGGAATTAACCTAACCAAAGATGTAAAAGAACTATTTAATGAAGACTATAAAAAGATAAAGAAAGAATTTCAGAAGACACTAGGAAATGGAAAGACCTCCCATGCTCTTGGATAGGCCAACTTAATATAGTGAAGATGGCAATATTGCCAAACTTAATATACAAATTCAATGCAATTCCTATTAAAATCCTAATGACTTACATCACTAAAATACAGAAAACAGTCCAAAAATTCATATGGATCAAAAAAAGACCTAGAATAGCCAAACCAATTCTAGGGAACAAAGACAAAATGGGAGGGATATCCATGCTGCACTTCAAACTATACTACAGAGCTATAATAATAAAGACAGCATGGTACTAGCACAAAAACAGATCAGAAGACCAATGGAACAGAATAGAAGATCCAGAAATAAATCACAGGCCTACAGCCAGCTGATATTAGACAAAGGAGCCCAAGACATACAATGGAAGAAACACAGCCTCTTCAACCACTAGTGCTGGGAAAATTGCGCTGCCACATGCAGAAAACTAAAAATGGACCCCAGGCTATCACCATGCACCAATATCAACTCAAAATAGATTAAATATATTAACATTAAAACTGAATCTCTGAAACTACTGCTGGACGGAGTAGGAGAGACACTTGAACTAATAGGCACAGAGTCCCAGGATCACAACAAATTGGAGAGAGACTCAACAAATGGGACTACTTTAAAATAAAAAGCTCCTACACAGCTAAATCTATTGCAACCAAGCTAGAAAGACAAATAACTAATTGGGAAAAATATTTACCAGCAATATATCAGACAAAGAGTTAACATCCAGTATATACAGGGAACTCAAGAAACCAATCCCTCCTAAACCTAACAAATCAATTACTAAATGGGCAAGGGAGGTAAAGAGGGACTTCTCAGAGGAAGAAATAAAAATGGTAAAGAAACACATGAGGAAATGTTCATCATCCCTGGTGGTGAAGGAAATGCAAATAAAGACAACCATGAGATACCACCTTACCCCAGTCAGAATGTCACACATCCACAAATCAGCCAACAACAATTGCTGGAGGGGATATGGAGAAAGAGGAACCCCATTACACTGCTGGTGGGAATGTACACTTATACAACCACTTTGGAAAGAACTCTGGAAGGTCCTTAGAAAGATAAAGATTGATCTCCCTTATAACCCAGTCATACCACTTTCAGGCATCTACCTGAACAACAGGAACCAATATACAATGACACGTGCACCTTAATGTTTATTGCAGCACTGTTCACAGTAGCTAGGATATGGAAACAACCCAGATGCCCCACCACAGATGAATGTATCCAAAAATTGTGGTATCTACAAACAATGGAATATTATGCAGCCATTAGAAATGTCAAAATAATGGCATTTGCAGGGAAATGGATGGAGCTAGTGTACTTGTGTTAGTGTTAGTATTGACATATAATTTGGATTAACTTTTAGGGTCAGTATTTTGTTCTGAGTATGTATAGTGTTATGAATAGGAAAGTTTTTAGTGTAATATTCAGTTTTCACTAACAAGTGGAAGCAAAAATATGAGATTGAACAGTAACTCGACCATTATCATTATATTTATTTCTCAGTGATCATTCTTGTAATGATTAATGAGAGTTTTCCAGCCAGGTTTAGGTTGAGAGTTAGAGTTAATTAATGGACTAGACGGTAAGTAAATCTGATATTGTTTTAGGGCACAGGGGTTCAGGAAAAGGTAGGATCATTGGAAACTACAGTATTTTTCCTGATAAGAGAATGTGAGGACAAATAATATAATGGTTCATGTTAGGGAACAAGATAACTTCAGAGGAAGAGTCAGAAAATTTGTGGGAATTAGGGCAAACAAACTCATTTCCAGAGTGCAAACTGGAGTATTCATTAGAATGAATAAAAACTAGAGTATTTTTCTTAAATATTTGAATTGGACTATCATTAGTATGAAAGTTAGGTTTCAGTTCCAGCTGGGCTTAGTGTTAGCACTGGGGAAATGGAAAGTTTAGGGTCCAACTGAAAGTAAATCTTCGAATAACAAGTCTAGTTAGAATTAGGATGAATGTGAAATAAGAAACTGCTAATAATATTAATATTAGGGTATGGTTAGTGTGAGCGTTAGCCTCAATATTCCAGTTAGGGTTAGGGTTACAAAAATGGCAAGATAATGAGTAAAACTACAAAGTATTTTTAGAAGGATGAGTTAAATCAAAGTTAGGATGAATAAAAAGTAATGTATTTTTATGACCTTTAGAATCCAAAGGCTATTAGTTCTAGGGCTAGGGTTGCGTTTCTAGTTCAGGTTAGGCTTAGGCTTAGGGAAGGGTAAGCTTTCAGGTAAAACTGAGTTTTCTGCTAACACTTTCAAGTAAAATAAGTGTGAAATTTAACAAAAACTACAGAGTTTTCTTAATTTTCTTATTCAGGGTTCAATAGGGTTAAATTTAGAGTTAGGTTTCTAGTAAGGTTTAGATATATAGTTAGGGTTAAGAACTAGAGTAGATTTTAAGTAAACCTGAAACTTCTTTTTGGAGATAGAGGAGTTCAGTAAAAGTTAAGATCAGTGGAAACTACAGAAGTTTTCATGATATGAAGATTTTAGATTAATGATTCATAATAGGGAATGATTTCAGAGTCCAAGTCAGGAAATCTGTAGTATTTGGAGCAAAGTGCAAATCATTTCAAAGACAATGATTATCTGTTAGGATATATTTTCCATTAATTTTAATATTGGGTTACTATTATCATCAAGGTTACTCTTAGGGTTCTGTCCAATATTTGAGTTAGGATTAGGGAAAAGGAAGATTGAGAACTTGAGTGACTTACTTCCCCTTTGTATGTATATGCATACAAAGGTTCTGCCTCTGAGCTTTTTGCTGTAGGCTAGCATTCTACCACTTGAACCATGAGTCCACTTCCAGCTTTCTTTGGCAGTGAGTTGGAGATATGAAATTCACAGACATTCCTATCTAAGCTGACATTGAACTGAGATCCCCAGATCTCTGCCTTCTGATTAAAGGTAGGATTAAAGGCATGAGCTACCAGTGCCCAGGAAAGTGCCTGAATTTTACTGATTGTTTGTACTTTTGTTTGAGATTGAGACTTGAATTCATTATCTGACACCTTTGCTCACTAAGTAGCATTTTGCCACTTGAGCCATATCTCCAAAATGATTACTTTAAATAACTGAAAATCATTAAATTTTCTTCAGGTGATATGTATCATTAGTGTTGTTCTAAAACTTATCGTAACAAAAAAGACTTATAGACCCTGGAGTTGATCTGAGCAAATTCTCATTCTTTGCTTCTAATTGCATAGCAGTTTAGGGACATGATTTTTTAATTATTATTTTAAGTAGCATAGAAATTATCATTAAACGAAGCATTTTATGCGTACAATATACGTTGATCAATGCCAACCCTTTCAATGTTCTCATCCATCCCTCCTCTATACACTTCTTCCTTCACTCTTCTTAATATTGTAGGATGTTTATTGGATTCCTCTCTGCATTTCCCCCCTTTTCTCCTGTTCATTCTTCTACCTTTTAACCCTTCACCCCTCATTTGACTACCCACTTCCATATGATCCAGCAACTCATCTCTAGGCATTTACCCGAAAGATTACAAACCAGGATATAGTAAAGGTTTCAGCCAGACCATTCTTATTGAATCTGCCCAGATAACCTTCAAGAGAAAAAATAATCAAGAAAATGTAATACACACACACACACACACAGAGAGAGAGAGAGAGAGAGAGAGAGAGAGAGAGAGAGAGAGAGAGAGAGAGAGAGAGAGAGAGAGAGAGAGAGAGGAAATTCCACTTACCCATCAGAAAGAATATTTTAACATTTGTATCTCTCATTTCTCATTTCATCTGCCTCGTATCCCACTGTCGTCCTACTGTCCCTGTACTGCAGTAACTGAAACATGCAAACTGATGTAAAAGATTTTCAGGGTTATGGGCTAGCCATAATTTCCTGAATATGAGTTCTTTGCTCAGTCTCTTTGTCTATTCATGCATTTGAATAGTGATTATACAGATTCATTTGTACCATTTGCTACACAGAATAGAGATGAACTACTTGTATGTATGTATGTATATATACATACATATATACATATACATATACATATATGTATGTATATATACATATATATACATACATACTTGGACATATGCACACATATGGATATATATTAAATACTTGAGTACATTTCATGTTTTCAAGAATTACAGAGCTAACAAAAATCACATGTATTTTCCTTTTCAATTTTTTCAAAATCTAAATAATTTTGTCTCTTTTGAATACCTAATTTTAAAGAGAATGTCATCATCTCTGATCTGTCAGGCTCCTTGAAATTAGATGTTCAAATAGGCTAAAATTATTTAGGCTTTTTGGTGGAAGGGTTCTATTCAGGGGTTCCCTGCTTGCTAGATAGGACTCTGGTTGTATAGCATCAACAAGCTCACTACTTTTACCGTAATTCTAGTCCATTTAATTACTTGAGGTGTTCAACTTTTTGCCAGGGTGTGATCTTAGATTGACTGAGAATTTGCTACCTATACCTCCCACATAATTAGCTAGGAATACAGATGTGAACCACTATGGAAAGCTCATTCTTTGAGATTGCTGTCTTGGCAGTTTTTTCTCTGGCCTGGCCTCAGACCATGATCCTTGTCATCTCTGCTTCCCAATCAGCTGGAATTACATATGTGGGCTGCTATAGTTGGTGTACATGACACCTTCTGTTTTATAAAAGAGGTTTTTACTGTAAAAATATGGTATAGAGGGGTTATAGTTACATGAGCAAGGTAATGAGTACATTGTTACCTCCTCCTTTGTTTTTCCCCTACCCTTTCTTCCCTCCCACCTCCACAACTACACACCCCCCTCTCCTCCCTTCCCTGCTTCCCCACCCATATTGTAAAGATTCTTTTTCAACATAGTATCTTGTGTATCTCATTGTTACAACGGGTCAGCCTGACCTATTTAAACATTTTGTTTTTTCCCTTGCCCTCCCCTAGCTAGAGAAATGGTGTATACAAGATGCAGGGCACCGACATTAAATACAGTGAAAACAGGAGTTATACCTTGGTGGGGGAAAATACAAAAACAAAAACAAAAATAAATCACATGGTAAATTATAAACCCTATCTTGGTATTTACTTCGCTTAACATCATCTTATCTGGTGGTATGTACATAGCATTTGAACTCTTATGCTTGTCCTACATATACACTAGTTATTCCAAATAAGGGAAAACATAGGACCTATATTTCTTTTGTCTGACTTACTTTACTTAATATAATATTTTCCAAGACTCCACTTAGAGCTCCCCTATAACCCAGCAATCCCACTTTTGGGCATTTACCAAATGATAACACACAAGACCATACTAAGCTACCGGCACAACTATGTTTATTGCAGCATTATTTACCATAGCTAAAAATGGAACCAACCCAGATGCCTCTCAGTAGATGAATGGATCAAGAAAATGTGATACACACACACACACACACACACACACACACACACACACACACACACACACACACTGGAATTCTATGCCTCCATCAGAGAGAATGAAATCGCCCCATTTGCTAGGAAATGGAAAGACGGGGAAACAATTTTATTAAGTGAAATAAGCGAGGCTCAAATAACTATAGGTCCCATGGTTAACCTCACTTTCAGAAAGTAGTACATGGTACCATATAACCTTATAACAGAATGTTATGTGAAATGAACCCCAAGATAGGGACACAAATGATATTTTTTATTCCATGAGATTCTTATCTCTATATTATCCCCCAAATAAAATTTGAAGGAGAGCTGTGGTTGAAATACAGAGCACCACCCATGAGGGAAAAAGCTTAAGTGAGAAGGTAAGGTCCTGAGTTTAAACCATAATGTCAGCACTAAAAAAAGTGATTTCTTTTCCTGGAGGTTTTTATTAAATTTCTCAGAATATAATCAACGTTGTATTTATGTTTAGCATTATTATTGAAATCATGTTATAATTATTGATGTAATTTTCTTAAATTTTACTTACACATTAATATCCAATACTGATAATAGATGATTACTGTTTCACAAGTTTTTATGTCAGTTGAATATATGGATGAGAGGTGTATACAAGGAATTTGGGCTGAAAATAGATGTTTGAAAGCTCTTCACATAAATAAATGATGGCTGAAGAAGCTGTGGACAATTATGAAATAAACCAAAGAAACCATCAAGGAAAGATAAGGTATGATTCTGGAAAGCACACAATTTTGGAAGAAAAAAACACAAGGAAAATATGTAACTTTTGGTAAGACCATTGTAACCCACCTACTCATTTGATTCCTTATTTCTAGTGGAAGGCATTTCAGTCAACTTCATTTTACAAAGTTAAAAATGATTGACATTTAATATTAACTGGCCTCTGTCTCAGGTAAGCAAAAAGCCATGTGCCAGGGGCTCATGCCTATAAGCCTAGCTACTCAGTGGGCTGAGATCTCTAGATCCTAGTTCAAAGCCAGGTTGGAGAGGAAAGTTGGTGAGACTTTTCTGTGCAACTAATCACGAGAAAACTGGAAATGGCACTGTGGCTCAAAGTGGCAACCCAATCTTGAGTAGTAAATCTCAGAGACAGAACCCAGGCCCTGAGTTCAAGCTCTCTGAAATTATTCTTAAAATACTAGTTATCAGGATTTCTTTAACTTGTTTAGAAGAATGTTTTAAACTTAGGGATTTTTTATTTCATGTTGTCAGCATTGATTTTTAAGATGTGCAGAGAAAAAATTATTTATAGTCAGAAATGGTTTGTATTGGTTTGTACTGCTTTGTATTACACATTGCCTCTACACCCAGAGATCAGCTGGAAAGCAGATGGCTAATTCCTGGCTGTTGGCAATGAAGATGGATATGTATTTCTTTTAGCAAAGAAAAAACTTATGAATTGGTAGCCTTTATATATAACACTTTAATAGTAACAATAAAATTAATATTATTACTATTACTATTTTTTGTCAGTTGTGGGGCTTGAACTCTAGGTCTGAGCATTGTATCTCAACTCTTCAGCTCAAGACTAGCACTCTACCACTTAAGCAACAGTGCCACTTCACATTTTCTGAAACTTTAGTTGGATATAAAGGTCTCACAGGCTTTCCTGCCCAGGCTGGATTCGAACAGTTCTCAGTCTCCTTAGTAGCTAGGCCCGGCAGTAAAATTATTTTGAAAAAGAACAAACCCACGATTGTATACTTTAAAAAATCACAATCTGGCAAGTGTATCTGTAACATTGTTGTATCAATTAACCATAGGCACCAATCATTTTTACATCTCACTATGTCCTTTCCAATGCCAGATAATATTTCATTAATTTATTTTAATTTTTCCTAACAAAGTTCATTATGAATTCCCAACAGCACAATTTTCTAGTGAGTATAAAAATTCTTCAACATATTTATTTCAACAAACAGCATTTTGCACTTGTTTTTTTTTTTAATTTTGCCAGAGCTGGGGCTTGAAATCAGGGCCTGTGCACTCTTCCTGAATTTCTTTTGCTCAAGGCAATTGAGCCACAGCACCACTTCCAGTTTTTCTGCTTACAACATACTGAGGAATCAAATCAAGTGCTTGTTGCATGTAAGGCCAGCACTCTACCACTAAACACATTCCCAGTCACTGGGTCTTTTGTTGTTGTTGTTTTAAGATAGCATTTTACTATATGTCCTTCTGATTGCCTAAAACTTAGGCTGGCCTCAATTTAACTTCTAAATCAGCCTCCCAAGTTCAGAGATTACAAACATTGACCACCATATTCAGCTCATGATTCTTTGTGCGAGAATACTCTTCAGATATAGAAAGAGTTATTCTGTCTTCCTTTAACTGGATGGTTTTTGCATTCAGCAATTTTAATCACATTTCTTGTCCTGGTATGTTTCCTCTTCTCGATGAATAGAAATATTTCAGGTTCTTAACTTGAAGCTGATCCCTACCATCCAACAACATCACATTCTTGTGAATAGCACCAGCTGGCCTCATGAGCATAGCAGCCAGCTGGAGCTCAGCTATCTGATGGCCTTGGGCTCCAATAATGTAATTATTTCTGTGCACAGACTGAAAACTGTCATAGGTAATTTTGATTTATTCCATTTGGTTCTCAGCTACTTACCATTCTCAGCTTTGTATGTTTTAAATTCTGTTAAACGTTAATGAATATTTCCAGTCACTCTCAAAAGTAACATATATGTCTTACTTTAAAATTCATTCAAACATGCAAAAATGTTAACGTAGTTGCTTTCCACCAGTGGCTCATATTTTAAAACCTATCTACTTTAGAGGTCAAAAACTGAGGATTCAGGTTTAAAGCAGCCCATGCAGAAAATCTGAGATATTTCTCCAATTAAGAAACCAAAATCCAGAAGTGGAGATGTGGCTCAAGTGGTAGAGTGTCAGCTTTGAGCAAAAAGACCAACAAGAATAATACGTTTAATTCTAACTCCAATATTTCTCATGGAAAACACACTGACACAGAGAGACAGACAGACAGACAGACAGACAGACAGACACACACACACACACACACACACACACACACACACATACACACACACACACATACAATCTACATTTTCCTAGACTTCCCTTCCTGAGCAGTATACAATGCCATTAACTTAATGTATGTTTTCTCCAAATTATTTTGGTAGGGATTAAACTACATTTGGATTTATGATAATATTTGTTTTGTACTTTTTGTTTTACAATTTTGTGTACTTATGTGAGAGAACAGTGTTTTGTGAAGACTAAACAGAAATCAATGTGTCAGTAAATAAGTAGGTGACAGGTAGACTGAAAGATGCAGATAAAAGCACTTGAAATTTTATTTCTACAAGTTTAAATATATATGCATATGTATGTATTTAAAATGTCTGCCAAGATTTTATTTTTATTAACAATGATCTATTTGTTACATTATATAAATTTAACATATTGTATGTTTCATAGTAGATTAATATTTATAGAATTTCTTTCCTTTGGAGACCAGGTTTTGCAGCGTAGACCACGCTTTCCTCACCTGCTTATTCTCCTGTGTCAGGTTCCTGAGTATTCGCTGGTATTACCATGCGGTAGGATAGTACCATATCCAGTTATATTATTTACATTTTGTACAGTAGAATATTACTGTGAACAGCTTTAAGCCAAATATCTTCATGAGTATGAATGAATTTCTTGCTAATATGTTATAAATAGAGTTACTGAGTGAAGGCAATTATAGTAGGCATGCCTGTACTACCAGTACCCAGGAGGATTGTAAGTTTAGGAGCAGCCTGTGTTACACAGGAAGTCCCTTTTAAAAAAAATCAGGTGAGCTTGCAAGAGGAAATATATTGTTAAGCAGGGTGATAAGAACACAAAAAATTTAGTGTGTGTGTGTGCTTGTGCATGTGTGTGTGCTTGTGCTGGTCCTAGGGCTTGAACTCAGTGCCTGGGCACTGTTCCTGAGGCTTATGCTCCAGTCTAGCACTTTACCACTTGAACCAAACTCCACCTGAAGCTTTTTTAGAGATCATTGGAGATGAATCTGATCCAGTTTCCTGTCCAGACTTAAAACCTGGATCCTCTTTTCTCAGCCTCTTTTGTAAGTAGGATTACAGGCATGTTGTATTACTGTTAAGTAATATAGTAAACATCATGCCAGTTTATACTCCTTCCAGCAGTGTTTGAGTGTTGCACACACACCAAAGATAAAACCACTCCATGTTTGATGACAACCAGATCTCATAATGCTGTGAGATACGTATTGTTATTCTCATTTTACCTGTAAAGAATTTGAGATCCAGAGAGTTTCATTAATTTTGAGTCCCCATCTAGTATACAGTGGAGCATGTATTCAAGTCCAAATAGTTCTGTTTATTTCAGAAAACATGGAGTCATCAAGTGGTCTAGTAAACATGTGTTCTAGTGAGTACTGCTCTTTGCAAGTACAGTTCTGTGCCTGACAATTTACCTTTCTCTTTCTTTAACTGCACCCCTTTTCATAAGCTAGGGAAAGCACAAGTGATGAGAAGAGCCATTTTTGAAGGAGAAATTGATAAGGGGGTTGACCTTGGTATCACATACATATTAGTCTGACCTCCCATTTGAGTTATGGCTCCAGCACTACATTTCTGTTTTTTCTTTTGTATTGTTATTATAAATGTGAATTACACAGAGGTTACAGTCATATAAGTCAGGTATGGATATATTTCTTTTTGAAAGGTCAGTCCTTTCCTTGCTCTCTCAATTTTTCTCACTGGTTTGGTTTTTTTAACTTCCTTCTTCTTCTTCTTCATTATCATCTTCTTCTTTATCATTATTATTTTTATTATTGTGCTGTAGAGGTTTTAGGTACAATCGTGTGGTAATGATTACATTTCTTTATTCTTGTTTTTGTTTTAGTCAGTAATGAGGCTTGAATCCAGGGCCTGGACACTCTCTCTGAGCTCTTTTGCTGAATAATGGCACTCATATTAAGCCACAGCTCTAATTCCCTGAGTGCATTTTTTTTGGACAATTTTACCCTTTCACTTTATCTCTTTTTCTGTTTTCCCGTTCTTCCCCCAAAACAAATTGCATAGGTCATTTTCAACATAGTACCAATTAAATACTAGTGTTGCACATGTTCATTCTTTGTCCTTCCTTTCCTATGACCCCTTTAACTTCTGAAAAAAATGACAAAAATGAAAGAAAATATATATCATCTTGTTTCTGTTTCCTGGTCACTGGTTATTTTTGAGAATGTGTGTGTGTGTGTGTGTGTGTGTGTGTGTGTGTGTGTGTGTGTGTGTGTGTGTGTGTGTGTGTGTGTGTGTGAATACTGGTGCTTGAATTCAGGGAGCTGACCTTTAGCTGTTTTAATCAAGGGTGACAGTCTACGACTTGAACCAAACTTCCATGTCTTGATTTTGAATGGTTAATTAGAGATCAAAGTTTCACTGGTTTTTCCTAACTAGTCTAACTTCAATTCACTTTCCTCAGATCTCAGGTTTCTAACTAGCTAGAATTACAGGCGTGAGACACCGGTGGTGCTTGGCCTACCTTCTTTTTGTTAAGTATTTGAAATGTAAAAGACAGTTGCAACCATAGTACAAAAAGAAATCAATTTAACTTTCCCAGCTTCATTAACTTTTAATATTTTGTCACATTTGATACATACAGAAAAACATTTTTTTGTAAATGCTCCTGCAATTTGGTTTTCATATCAGATTTTTCCTCATGATGAACTTGATTTTATAGCTTTTTACTTACTAAATGTTGATGAAAATATGTTCAGAGGGCATTGATGACCTTTTGTTGGCTTTCATGCAGAACTGTTGCAAGCTAACACTTAACAAATTTGTGTGCAAGAACCCGATGATATATCCACATTCTTAGCCTGAATACAGTAGTGCCTGTTACAAATCATCTAGATCTGACAAAACCCTGACTCAGGCCTTGTTACCACCTTCATGAATGTCCTCTTAGTGTGCAATACTGACTCTCCAATGACCATGACAGAGCCCTGCTGCACGTTCTCATGACACAGCCAAGGTCACCAGTCAGGCGTGGCACCTACAGTGTGATGGGAGACTGGTGACTGTTCCTATGGTGGAACGACACAGGAAATGCTAGGTCCTTAAGCTGTCATCAGTCCCCAGGGCTCCTCATGAGTATTCGATCCTAAGATTTAAGGAGACATCAAACTTTCTCTTCCTTGTGCAAGTTGTGGACAGGTTTTTCTTCTGGGGCTGTCATCTTCTGTGGAAAGATATGATCTGAGCTCTATAAGCCATTTTGCTTATTCTAGGCCCTTAGGGTAAGTCTGGCATTTATACTTAGACAAAAAGAAATGTAGTGATAAAAAATAGGAGACAACATTTTTCCTAGTCTATTTATTACTCAAATAGATTTTCAGATTCTACCAATAATTCTTATTAGTAAGAAACACTATCTCAAAAATAATCAGTGACCAGGAAACAGAAACAAGATGATATTTATTTTCTTTCATTTTTTTTCATTTTTTTTACATTTATCTCTCTTTCAGAAGTTTAAGGGGGGGCTGGGAAGGTGGCTCAGTGGTAGAGCACTTGTCTTGCCTGCCTGAGGACCTGGGTTCCATTCTTCAGCATCACATAAGCAAAAAGAAAAAAGCCGGAAGTGGTGCTGTGGCTCAAGCGGTAGAGCGCTAACCTTGAGTTGAAGAGCTGAGGGACAGCGCCCAGGCCCAGAGTTCAGGCCCCATGACCGGACCCCCTCCCAAAAAAAAGAAGTTAAAGGTGTCATTGAAAAGGAGGGACAAAGAATGAACATGTGCAACACTGAAACTTTGATCTCTAATTAACCATTCAAAATCAAGACATGGAAATTTGGTTCAAGTTGTAGACTGTTACCCTTGGTTAAAAAAAGCTAAAGGTCATCTCCCTGAGTTCAAGCCCCAGTATTCACACACACACACACACACACACACACACACACACACACACACACACACACACACACACACACACACACACACACAATAGTCCTTAGTGCTCAGGAGCCTTACATGGAGATCAGCCTTTTCCAGCTCAATTTATCCTAGTTCTGGTAAGGACAGCTCGTTAAGCTGAAGTTTGGTGGATAATAGTCACTCCTTCTCATTCTTTGTGCCTGTTGGTGTTGTTGAGTCCATTTCAGGGCAAAATCAGTGCCTGACACCTACTTGCTGCCATGGCAAAGCTGGCTGTGACATCCTAGATATTATGGCCATTTTATTGTGAAGCCGTGTGAGGACACCCAACCCCACACAATTTCCCCCAAGGTATGTGTCTCCTTTGCCCAGAAGTGCATTCAACAATTCAGCAACCAAAATATCACTCAGTTCCTAATAAACTCAGAGTATATTTCTATTACCTTTAAAAAAATTTGACATGCCTTTGATAATTTGTCATTGAGCTCTTGTCATATTTCTATGTGTTTGCAGCTTGCGAAAGGAAAAAAGATTTAATTCAATATAGTCAGACTATCGTTCAGAAGGATCTTTTTAGAACCTTTTGGAGGGAATGCCAACTTTCCATCTGGTGTTGTAAAGATGGCCTTCTTGGTACAGGAACTGAGTACACAGTCAAGATAAGAAGCTTGTCCTGATTTCTACTGACTTTCCTCTCGGGTCAGGGAGTGTGATCCCATGGCATATGTTTCTGTTTGCTACACTGGAGGGCCCATGCCTCCTCTGAAAAAATCTAAAGCTTGGGGATAAGAGATACTAAAACTCAAAACCCAGCTTCCTACATCAGTAGGATTACAGGTCTGAGTCTCATGTACTCAACTTTTTTATACATACTATACTCAGTTTCATTATATTCACTTTCATTATATTCACTTCATAGACAGATATATACAAATATATGTATATAATATTTATTTATAATCAGTGTTATATCTAGAAACACACAAATATATATTCATATAATTATAATAAAATTATATCACTACTTTCTCCAATAACATTTACACTAATGTTTTGTGCAAAACACACTCAATTCTAAAACTTTAAATGCCTTTTTAGTTTGAAAAATCATATTGAATCTTATATATAATATAATATACTATATATAATATAAAGAATATAACATGTATTTACATATAACTGATTTAATTGTGGAAATTTTTTTTGATTTTGTGTTTGTTCATCTATGAAAGCCTTCTTTCTTCTATTGATGATGGCTTTTACTTTCCAGTATACATATCTCCTATATATTTTGTCAAATATTTTCAGCCCAAAGTAGACTTTTTATAATATTGGAGTCAAAATTTCCTTCCATATTTGCTCAACGCAAATGAATGCAATGAAAATGTATACAGATTTGAACTCATTATTGGAAGAGAGTCCCACTTAACACTGTAAGTATTGTGGTATTTGTCCCAATTTACAGAATAGCTTTCTAGGATATCTGATCTGCTATGTCCTAGACCTTTTGTAGCCACCTTATCACCCCATACAGGCATGGCCTGGCTTCCTAGTCACTCTTTTTGCATTTAACAGCTCCCATTATATCCAGTAGGCTCTCTTCTACAGCCCCCTGTCACTCTGCTTCCCCCGCTCCAGAACAGGTGTGCACGATTCTTCAGTTTGCAGGTTTAAAAAGAAATATATTTAGGATTCATGAATTCTAGAATATGTCAAAAACATTGTCATTTTAATAAAGTTAGAAAAATAAATAGAATGAACCTTTTACAAAAATCAGAAAAAAAAGAAAAATAAGGATTTTCTTAGGAAGGGGAGAAGGAATCTCAAAATCTAGATTGGCCTCTAAGTTGCCTTCAGGCAGAAATTCTGCCTCAGAGTCTTCAAAGGGATCTACTTCCTCATTAAAGACAGGATTTTCTTCCTGAGTCCAGGGAGGGACAGATTCTAATTTATCAACTGGAAATTGGATCCCTTGCAAGAGGAGAGATTGGTCTTGGTATTCTGTGAGGAAAGATTCCCTTTCCTCAAATGAATCTAGATTTTGGACCTCACTTATTGGTTTTCCTAAACATAGACTGGGGTCATTTTCCATTAGCACACATTTAACCATCATATCAAGAAGTGTTTTTATTTTTTGACTGATTTAGAACTGATCTAGCTGGATTGTGAACATCAATGGAAGACATTCTGTATCGTCTTCTTCCTTGGTGGTATGTGTAGACACACCTGCATCACATGTGGGGTTCAGAATCAGTGGGATGTCCACAGGACTCAAAACCTCTACCTTCACAGGATTTCTGGAGATCAGCGATGGCTTGCAATCTCCATCAGTCACCATAGACGACATCACTGATGGGTTCTTTATCTGGAGTTCTGCAGAAGCTTCTCTACGGTGATGCAAACCTGAGAATGAAAATAGGTACAGGAGTCTTTGAGTAGACCCTCGTAGTTAAGGTGTCACTAAACTTCCAAGAGGATCCAATGGGAGAAGCAGTAGGATTTGAGTTGGGACTGAACACTGATGAGGAGGTAGGCTTTTTCTAATGAGTGTCTACTTCCAAGTTCTTTCAAAAGGAGAACAGACATTACCTGGCAAAGAATATCCATAAAAGGAAATTTTGCCAAGCTGGGGAGTACTAAGGGCTCTTGGCCAATCAGGCACATCCCTAGAGACTCAGGTTCCATCCCTACTCACAAGCTCTGAGGCATCTAAACAAGGACTTCTTCCTCTTTTTCTTTGTCTCATGGGTTTCTCCAGCTGGTCCAGAAAAATATGTAAGCGGAAGAGCAGGTCTGAAGAGGCCATGTTGAGCTTGACATTCTGTGTAAGTTCTTTCAGGGTGTCATTGTTCTTGGGCTCATAGAAATCATCAGGGTAGAAGTCCATCCACATAGGGAAGATGAAACAAACAAGACTGTGTGCAAATTGATTTTTGGGAAGTGGAAAGAGACTCCTGCAAGCAGGATGCTCCTCACAACCCACTTCTAGTAATTTCTCAAATATAATCCTCTAAAATTCTCCCTGTAATAGGAAGAGAAATTTGTTTCCCCACTGGATCTGACTTGCTACACACAGCCCTCCCTGTCATCCATGAGATTCCAAAAGCACAACCACAACCACAACTGTGTAATCTGCTATCCACTGAAGTGCCAAGCCTCAACCCCCTGGTGAAAATCACAACTGGTGTGCAAAGAAGAAAGTTGAGTTTGATTCAGAAACCTCAAAGATACCAAATTTTCAAGGATAGAATTCTTTGTGCCAGCGTCCACTTACTTCTTCACTTGTTCATCTTCTTCCCAGTTATGGTAGAAGGATCTGTACCAATGGGAGGAGAGAAGGAAGTTAACTCTATGCTTCTCCTTTTCTGAACTAACAGGACACACATAGGACTCGCTAAGTCCCACATAGTAATGTAAACATGACAGACAAAATTGTTGATATGTCTATACAACATCATGGTAATTCTGTGAAGATGCTTATGTGCATCTGTCCAAATAAATGCACAATGGCTCATGCCTCTAATCCTACTAATCCGGAGGGTGAGATATGTGAATCACAGTTTGAACCCAGTCTGGTTTGTAAAAATCTAAATATACTTATCTTCAATTAACCAGCCAAAGGCCAGAATTGGACCTGGGGCTAAATTGGTAGTGTGTTAGAAATGGGACAGCACTCAAGCCCCCAATTAAAGTAAAAGTTGCCTCCTTACTTCTGTCTATATTCCTTCAAAGGTCTCAAAGATAGTGATTTCCTAGGTGAGCGTGGACGTTGGGTGCCACTTGCTCCTTCCTTAAATCCTAGTCTCTCAGCAAGCAAATTACTAAGGCTCCACTAGCATATGAGGCACATGAAATATTCTGGCAGCCCAGTCCTAAGGAATTAGACAAGGACTGCACTTCTTTGTCTCAAGCCAATCTCCTTTGAGAAGACCCCAGTGAAACTGTCTCAGAGATATACCTAGTATTCCATTATTCTGCCAGGGGGTCTCATCAGCCCTGGGTTTGAAGGAGGAACACTAACTTTTTTTTGTTTGTCATGGGGCTTGAATTCTGGGCTTGGGTGCTATCCATCAGCCCTTCAGCTCAAAGGGAGCACTCTACTGCTTGAGCCACAGCACCACTTCTGGTTTTCTAGTGTTTTATTGGAGAGGAGTATCATGGACTTTCCTGCCAGGGCTGACCTTGAACCGTGAACCACAGATCTCTGTCTCCTGAGTATCTAGGATTACAGGTGTGAGTTACTGGTGCCTGGCTTAGGAACACTCACTTTTTTTGTTTGTCAGGGCTTGAAATCTGGGCCTGGGCCCTGTCCCTCAGCTCTTCAGCTCAATGCTAGCACTCTACCACTTGAGCCACAGCACCACTTCTGGCTTGTTTTCTGCTTATGTGGTGGTCAGGAATCGAACCCAGGTCCTCATGCATACAAGGCAAGCTCTCTATCACTGAGCCACCTTCCCAGCCCAAGAACACTCACTTTCAGAATATCCAGCAACTGCTCCATTGTCCTACACTCTGTGTAGTGGTGGAGGAAGTTTCCCACATAGAAGGGATCAGCTTTCTGGTAGGCAGGGACAAGGTCCATTACCAGAATTTCCAGAAAGCCTGAGTCCAGGCTCCATATATTATAAGGCACATTCAGGGTTTGGATGGACTCATTGTCACACTGAGGTGGTAAAAAAGAATGGATCTATGAAACATGGAAATGAGAGTAGACTTCAAACTGAGTAATTGTAGTAGAGTGGATTGAAAAGTGCACAGCAAATATTTTCTGTCTACACATATAAAAGCACATAAGAAGTTTCTAGTGTGGGCTAGGATGAGATTAAATAGGTTTTCTGTCATAATTATACCTGGCCTGAATTTCCCTGTAATTTCCTTGGTTTCTTCTTATAAAAAGTCCTGAGACATTGGATTCGTGGTTGGGCACTGATCGAATGTCTGCAGCATAGAGTGAGGCACTCACACCTCCCATGCTTGAGACCTGAGTCTCTTGACTTTGAAAACAGTACAGGAACATCTTTCTTGTTCCTGAGCCACAGGCCAAGTTAGCTGGCTTGAGCTAACTGTAGGTTACAGTTGCGTGGCTCTCAGAGTTCTATATTCTATTCCATTGTGAGTGAGGTAGTGTCATCTCTCAGAGCCCAATGATCTAAGCTGCTTGCTCACATAAGACCATCCCAAAGACAAACTGGAGGCTGAAATCTCCCCTCCCACATCACTTTATACACATGTGGACATTGTCAAATCCCCATAGTCTCAGCTAGGCCTAGATACAGGCATGTCTCAGCCTCAAAGAGCCCTTCCTAGGTCAGATCCAGGCCTTATTTGTCACTATTCCTCTCATCCTGCACAAATCATTTTGCCTCTCAGGGTCCCCTCGGCCTGCCATGTGCTTCTTGCATCTATTTTTGAAATCAACTTCCTAAGACATTATTAGGTTTTTGTTTCCTAATCTTGCTTGCCTTTGAAGCCCCAGTGTGCTTTCATCTGGAAAAAAAGGCAAGTTCTTAGCGGTGGGAAAATCAAACAAGTATTGGAAAACACATGTATTATTACACATATAGACAGACATTATTAAAGGTGTACATTCTTGTAAGATAAAAGAGTATTTTTGAATCTTTTGTCATATTTTATGACAGAGGGGAAGGGGAGAAGGGAAGAGGTGCATTGTCTCATAATTCAATGATTATTTTTTTTAAATAGTATAGTTGAAGGAATGTAAGATTTAAAGATAAAAACCGTGCTCCTGTTCTTTTTATAAGCTAGTCATTTATAAAGTATTCCTCACTAAAGTTTTGTCGTCTGTGTCCCATGAACTATCTTCCTCCATCAAAATAATCAAGGAAAAACCTTCACAAATAAGTAGACTGTTGTCCAATCTCTGGATAAGTATTTATGGTACAACTTTGCCTGGTAATTTGTGCGTGTACAAGTGTGTGGGAGTATGTGTGTGTGTGTGTGTGTGTGTGTGTGTGTGTGTGTGTGTGTGTGTGTGTATGAATGTGTGTCTGTGCATATTTGTGTCTTAGGGCTTGAACTCGGGAGCTATATGACAATCCCACGCTTCTTTCCCTTGACCATGTTGCTCTACCAATTGTACTACAGTTCAGCTGCAAGCTTTTTTTTAGTGAACTAGAGAGGAGAGACTCATAAAATTTCCTGCTCAGGCTAAATGTCAAGTATCAACCTCCTGATTAGCTGGAGTTATAATTATGAGCCTCCATAACCTGGTGATAAAGCATTGTTAATGGAGGCAGTGGGATTGCAAGTTTCAGTCCGGCTTCAAGACACTATATCATAAAACAGCAACAGCAAAATCCTATAGCAAAATACAATAATAAGATGTAATTACAATACAATTTAGTCATATAGTCTGCTAGCATAACTTTCAGGAAACCTTGGTTTTAATCATTTAGCAACACAAAACCAAACAAAATGAGCTAATTTTAGGAGACTCTACGATTTTTTAAATTCCATCTTAATAATTTCAAGAAACAAGAAAAAATGCATTCTTATGAGAATGTAAAAAGATTAAAAGATGGCAGATTATGAAATGAAAATTTCTACACTGCAGGAAAATTATTGTCATGGTGAATATATGGTGGTATTGTTATGGTGAACATATGATAATGTTCTTCAGAGCAGCAAGAGATAAATATATATTTACTACACATAGTCTAACTTGTCTATATCTATCAACATCCAATCTTCTAGTGCACATTATTAATGTATTCATGTTTATGGTATATTCGAAAAAGTGACTAGCAGAGTCAGGAAGTTACCAAAATACATTAGCTGCAATGTTTTAGGAGATAAACTTGCTAATTATATTGACTATTCTATATATTAAACATGTAATGTGTTACCATTTTATCTCTAAGTATGTACAAACACTACTTTAAAGTGAAACGGATTACAACAAGGTTTTGAAGGCATATGCCTGTAAAGCCAGCTAGTGGGGACATCATTTCAAGACCAATGAAGTTTTACCTGCAATGATCCCCAACCCCTGGCTGTGCATGATGGAATACTTCTATCACCCTGGTCCATGGGGAGGTGAAAGCAGGAGGATTTCAGTTACATGCCATACAAGGCAAGAACTTCCACATGGCTCCCTCTCAACCAAAGAAGGTTCAACACTGGCTAGCACCTATCTTCCCCACCTAGGTAAAAATAAAAATAAGAGCATTGTAGTATAAGAAACAAACAATATTAAATCATGCCAATGCAAAGCATCATGAACAACACACACTCAGTGTTTGTTTCTCATACCTTTATTCCTAACTATAGCTTGGATTATATATGTGAGCCAGAGACACTACGCAGTTCATCATTATAAAATGACTGAGTGTCTGCTTTGACTCCAAGGTCTTTGATCCATTTGGAGTTGATTGTGGTGCAGGGTGATATATAAGGGTCTAGCTTTATTTTTCTACAAGTAGTAACCTAATTTTGGCAGCACCATTTACTAAAGAGGCTGTCTTTCTTCCATTCTTTTTTAAGCTACCTTATCGAAGTTTAAATGGCTATATGTCTGTAGGTTCATTTCGGGGATTTCAGTTCTATTCCATTGGTCCTGCGGTCTGTTCTTTTGCCAGTACCAAGCTGTTTGGATTACTATGGCTTTGTAGTAGAGTTTGAAATTTGGTATTGATATTCCTCCAGCACTGTTCTTTCCGTTAAGGATAATTTTTGCTATTTGAGGTCTTTTATGTTCCATATGAATTTTTGGATTACTTCATCTATTTCCCTGAAGAATGAGGTTGGAATATTGATTGGTACCGCTTTGAAGTTATAGATAGTCGTGGGAAGTATTGCCATTTTCATGATGTTGATCCTTCCAATTCAGGAGAATGGGAGGTTTTTCCATTTTTACATTGTTTTGATTTCCATTAACAGGTTTTTAAAGTTTTCAACATAGAGGTCCTTTACATCTTTGGTTAACTTAATTCCCAGGTATTTTTTGTGGTGCTATTACAAATGGAGTTGCTATCCTAATTTCAGCTACGCTTTTCTCATTGTTGGAATACAGAAAAGCCATTGATTTTTGAGGGTTAATTTTATACCCTGCTGCTTTGCCAAAGGTTTGAATCACCGTGAGTAGTTTAGGAGTGGAGTCCGTGAATAAGAGACTACCTAGGTCTCCTTGGCACACGCCGAAACTTTCTTAAGACACCCAGAAACACAATGAATGAAAGAAAGGTTAGACAAATAGGATTGCATGAAATTGCAGAGCTTCTGCATGGCAAAGGACATAGCTAGCAAGATCAATAGATCAACCACAGATTAGGAGAATATCTTCACTAACCACACAACGGACAAGGGTCTCATATCTAAAATATGCCTGGAACTCAAAAAATTAAAACCCCCAACAACAAACCCTCAAGGAAACAACTGCCCAATAAATAAGTGGGCTAAAGCCTTAAAGACATACTTCTCTGAAGAGGAAAGAAGGATGGCCAATAAACATATGAAGAAATTCTCAACCTCCCTGGCCATGAAAGAAATGCAAATCAAAACAACATTGAGGTACCACCTCACCCCAGATAGAATGGCTATAATCAAGAACTCTAATAACAACAGATGCTGGAGGGGATATGGACAGAAGGGAATCCTACTGCATTGTTGGTGTGTCTGTAAACTTGTATTACGGATGTTCATCAAAAGACAACACATAGAGCTCCCCTATGATCCAGCAATCCCAGTTTTGGGGTTTTACCCAAATGATCACAAGACCATACCAAAGCTACCAGCACAACTATGTTTATTACAACATTATTTACCATAGCTAAATGTGGAACCAACCCAGATGCCCCTTAGTAGATGAAAGAATAAGGGAAAATGTGGTCTATATACACAATGGAATTCTATGCCTCTATCAGAAAGAATGACATTGCCCCATTTGTTAGGAAATGGAAAGACTTGGAAAAAATTATATTAAGTGAAGTAATCCAGGCCCAAAGAAACATAAGTCCCTTGTTTTCCCTTATTTGCAATAACTAGTATATTTCCGAGACATGCAGAAAAGGTCAGATAAGTTGATGTTGGATGAGATATACCCCAAGTGAAAGATTCAAATATTTTTTTTTCTTGCGATTGTTTCAAAGATATTCATAAGATGATTTCTTTGTTGTTTTGTATGTCCCTTCCCCACAGTACATCCACTGCTTTCACTGTATTTGATGTTGGTATAATTTGTGGAGGGGAAGGAAAAAACATATTTTTAAAAAAGGATACAGTTGGACCCATTGCAGCAATGAAATGTACAAGCCAATATTTTGAAAAACGAACTTTACAACTTTGGCCAGGAGGGGTGAGAAGTGGGGGTGGGCTGAGGAGGTGTGTGGTGGAGATAAGAAGGTATGGGAAGGGGAAACAAAGGACAGGGCACAATGCTTGATAAGAAATTTATTCAATAACGTGTCCATTTAATTGTAACTTCTCTGTATGTTATTTTCACAATTAAAAAAAAGTCTATGTGAAGCCAGGTGCCAGTGGCTCATGCGTGTAATCCCGGCTACTCATGAGCCTGAGACCTGAGTATAGCGTTCAAAGCCAGCCCAGAAAGAAAAGTTCCCATAAGACTCTTATCTACAATTAACAACTCAAAAGCTTGAAGTGGCTCCATGGCTCAATTGACCCAGTGCTAACTAACTTGAGCACAGAGTCTCAGAGTCAGTGCCCAGGCTAGGAATTCAAGCGCCACAACTGACAAAAAAACAAACAAACAAACAAACATATAAATGTCTGAATTTCTTATGAATTAAAATGACAGCTCTGGTATACAATTTTACAGTCTACTACAGATTTCATTATATTTATGGTTAGAAAAAGTAGCAGCACTTGAATAAAGGACATTTTTTCATAAACTAGGGCAGATTGGTCTCTAATTAGAGGAAATTGCTGGGCTCATACATAATACTTTTGGTTGGTTTTTGTTTTGTTTTTAGGACAGGATGAGAAATCTTATTTCTACCAATGGCTATTTGGATATGTATGACATCATTCACAGGCCATGCAGAATTAATAGTAAAGACAGGACACAGTAAACTTTCAGTAAACTTATTTGTCTTTATGCAATATTCTGAATGATTTGTTTAGCTTATATTTCCCTATGGCCTATAGTTTCCTATTCCTGCCTTCCTCAAATACAAGCATGTTCCACCAATTCAGATTTGAGCCAGGCAATATGTAGTATTAGTGCCAAGAGGTAAGGAAAATTGTAACACAACCAGGAAAGCATGAAACCAACTCTATATTAGCTGGACACTGGGGACTCAGGCCTAATCCTAGCTACTCAGGAGGCTGATGATCACTGTTCAAAGCCAACTGGAGTGAGAAAATCTGTGAGACTCTTCTTTCCAATTAACAACCAACAACCATAAATGGAGCTGGGGCTCCAGAGGTAGAGTAGCCTTGCTTACAAAAAGTCAGAGGCAGGGGCTGGGAAAATGGCTCAGTGGTAGAGTGCTTGCCATGCATGCATGATGCCCTTTGTTCAATTCCTCAGCACGTCATAAGCAAAAAGAAAAAAACATAAGTGGTGCTGTGACTCAAGTGATAGAGCACTAGCTTTGAGCTGAAGAGCGAGGGACAGTGCCCACGCACAGAGTTCAGGACCCATGAACAGACCCCCCCCAAAAAAAAATCAGAGGCAGCACCCAATCTTGAGTTCAAGCAGAAGGTCAGGCACAAAAACAAAAACATTCAACACACAAAAAAACCCAGAAACTGGAGAAAGCTCAGGAAAGGATGGCCTTGTCTACAAGACAAATGTAAACATTACATGAATTGTGAAATGGTAACCTCACTGTACAATTAGTAACAATTACATTTTTAAAAAATCTGAGAAATCCTGTAGCCATTGGCCTTTATGATGTGCATCTACTTTCTAGGATTTCAAAGTACCATCATCTGAGCTGGCAGCACACAGGTTGTAGCCCGGGGTGATTAGAAAATATGAAACCAGAGATCCTTTCATATTGTCCCGACAACTCTTATTATTTTAAGCAAAAAAAAAAAAAAAAAAAAGGAAAGTAAAGAAAATAGATGTTATGGTTAATTAAGCTGTTATTAAAGATTCCTGGCAGAATTATAATGTTAAATGATGAGTTAATGCATGTGTTTTCTAGATACTGAACTCACATGTGTCACTGAAATATCCATGGATTCAGAACAAGAAATTCTGAAGTGTAAAGCATACTAATTAGTTGAATTTCATTAGGTAACCAATGAAGAGAACACAACACGGTATTAAGCCAGGTAAAGTTGTTTATTTACTGAACTGCTGCCCATGCCATACATGGTGGAAAGGCATGTACAAAAAATAGGGCGACCCAACCTCGGGCCTGGATGTATCTAGGCAAAGGATCGGATGAGGTGTGGCCAGGTAGGTGGAAAGACTAGCAATACTGGATCTGCATGTGACTTCAGGGCCTGGGATTCACCTCCAGTCAGATGGAAAGTGTGATCAGAGGCTGACCAGGTCGTGACTTAGTGGGAGGAGGAGGTGGCTGCCTCCAGGTGTGCCAGATACTTAGATAACACATAAAGGGTGGAAACTTAGCCAAGAAGTGAAAAGGCATCTGCATAGGGTCTGCATGGCCTGGGGCAGACCTAATATAAAATACACGTAGTACTGCCATGTGACTCCAGACTCTAAAAAATTCATTCTCAAACATTTTCTTTCTCTCTTTCTTTTTCTTTCTTTTTTCTTTTTTCTTTCTTCCTTCTTTCTTCCCTTCCTTCCTTCCTTCCTTCTTCCTTCCTTCCCTCCTTCCTTCCCTCTCTGTCTCTCTGTCTCTCTGTCTCTCTGTCTCTCTGTCTCTCTGTCTCTCTGTCTCTCTGTCTCTCTATCTCTCTGTCTCTCTGTCTCTCTGTCTCTGTCTCTCTCTGTCTCTCTGTCTCTCTGTCTCTCTGTCTCTCTCTCTCTCTCTCTCTCTCTCTCTCTCCTTTCTTTCACTCACCCTCTCTCTCTCTCCTACTTCAGTATTCTCAACTCTCAAATAATGAACACTTGCTGAGTTGAACTCACAGGCTGGGAAGAGTAGCTCAGTTAGTGAATGTGAACTTTAATTTAATGTTCCCTTATACCTCTACCACAGATCACTGGAATCAAATCATGAACACTCAGCAGCATGGCATATTAAGGCATTTAGGGGAGTAAAGCAAGCAAGCTCACTGCATTCTGTGAGGTCCAACCTAGGAAAGTGTGGCAGACTCCTCCCTCCTCTTGAACAATCTCAGCAAAGTTTCTGCATCAGGAGAGTTGACTGGCTCCATGTGAGCCAGTTACCTAAGTGGCACAGGTACTTGGCAGAGACTTAGTCTCTTCTTGAGCTTAAATTAATGTCATGTTTCAACATGATCCACTAATTTGTTGAGATTGGGACTTCCTAATTTTTTGGTTAGCCTATGTTCAAATGATGATCTATTTATTTCTGATTTCTAACCACGATTATAGATGTGAACTAACACATCAGACCACTCAAAGTCCTTTATCACACATGGAAGACATGAAGTTGATTTTCCAAAATGACATACAAGTTGACAGACAGCAAAAGTAAGTCCTTAATTTTGGTCGAGATGTGTTTTTAATGTGAAACAAAATTACTTAGCAAAATATCTGACTACTGTGATTATACTTGCAAACTTACCCTACATTTTTATATCAAATCACCTATATTAATCAATGATTAACTCAAATTACCTGTAATCATTTATTTCTGTCATATCTTTTAGAAGTAGGCAGAACTGGAGCTCACATCATAAAATAAAGTGGTAGAATTTGAGAGGATCACAGTTCTGAATCAGTCAAGGAAGGAAAAGAAACCCTCATATCAACCTACTAGGTAGGGATATTGGAATGCAATCATAATCCCTGCTTTGTGGGATGGGTGCAAAAATTGCTACTCTAGGAATAAAGTAACTTAAATGAGAAAGGATTGATGGAGTGGCTCCAGTGGTGGAGTACCTGTCTGGCAAACAGAACATTAAAACTCAAATCAACTTCCTAAAGATAAAATAAGAAAAGGAAATAAAAAGCAATACTGACCATGTGTTCAATGTAAAGATTTACACTAAAATTATCATAGTAATAAATGTCATCATTTATTTCTAGGGCCAAACATATTTTCTGTTAAGCCTACATGAAAAAATAGCACACTATATATAAAGCTTTGGTAAAACACAGGTCTAGCTTACAATGATGAACACTTAAGTTTGCATGTGCAGTGGTGTTGCAGGGTTGTTAAGGTTTATGGAAGTCCATTCTTTTGATGAACTTGACATGATGAAATTACCTAACCATACATAACCAGACAGTTTACTGGACAGATACTGCTGATACACACACACACACACACACACACACACACACACACACACACACGCACACACGCACACACACACACACACACACACTTGTATGCATTTATATATTAACATGTAAATAAAAATAAAAAATTTGTAATGAATAAATTAATTGAACAGATACCTTTCTCAAAGAATTATTTTATCTGAACCAATTCATGTCTTCAAGTCTCCAATGCTATATCACATTTACATGGTTGCTGATCGCTTTCAGCTTTTTTAGGATATTGTTTTTTCTTTGTTTTTCAGATGAAAAAAGCCTGCCAATAAACATACTTGTATGACATTCCTTTCTTTAGAAAATGAAAAGCACGTTGTGTTATGTGGCTCTTTATGTCAAAATATTTTTTTATAATTTCAAGTACATATTGTCTTAGACTTAAATCTCATTCATTCTCTTCCAATAGTATTTATGGGAATGAGAAAATGAAAGATCACACTGTTACTTTGGGAGCTTCGGTTATTAATCACTGGAATAAATATTATGAAAATGAAAAAAATTATTTACAGAGATGACTTGAAAGTTATCTTTCTACACACTCATGCTACTCCCTCAACTATATCATAGAACTTAAAATAAGTACCATTTTAGCTGTGTGCCATTGGCTCATTCTTGTAATCCTAGCTACTCAGGAGCTGAAATTTGAGGATGGTAGTTCAAAGCTATCCCTGGCAGGAAATCTATGACACTCTTAAGTGCAATTAACCACCAGAAAACCGGAAGTGGCACTGAGCCCAGGGACAACGCCCAGACCCAGAATTCAAGCCCTATGACCAAGAAAAGTTAAAAAAAGGAAAAAAGGAGGAAAAAGTAACATTTTTACAATTAATGTGCACATATAACATATACACAAAAAATTTCTAGAAATAAAACTATAACAGTCCCTGGACTGGCAAAGAAAAAGATATTCAAGTGAAATTGCCTTTAATCATTCATTTAGACAATCTATACTGAGGGCAGGCTACTGGAACTCACATCACTAATTGAAGAGTTAAAACTTGAGAGCATCACAGTTCAGAACCTGTGTGCAAGGAAAGTAATAGTCTCATATCATCCTAAATGCTGGCATGTTGGAATGAATTTGTAATCCCAGCTACTTGGCAGACAGAAATGAGGAACTTAGCCTCTGTTTGGCCCTCAGCATTATTGATAACCTATGAGCAAAGTAACTAAATCAAAAAAGAATATTCTAATGGTAGAATACTTGTTCAGCAAACACAATATCAAAATTCATACTCATTTCCTAAAAGAGGAAAGAAAAATGAAGAAAGAAAGAAAGGAATAAATAAAAGAAAGAAGGAGGAAGAAAGAAAGGGAAAAAGAGAAGTATAAACAAAAACCTCACCATGCATTAGATGTTAATAATGACTTTAAGTAATTTTAGCTATAATTGTCATCATTTAATCCTGGGCAGAGACATTTTGTATCAAGCCTGGATAAGCCATAGCATGCCACATACAAAGCTTTGGTAAAATACTGGTCTGGCTTACACTGTTGGACCAATAGGAATGTAAGTCTAGTGGGTGGGGTCTTCATAATAATTGTGTTATGATCTCAAAATGTGTCTTTATTTCTGGCATTTTACCTGAGTAATCTCACTTCAGTCTTTTCCAAAGGGCACTTTAGTGGAAGGAGGAAAATCATTGATTCTGGTAGACAATTTCTGTTACTAAAAACTCCAGTATATAGTAAGGGAAGCAACTCCAAAATTATTCATTAGAGAGATGAGTTGAAAGTCATCTTTATACACACTAACTCTTTCCTCAACAAAGCCAGATGATTTAAAATAACTAATATTTTTTAAGTTAATGGGCACAAATGTGCATGAATTTTCCAGAAATAAAATGATCACTCATGAAACCTTACTAATACTTCAAAGGATGTTTTCCAATTAGAGGAATCATCTTCATACATTTTCACAAAATGTGTATCTGCTTGATAACAGAACCTCCAACTAGACTAAGGCTTCTAATAAAATTTATGAGATGGTGTAGGGTTACTGTCTGATTCAAAGGAAGAGTTAGTATTGGCACAGTCCCTGTGGTGGAGCAGGGCAGGGCTTTGAGGATGAAGGCCAGTCTGTGTAGGACTTTGAGATAGTAGGGAGGGGACAGGAAGGACTAGACTTGTGGAATAGGTGCTGCTTTAGGATGGAGGCTGGGAGGTAGACTGGTTTTCAGTGGATGAAGACTGGGTCACTGGGGAGGAGGCTGTTTGGGGAAGAGCTTTGAGAAGGAAGAACAAGGCTACAAAGGAGGAGGTTACTTACAGGAAGGGTTCTGGTGGAGCACTGTGAGCTCTAGTAGGATATGTAGGGTGAGGTTTCCCATAAGGCAGGGAATGGAATGGAGGCAAGAGGCTGACAGAAGGTGTGGTTTCTGGTGCAGGAATATGGATCTATGAGGGAGAGGCTTTTCAGGGTCTGGCTTTAAGAGGGCAGGGCAGTGCTAGGAAGAAGTGGGTTAGTAAGAGGCATGGTTTCTGGTGGAGAATGGCAGGGCTTTGGGAAGTGTGTTAGGGAGGAGGTGGGGTTTCTAGCAGAGCAGGATGTATTCACAATGTATAGAGAAGCTTTTCAGGACCAGGGCTTTGTTAAAGCAGGGATAGGATCCAATGGACTAGATTAGTTAAGATGGCTTTCTGGTGTAGCCAGTCACCACTTCAAAAAGAGGAGTAAGGTTGGGTGGGGATTACAGTGTTACAAGGCAGGACAAGGACTTTGGACAGGGTTTCCAGTAGTGCAAGGCAACCTTCAAAAAGAGACTACCGAGGGACAGGGATTTACAGTTGAGCATGGTGAGGCTTCCAGAAGGGGGCCAACTGGTGCAATGGTTTCCAGTTAAGCAATGTGGGTGTCGAGAGATGGGATAGTGTGGTGGGAGATTTTTAGTGGGGGTCTTGTAGAGCAGGTCAGGGCTTCGAGCCATGGGGCTAATTGGAGGAGGGGCTTTGAGAAAGAGTGGAAAGTCTACAAAGGTGTAGTATAATTATGGGTAGGGTATCTGTTGGAGTAGAGTGTGGATCTGAGGGAGCATCCAATAGGGTTGGATTTACCTGGGGAGCAATCCAAGGCATTGAGAGAGTAGGTATGGGAGGTGGAGAGACTTGTTTTGAAGCAGAGCTGGCTTTCCAAGCAGGAGATGGGCTATGTGAGAAGCTTCTGGCCAACCAAAGCTGGGCTTCAAGGGCAGTTATACGGAGGGGGAGGGTTTTTGTGTAGCATGATTGGCTTTGTGGGAAGAGGTAGGTTCGGGGCTGTGTTTGACAAGTTAGGCCACTTAGAAGCAGACAGAGAGGGACAGAGTTTCTGATGAAACCAGAAGGGACTGGAGGGAGAAGTCTGGTTGTGGGGTGGGTATGAAAGAGAAGGGAGGAGCTTGGAGGTACTAAGATATGGGATTAATGGGTTTATGAGGAAATAGTGTAGTTAGGCGCTGGGTATCTGGTGGATGAAGTGAGGATTCGAGGGAGAAGCCCGATGTAGGCTGGGTTCTTGGTGAAGCAAGGAGAGACATAGAAGGAGGAGATATGGATATGGCCTGGTTTCTGGTGGTACAGAGCAAGGATTCCAGGAAAGGGTGGAGTTGAAGAAGGCTTTCCCTGTAACAGAGGAGGGCTTTCAGGAAGTAGTCTGGTTGCAGTCAGGCTTTGAAAGTTTACAGCAGGACTACAAGTGGGTAGGTTAGTTAAGGTTGGACTTTTGAATGAGGAGGCTGACTGGAAGTGTGTTTCCAGTGGATCCAGTCATGTTTTATGGGAAGGGGGATAGGAAAGTGGCAAGACTTAGTGAAGAGTTGGGTGACAAAAAATATACAGTTACTCCAAATAGGAACACCATTTTCTGTCAGTATAGAATTGTATTACTTTTATGTATGCGAGAGATATTGAAGAAAGAAACCAAGTAATAATTCCTTTCTAGTGAAAATTTTCTTTATTCCAGTTGAGTGAAAATAAAACCACTGGTCACATCAGGCTCAGAGGCACACAGTAGACTAAGACACATGAAGCACTGGACTTGATTCCCCAGCACAACTTTTAAGAACCACAAATAAAAATTTTTAAATGTCTCACTTAGTAATAATGGACACTCTATTGTCTTAAAATTGTGAATGAATGAAACCTTTACTCTGACCATTTTAGAAATCCTAAAACTATGTAAGCAGTAATAATGTTTTAACTTTTTATAATATTGGAAGGTATACTAAAATTAATTAGGAAAATATAAAATGTACACAGATTGTTCATTCTCCAGCATCAACTTTAATCTAAAAGGATTTAAAACAATAAAATTGCCATATAGTGGGATTGCAGCATGGTTTTTTTTCCAGTCATCAAAATTGTGACTTAAACAATGTGTATTTATCTTTGGATGCATCGCTGTTAAAATGTATCTAAGAATGTAAAGCACTTCTATAGAGACCATGAAGAGACTCAGAAGGATATGTGAAATGATGTTGGAATAAAATTAATGACTAATTACAGTAGGAATTGATTTTCTCTAGGCCCACAAATAATGTCCAGAAGAAAAGGCTGCATTGAAAAATAAACAAAACAAGGAAAAGGAAGCAGGCAGGCAGACCTTGAAGTAAACATTATCCAATGAACAATATCTATTGAGGCATGATTGCAATCTTCTTTTATTTAAATTACAATTACTGACCTATGTTCTTCCCTAATGCCAAATAATAAAGCCATGAAAACGCAATAATCATTTTCAAGGCCTTATATTTACAAAAAAATATTCGATGAATGTATTGCTAGAAAGTAAAGATAGATGTCTGAGATAAAGTGTGAAGAACATATCCCCAATTTCTGGCTCTTCAAGATGAGAGGGGTACAAACCAAAGCACAAGGGGAATGGACAGAAGTACATTAGTGCATACCTGTAGTTCCCAAGATGCAATAATTAATATAACAGGGGAGAAAATCAACATGACCATCACAGGATTTAACAATGGAGAGAAAAGAGAAGAACAGTGAAAATGAATGGAAAATTACTAAGGATGCCCTTGCATATTTGGCCGAAGAGTGCGTGGCATTGAGGTCTAAACTATGTGGAGGTGTTATAGGAAACTACCTGTGGTCATATGGTGCCACAAGCAGTGAAGAACTTACGATTTTTCAAGACATTGAATAATCATAAATGTCTTGCTTCAGTAGTACAGAGTTAAACCTTGATAAATTCTGTTTGGAAACACCTAACAAACTATAAAACCAAGACCAGAAGATTCAAATTGTATATAAGTAACTTGACTGTTCGCAACAATAGAGTTCAAAAAATCAAATCATATAATGTGGATGCAAAAGCATAACATTATTAAGGTAACCATTACACCTCACACATTTTATGGGAGTAGTCCTTATTATAAAAGATTTGTTTTGCTTACACATTTTGGATGTACAAAACCAACAAAAAACAAAAGCAAAACAAAGAAAAGACAATTGGCAATAGAGCTGGATGCCAGTGCTTCCTCCCTATTCCCAGATAGTCATGAGCCTGAGATTGGAATATCATGGTTCACAGATGGCTGGTGTAGCAATTCATGAGACATTTATGTTCAATTATTCAATCAACGACAGAGTTAAACCTTGGTTCAAATACTACAAACTCAGTCAATCATGAGTGAAAAAAACCAAGCAAGAGTTTGAGGCTCTGAGTCAAGTTTCATTATTGTACGTATGTGTGCGTGTGTGTGTGCACACACACAAATGGAATGAGAGAGGAAGAGGGAGAGAAAACAGGGAATATTAAGAGTTTAAGGACTATCCTAAGCATATATTAATTAATAAAAATGAGGGAAACCATGGAAGCTATGTTTCTTTGAGTCTGGCTTCTTCACGTAATATGATTGGCTTCTAAGTCTTTCCATTTTATTATGAAAGGGGCTGTGTCATTATTTCTGATAGATGCATAAAATTATATTGTTTATATATACCACATTTTCCTGATCCATTCATCTCTTGAGGGGCATCTTGATTGGTTCAAATAATGCTCCCAAAAACATAGTTGTAGATTTAATGGGTTTTAGCTTGAGATCATTTCAACAAATGCCCAGGAGTGGGATTACTGGCTCCAGAGCTACGTATATTTGACCTTACAAAATGAAGCTAATTGAAATGAACTCCAAAACATGGAAAAAACCGTCTTTTTTCAGATGTCAACCTTGCTGTCTGTAGAGTATCTAGATCTTATTTTATTTCATTTTTCTTTTGCCATTGGTTTATCCCTGGCAATCTCTGTCTTGATTCTGGTTCTTTCCATCTTGTATATACATTTATCTGATTTGGAGAAGGAAAGGGAAAAAATATAATGATGAAAGATGTAAAAAGAATAACTCATTGCAACAATGATATTCACAAGATACTATATAACGGAAATGCACTTTACAACTTTGGAGTGGGTGGGAGGTATATGTGGTGGGAAGGGATAGGAGAACAACAATGGAGTGGGTAACAATATTCAACAAGGAATGCAACTTACTCATGTAACTGTAACTACCCTGTATAGTATTTTTGAAATAAAATAAAATTTTAAAATTGAGCCTATCCTAGAAAAAATATTGTTTTCAAAATAATACATCTGTCACAGACCTTGTGAGTGGTCCTAAAGTCAAGCTATTAGACTTGGAAAAGGATAGATTGGGAAGCCATCTCAAACAGCAATCGAAAGGCTGAGAGCTGTGCTCTGTAAAGGCCAAGCAGTCAAGGGAAGACAGGGGTATGATTTATTACCTCAAGAGTATTTAATTTCGAGCTGTTGGACACTAAAAGTTTAAGACTTCGGAGACACAATGGATGTCTGTGTTATGGTTGGAATGACTATTGTTCCCTTCTGCTCCCTAACAATAAGGGATTCAATTGTCACTATGTCTACAAACAATACTTCATGTTAATAGTTGTAACCACAAGCTATATTGATGTCTTTGCGGACATACCTGCAGCCACTGACCACCACCCCCCGGTAGTAGAATGAATATAAAGCATGTCAAGCAGGATTTAGGGATCCAGAATTTGGCAATGACGCTTTGGGTCCTCTGGTGTCTTCTTTCCTATCACTTCCTGTGATTTCTTAGTTCTTTGTCCAGGTTTCCCATCATCTTGGTTGTCCCATGGTTGCAGTTAGTGACAGTACTGGTATTCTGAACACCTCAAAACAAACTATGACAAACACTTCCTCACAGAACATTGACAAATGTATAGGAGCACCTGGAAAGATACCAAACATTAGCAGTCAACCTATGATCCTCTAGCAAGAAAGTACAATTCAGGAGTATCTTTACTTCTGATAATATGAGATAGATAATTGTCCCTAGGTATTTGGTATTGCATACATTTTCAGAAACACATATACATTGTGAAATAATGTCATTTATTTCATAGGTCACAGACCATGTGACTGGAGTGATTACCCTAATATCTTATCTCAGTTTCCTGATTCAGAATTAGATGAGTGTGAATTGCCTAATTATGAGGATTTCTCCAAGAAACTCAAGAACACAAAATGAAGTGTCAGGGGCAGGCCGTTACATACCTGTAAGGATTTTACATATATTACAGTAATATTACATATATTACAGTAATATTACATATATTACAGTAATACACTGATCAGCATTCATGGCACATTGGTGTGTTATAATGGTCTTCAGATCAGAAATATGCTAAAGCTTAAAGTAGGATGATGGGCAATACATTTTCGACGCAAGAGTGATGATCACCCCCTGCAATTATTCTCAGTGGAGAATCCTTCCTATACATTTTACTGAGTTAGCATCTATTCTGGGCTTTACCATTATCAGGCAGGGTCACACTGTATTGAGCTACAATACTTCAGCAACCTTAGCTGCCTTTTAATTTTATCTCCAACATTGATACCAAGGTCAACTCTGCAACTCTAATCACATAGTTAGTGAACTCCTGGACTTTTCAAGCATGGTTAAATATTCAGCTATCACTGCTCATTGCCATTGTTAAAGATCTCACTCCTTTAGACTTATTGTGTATTTTCTTGTATTTCCAGCACTGCCTTAGATGTTGGATTTTGAAATAGAACTTTTAGTTTGCATTTGATTTATGGAGGTGCTAGTGGTGCCAGTTGAACTGCATATATTATAATGTAAGTAATTTGATGTTTTTTTTAATTTAATTTAATTTTATTAGTGAACATACTGTACAGAGGAGTTACAATTACATGGGCAGGATAATGTGTACATTTCTTACCAAGCATTGCAGCCTCCTCCTTTGTTTACCCTTCACATCCCTTCCCAGGCTCCCCACTCCCCCCCATCCCAATCCTATTCCTTCCCCCCCTCCCCTGCACCCCCCCCCGCACCGAAGTTGTAAAGCTCGTTTTGGACATGACAACTTGTGCTTCTCATTGTAGCAACAGGTCCACCTGTATCCTTATAGAACTGGTTTTTCCCCATCTCCTCCACTAGTGATACTGACATCAAATATAGTGAAAGCAGGGGTTATACTGTGGGGGAGGGACATACAAAGCAACAAAGAGATAATCTTATAAATGTGTTAGAAACACATGCATGAAAGAAAAAAACATTAAAATACACACCTAAGGGTTCATTTTCCTGACATCACATTATCTGACCTTTTGCGCTTGACTCATACATATACTAGATATTACAAATAAGGGAAACCATTGGACCTATGTTTCTTTGGGCCTGGCTTACTTCACTTAATATAATTTTTTCCAAGTTTTTCCATTTCTTAACAAACGGGGCAATGTCATTCTTTCTGATGGAGGCATAGAATTCCATTGTGTATATATACATTTTCTTGATCCATTCATCTACTGAGGGGCTTCTGGGTTTGTTACATATCTTAGCTATGGTAAATAATGCTGCAATAAACATAGATGTGCTGGTAGCTTTAGTGTGGTCTTGTTTGTAAACATTTGAGTAAATGCCCAAAAGTGGGATTGCTGGGTCATAGGGGAGTTCTATGTGAAGTCTTTTGAGGAACCTCCATACTGCTTTCCAAAGTGGTTGAACAAGTTTACATTCCCACAAACAATGAAGTAAAGTTCCTTTCTGTCCACATCCCCTCCAGCATCTGATGTTGTTAGAGTTCTTGATTTTTGCCATTCTAACTGGAGTGAGGTGATATCTCAATGTTGTTTTGATTTGCATTTCTTTTATGGCTAGGGATGTTGAACATTTCTTCATGTGTCTATTGGCCATCCTTCTTTCTTCTTCAGAGAAGTTTCTCTTTAAATCTTTCGCCCAGTTATGTATTGGGCAGTTGTTTCTTTGAGGATTTGTTGTTGGGGGGTTTAATTTTTTGAGTTCCAAATATATTTTAGATATGAGACCCTAGTCCGTTGTATGGCTAGTAAAGATCTTCTCCCAATCCATGGGCTTTCTATTGATCTTGCTAGCTATGTCATTTGCCCTGCAGAAGCTATGCAACTTTAGGCAATCCCATTTGTCCAACCTTTTTTGATTTGTTGTGTTTCCAGGTCTCTATTCAGAAATTTTCGGTCTGAGCCAAGGAGACCTAGGGTTTCTCCTATTCCATCCTGTAATGTTTTCAGAGTGTCTGCTTTGAGTTCAAGGTCTTTGATCCATTTGGAGTTGATTCTGGTGCAGGGTGATATATAAGGATCTAGCTTAAGTTTTCTACATGTAGTTAACCAATTTTGCCAGGACCATTTACTGAAGAGGTTGTCTTTCTTCCATTCTATTGTTTTAGCTCCCTTATCGAATATTAGATGGCTATAGGTCTGTAGGTTCATTTCTGGGTTTTCAATTCTATTCCATTGTTCCTGAGGTCTGTTCTTATGCCAATACCAAGCTTTTTTGATTACTATGGCTTTATAGTAGAGTTTGAAGTTTGGTATTGATTTTCCTCCAGCAGTGTTCTTTCCATTGAGGAGCGTTTTTGCTATTCGGGGTCTTTTATTGTTCCATATGAATTTTTGGATTGCCTCTTCTATTTCCTTGAAGAATGAGGTTGGAATTTTGATAGGTATTGCGTTGAATTTGTAGATAACCTTGGGAAGAGTTGCCATTTTCACAATGGTAATCTTTCCAATCCAGGAGCATGGGAGGTTTTGCCATTTTTTAAGTTCTGTGTTGATTTCCTTTTTTAAGATTTTAAAGTTTTCATCATAGAGGTCCTTCACTTCTTTAGTTAAGTTAATTCCTAGGTATTTTATTTTTTGTGGGGCTATTACAAATGGAGTTGCTTTCCTAATTTGAGCCACACTTTTCTCATTGTTGGCATACAGAAAAGCCATTGATTTTGGGGGGTTAATTTTATAACCTGCTACTTTGCCAAAATTTTGAATCAGCTTTAGTAATTGGGGAGTGGAGTCTATGGGATTCTTTAAATACAATATCATGTCATGTGCAAAGAGGGAGAGTTTTATTTCTTCTTTCCCTATTTGGATCCCCTTTATGTCTGCAGCTTGTCTCATTGCTGTAGCTAGGCATTCTAATACTAGATTGAAGAGAAGTGGAGAGGGTGGGCATCCTTGTCTTGTTCCTGAGTTAAGAGGAAATGGCTTTAGTTTTTCACCATTGAGTATAATGCTGGCTGTAGGTTTGTCATATAAAGCCTTTATTATATTGAGGAATGTTCCATGGATTCCTACTTTTTCCAAAACCTTCATCAGAAAGGGGTGTTGGATCTTGTCAAATGCTTTTTCTGCATCTATTGAAATAACCATGTGGTTCTTATTCTTACTCCTGTTTATGTGATGAATAATATTAATTGATTTGCGTACATTGAACCAGCTTTGCATCCCTGAAATGAACCTTGTTTGATCATGGTGTATGATTTTTTGGATGAATTGTTGAAGTCGATTGGCCAAAATTTTGTTGAGAAGTTTTGTATCAATGTTCATCAAAGAAATGGGTCTATAGTTCTCTTTCTTTGATGAGTCCCTGCCTGGTTTTGGGATGACGGTTATGATGGCTTCATAGAATGTGTTCGGTAGTGAGCTTTCTCTTTCAATTTCATTGAAGAGTTGGCGGAGTATTGGTGTGAGCTCTGCTTTGAAGGCCTTGTACAATTCCACTGTAAAACCATCTGGTCCTGGACTTTTCTTAGCTGGGAGATCTCTTATTGCTGTTTCTATTTCAATGCTTGATATGGGCCTGTTGAGCTGGTTTAACTCATCTTGGTTTAGTTTTGGCATGTCAATATTTGCTAGGAAAAGGTCCATTTCTGTCAAATACTCAAACATATTAGCATAAAGTTTTGAGATGTATTCCCTTGTAATGTTCTGAATCCTGGTTGTATCCGTGGTGATGTTTCCATTCTCATCTCTGAGTTTATTAATTTGTGTGTGTTCTCTCCTTTTTCTGATAAGATTTGCTAAGGGTCTGTCAATTTTGTTAAGTTTTTCGAAGAAACAACTCTTTGTTTTGTTGATTCTTTCTATAGTTTTTTTGGATTCTAATTCATTTAATTCTGATTTAATTTTGATTATTTATTTCCGGCTAGTGGATTGGGTTTTATCTTGTTGATCTTTTTCAAGGAGGTTTAGATTTGTCATTAAATTGCTAGTTTCAGATCTCTCCAATTAGTTGATGTAGGAACTCAGAACTATAAACTTGCCTCTGATTACTACCTTTGTTGTGTCCCAGAGGAGCTGGTAATTTGTGTGTTCATTTCTGTTGAAAAGCATGAATTTTTGAATTTCCTTTCTAATCTCTTCCATGACCCACTCTTGATTCAGCAGTGTGTTTTTCAGCCTAGATGTGATACCGGACTTTCTTTGGTGGCCTTTGGTGTTGAGTTCTAATTTTATTCCCTTTTGCTCAGAGAGAATGCAAGGTACAAATTCAATGTTTCTGAATTTAGACAAGTTTGCTTTGTGGCCTAAAATGTGGTCTATTTTAGAAAACGTTCCATGTGCTGCTGAGAAAAACTTGTATTCTGATTCTACTGGATGAAATGTTCGGTAGATGTCTGTTAAGTCTAGTTGATCTATGCAGCTGTTTAGATCTGTGGTTTCTCTGTTGCGTTTTTGCCGAATTCATCTATCTAGTGGGGAGAGTGGTGTGTTAAAATCCCCAACAATTAATGTCTTTGGATCTATATGGGATTTGAGGGAAAGTAGTGTTTCTTTGATAAATTTGGGTGCTCCATTGTTTGGCGAATAGATATTTAGAATTGTAATATCCTCCTGAAGGAGAGATCCTTTAATTAGTATGTAGCGACCTTCTTTATCTCTTCTCACGATTTTTAATTTGAAGTCTATTTTATCTGATATTAGGATTGCAACTCCCGCCTGTTTATGAGGGCCGTTTGCTTGGTAGATTTTGTTCCATCCTTTAACCTTGAAAATGTGTTTGTTTTTACGGGCAAGATGTGACTCCTGCAGGCAGCAGATAGAAGGGTCTTGTTTTTTAATCCAACTAGAGAGTCTATGTCGCTTACTTGGAGAGTTCAGTCCATTAACGTTAAGAGATAGGACTGAGAGGTATTTGGGAGTTCCTGCCATGTTATCCACCTTCTTGGGGGCTGTGAAAACTGGGTTCTTCCTAAGGTTCTTGGATTCTCAGTTTCTTGGCCTTTGTTGCGGTCTTGTTGGTTTTCTATGTGTAGGACATCTTTAAGAATCTTTTGTAGGGCTGGTTTGGTGGAGATGTATTGTTTCAATTTTTCGTTGCTATGGAAGTTTTTTATTTGGCCTTCAGTTATGAAGGAGAGTTTAGCTGGGTACAGTATTCTTGGTTGATAGTTGTTTGTTTTTAGGGCATGGCATACGTCATTCCAGGCTCTTCTTGCTTTGATTGTCTCTGCTGAGAAATCTGAGGTGATACTAATTGGTTTCCCTTTATAGGTGATTAACCTTTTCTCCTTGACAGCTTTAAGGATCTTTTCCTTGTTCTGAGTTGATCCTGTGTGGATTATAATGTGATGGTGGGATGTCCTATTCTGGTCTGGTCTATTTGGGGTTCTAAAAGCTTCTTGTATCTGAATAGGCCTATCGTTTTGTATGTTTGGGAAGTTCTCTGCTAGGATCCTGTTAAATTTCCTAGATCATTAACTTCTGTTTCTAGGTGCTCCTCTACACCCATTATCCTTAGATTAGGCCTTCTGATGGTGTCTTCCAGGTGTTGGATAGATCTATCATATTTCTTGGACTTGTCTTGGATGGTTGTATGTTCTTTCTCTATAATATCTAGGCTGTCTTCAATCCCTGAGATTCGATCTTCTGCATGGTCTAACCTGCTGTCAAGACTCTCTACTTTGTTTTTTATCTCTTTTCCTTCTAATTGGTCAGCTTTGATGGCTTCAAGTTCTTTGTTGAAGCTCTGTTTTAGGTATTGTATGAATTTCTTTACTTCCTTAATTTGGTGTTCAGTGTTTGTTCTCAAATCACTTAGTTGATTGGTTATGGTTTCTTTGGACTCCCATTCCTTCTGTTGGTTTCCATTCAGCATTCCCTTTGTGGTCTCCCTGACTTCCTTCAGCTCTTTGTTAATGGATTCCATGAATGCCTTTAGTGATCTTTGTGTATTCTCTACCTGGTCTCTCAATTCCTGAATTACTCTTTGATTAGCTTCCTCCCATCTGTAGGATTCCTGCAGTTCTCTCTCCTCCCGTTCGTGGGATTCCTGCAGTTCTCTTTGAGTGTTCTCAGCCTGCTTACGCCATTCCTCCCTTTCTCTTTGAGTATTCTCAAGTTGTTCACCCAAATCCTGTATCAGTTTTTGAGTAGCTTCCTCACGCTTATGATATTCCTGTATAAACTTTTGGGATGCCTCCTCTCTCTCCTTATCACGCACATACCGAGACCTTTGTACGTTGTCAAACTTCTCATTTATCATGTTTGCCACCAGTGCTTGTAAGGCTATTTGGGAACTCTCCTCTGGGTTGTTCATTATCTGATCTGACCCCTGATTATCAAGATTGTGAATTGAGATACCCGGATTTGCCATTTTTCTTGTGTTTTTCCGGCTTACTCTGCCCATTTGAGAGGAAAATAGCACCAGTTTTGTGCTAGAACACTATCTTAACGCAACCATCAACCAACGTTTGCATTTATACAGTCAATAGTCTACAGATACAATCTAGTTCAATAGATACATCTATTCAACATCAAACAAGTATATGTTAATGGGTTTCGAACCGCAGAAAAGAATTTGGAAAACCAGAAATTTTTAGGGTTAAGGAGAGATGTGGGTAAAAAATAGGAATAGATTGGTGTGGGGAGGCACAGGGAGAGTTAACTATGTCCTAATCTCAATGCAGGAAATAGGTTGGGTAGGATGCAAGTAGAGAGAGAGAGAAAAGGAAGAAAGGGAAAGGGAAATGAAAAGAGACCAGAAAAAATAGAAACGAAAAAATTAATATTATTATGGAGATTAAAAGACCATCTATTTAGAGAGGAATGTGAGTATATTAATATAATGGTAGGAATATAGAGAAGAAGTGAAAAACTTAAGAAAATGCTTAAAATATCATATAGGTATAAAGAGGTATTACTGCTATTAAGGAATTAAAGTCTCAGAGGTTTTGAATTGAGTAATAAATTTGTGGATTAAGTGTGTACACAATGGGGGATAGGGTCTACTAGTTAACTACGGGTTTATCTGAGGATGTGCAGGACAAGAGTTAAGTCACATACAGAATATCAAAAGAGAGGAAAAGGTGAAAAGATCAGAAGTTTCGTAGAGCTAGACAAAAAAACAAAAAGATAGTTAAGAAAGAACGAAAAAGAGAAAGAAGACAAGAAAAGAAAGGAAAACGCACATTCATGTATTCCTAAAATAAAAATTATAAGAGGAAAAAAAGTTACTGGAAAACAATTATTTTTTCAAAGAAGGCAAAAGTTAAAGATTAATAAAATTTTTAGAAAAGGAAAAAAATTATATATATATATATATATATATATATATATATATATATATATATATATATATATATATATATATATATATATAAGGTACCAAAAAAAAAAGAAAGAAAAAAAGAGAAAAAAAAAAGAGGAAGAGAAGAATAAAAAAAGTTCTTTGATTTTTTTTTTGATTTTTTGGGAGGGGTGGGAAGAATCCTGTATCTCCCTTTTGTCTGTAAACAGCCTCTTGTTGGAGTCTCTGGTCAGGTTGAGGTCTTGTGGCTTGATTGGTTTCTTAAGTCAGTTTGTTCGAACAGGCAGAAAAATGCTCTGCTTTATCCAAGATTTTGAGATCCCCCTCCCAGATTAGTTTACTGGGAGGGTGATCTGCTTTGAGAATCACAAAAGAGGGGGATGCAGTGGTAAGGCTAGGTTCTGGGTAGAGTTGAGGCCTTTCAACAATCAGTAGCTGCTTACTGGGGCTATTTTGTGAAAAACAAACAAAGAAACAAACAAACTCACAGAGCCCAGCCTGGAGCCATTCTCAGGGTTTTTGTTTTTCAATTGATTGTTGAGGCTGCTAGAGGGAGGGGCAGCCTCTGGCTCTGGTTAGCCAGTGAGGAAAGCCAGTCCAATGGCTGGTGCCTGAACTGGGTGACTTTTCCCTGGATGGAGCCTAGTCTGGCAGGTCACTTTGCCGCCGTTAAGTTCTTGTGACCTGCTAAATGACTCGTTTTATTCCAAGGCCTGGGTTGGAGCTGGCAGCTCCTCCGAGCTTTGTCGGTATCCAAGATGGAGATCACCGGTGCTGGGGGGGGAGGGATGGCCTTCCCTCCTCTGCTCCCTGAGAAGGAGTGAGGACGTCGGGCTTCTACTCACGTCGAGTCTTGGATCCTGGGTCGTCTCTGGTCTGCGAACTGCAGGATGAAGATGTCTGCTCCTTCTCGGTTCTTGCTGGTGTTGGGTAGAATCCTCTCGCCCGCTGCGCCTGGCTCCTTCGTCCCAGACTCTCTGTGTGAGCGCTCAGGTATGGCCGGCTGCGTTCTCCGCAGTGATCCTGCCGCCGCTGCTGTGGCGGCTGCTGGAAGGTGCTCAGATGTGTCTTTTTGCCTTGGCTTCCCCTCTCTTGTCTAACTCTCTGTCCTGTGATGGCACACTTGGTGTTATTCTCTGGCTTAGGACTGTTCACTGGAACTCTAAAACTGCTTTCTATTTGAGAGCTTGTTCAGATTCCAGCTTCTCCTCCGCCATCTTCCCCTCTCTCCTAATTTGATGTTTTGACATATAAATTTAATTTTGCAAATTGAGGAGGGGAATATACATGACTCACGCAAGTTTTTTAGGTGTATTCGTATTGCTATATTGTGAACTTCCTAAAAGCCATCCATGGGAGCACATGTCCCTAATCCCATCACTTCTGTCACTGAGACAAGGCTTGAAAGGTCCAGACTACTTGGCGCTTCATAGTGAGAACCTTTCTACAAAGAAGGGGGAGAGAACAGCGAAAAGAGAAAATGAATCTTCCAACTGTTTTCTTACATATTCTTTACACTTAACCATTGAGACCACCATAATAGTATTGTTTATGACTTCTTTCCTACACTTTTACTGTTCTTTGCTGTTTTATTTATGGGTCTCTAAAAATCATATAAGAAACACATAAGAAATGTATATAAATCATATAAGAAATCATAAAAAATAGTTTGTTAGGGATATATAATCCAAAAAATAATTTTAGGAAAGTAGTAAGCACATAAAATGTAATGCATTGACATTGTTGAAAACTTCAGCAGTTGTATTTTATTTACTCTCATAACAAAGTTTATAAACTAAGTTACAATAGTATTCCAAATGGAAAACAGAACTAGAAACATGAAGGGTAGCACTAAAGAATGCTACTGCTACCACTAATAGAGTAAGAATGAAATTTAGGCAAAATTCCTTCAGAGTAAAAGACACAGGATAGCCGCAACATTACTTTCATTGTTCATATGAAGAAAAGAACTTTTTTGGTAGTAAAGACAAATTTTCACAGATATTAATATCAATTGGGTATATATTTCTTAAGGCTTTCAGGAAGGATGCTGTGACCATTTTGGTGGAAACTGACTTCTTTGAGACCTACTTCACAATGTGCAGACACCATTCCAAGCACTGCACTTGCTTTAGGGTAATTTTAGTGCTCATGTCTGTTCTTCAAGTTAGGAAATGAATTAAGTATTTTATTAAAAACAGAAGTAGGCAAGAAGGCCAAACAAATTTCCCAAGTACCTAAGACTGATCAGTTGTCGACCTGTAATTCAAATCCAGAATTCCACCAGGCATATCTGAGGCTATTCTCTGTAACATTCATTACCTTTAAAGAGTTATGGAGCGGATGAACTCACATTATCTTCCTAATTATGGTTATAAGGGCAATAACAATGCTACAGAATATAAGCATTTTTAAATGAAAAGGGTGTGGATAATGAGAGTGTAAGTGATCTTTATACCAAATAAAGATCGGTTTAATTTCTACAAAAATACCTGATGAACATCACTCACCATCCACTGTTTATTATTCCTGGAGTAATTCCTTAAGGAGAACAAATCCCCTTTTTCTGATGAACACAGGCTTTTATCATTAAGTACCTTGAATACACAGGGAATAGTTTTTATGGATATATAATACAAAAGAAATAATTTTTGTGACTAGTTACTTTCTTGTTGTACTAAAGTAAATCTATTCCCTATTCTACACCTTATATCAATTTAATGGATATTAGTTTTATCAGTATAAATTAGGTGTGCATAATATATGTAATGTATTCTTTTACATAACATATAAATGATATATTTATAATACATGTATCATTATTGATATTCTATAAATAATATTCTATAAATATTATAAATAATATATGTATAAAACTGATTTTAGTATTATACTGTGAAGGATACAAGGAATGACAACTTTATTTAAATAAATATATTTGTATGTTTTAGTCACATAATTTATTTTTCTGCCAGTATTGATACTTGAACTATGGTCTGGGTCTTGTCCCTGAGCCATTTCACTTAGACTGGCTTCATATAGCTATCTTCAGATCTCAGCCCCTAAGTAGCTGGGATTACAGATATGAATCATGTTATATATTTTTTATTGTGAAAATACTGTACAGAGGGGTTACAATTACATGGGCAAGATAGTGAGTACATTTGTAATCAAGCATTGTAGCCTCCTCCTTTGTTTACCCTTCCGATCCCTTCCCATCCTCCCTCCCCCCATTCCCAATCCTCCCCCCAAAGTTGTAAAGTTCGTTTTTGACATGACAACTTGTACTTCTCATTGTTGCAACAGGTCCTCGTGTTATATTTTTTGAATTCCGTCCTTGGCATGTTCCTACATAATTATTTCTGAATGTTCAATTATGTTATGATATTCCATTTCTAAACCAATTCTGAATAAATAACTACTTATTGGGTAAAACGCTATGTTGCAATCAAACTTGTAAGGACCCTACTTTACTATCAATTTTCAAAGATATTTCTAATTTAATTCCTGGACAGATGAGCAGAGAAATTAAATTATGTATGCATAATATACGTAAAATACTATATTACATAAAATATAAATGTTATATTTATAATAGATGCATAATTAGGGATATTCTATAATTACTATAAATAATATATTATAAAACTGGTTTTAATATTATACTGTTAAGGATACAAGGAATGTCAACAACCCTATCTTAACTGTCTCATTTTCAACAGAATATAAACTATGCCATGAACATATAACTCAAGAAAGCACACCTCTGTAATCACCTATTCACCTTCAAATATTCTCCTCATCATTATGAGGACAAGAAGTGGCACTGTGGTTCAAGTGGTAGAAGGCTCCCCTTGAGCTGAAGAACTCAGTGATATGTTAACACCCAGGTCCTGAAATTAAACCCCAGGACCGACAAAAATAAAATTTGAAGAATTAAAGCATTAGGGCTGGGAAGGAAACTCAGTGGTAGAGTGCTTGTCTTGCATTCATGAAGTCCTGGGTTCAATTCCTCAGCACCACATAAGAAGAAAAAGTGGAAATGGCTTTGTGGCTCAAGTGGTAGAGCACTAGCTTTGAGATGAAAAGCTCATCAAGGACAGTGCCCAGACCCAGAGTTCGGGCTCTCCTACCATCACCACCATCAACTACAAATTAAAGCATCAAACAACCTGAAGTTGTTATCCAGAATAATGAGGGCAGCATTATCCATTTACATGACTTAGTGACTTTAAGCCTAGTTTACCAGGGGAAGTAGTGGACAATTGTGTGTTTACCAAAACCTGCAAAATTATTTTGTACTTTCCCAAGGAGAGAGAAAGGAGGGAATGTGGGGAGGAGGGGAGGTGTTTAGTGACCTTGCCTTTTGGTGCAGTGACTGTTTTCTGGAGTAAATTCAGAGAAATTCTGCTTGCAATCCTAGTTGCATGGGGGATGAAGAAGCCATGCCCTGGAAGTGTTTTTATCCTGTCCTTGGCCTGGTTCCAACCACCACTGTATAATCCAAGTACCACTTCAGGACCAAGAAGCTGTGAAGACTACTGATCCACTGGACAGGTGGACCTAACCACAGCCAGAAAAGGCAAAAAATGCAATGCCCAGGGCAGCACTGGAAATCTACAACAGGGAAAGATTTTTTTATATTTTTTATTGTAAAAATGCTATACAGAGGGTTTACAGTTACATGAGTAAGGTAATGATTACATTTCCTATTGAGCATTGTTACCTCCTTCTGTGTTTTTCCCCTACTACTTCCCTCCCCACCTCTCCAACTCCTTCTTCCTTGACTCCTGCCCGACATTATAAATTCATTTTGGACACAGTGTCCTGTATAACTCATTGTCACAATGCATCCACATTTCAGCATTCTGCTATAACCTTTCTACTCCCCAAATTACAAAAATATATATAAAAGATGCAGTACACTAGAATCAAATACAGTGAAAACAGGAATTATACCATGGGGGTATGAACCTACAAAAGAATCACATAGTGCATTATAAGTATATTAAAAACAAAAGGCAAGAAAGATAAAACCAATTGTGTCTCTGACTTGGGGTATATTTCGCTTAACATCATCTTATATGGTCATATGTACATAGTCTTTGATCTTTTGTGCTTGTACTAGAAGTGTACTAGTCCTTGCAAACAAGGGAAAACATGGGACCTATGTTTCTTTGGGCCTAGCCTTACTTCACTTAATATAATACTTACCAAGTCTTTCTATTTCCTAAAAAATGGGGCAATTTCATTCTTTCTAATGGAGGCATAGAATTCAATTGTGTGTGTGTGTGTGTGTGTGTGTGTGTGTGTGTGTATCACTTTTTTTGATCAACTCATGTACTGAGGAGCATCAAGGTTGGGTCCATATCATAGTTTTGGTGAATAATGCTGCAATAAACATCGTGGTGCTTGCAACTTTGGTATGATCTTGTTTGTGATCATTTGGGTAAATGCCTAAATGCCCAAAAGTGGGATTGCTGGGTCATAGGGGAGCTTTACCTGGAGTCTTTTCAAGAACTTCCATACTGCTTTACAAAGTGTTTAAACAAGTTTACACTCCCACCAACAATGCAATAGGAGTCCTTTTAGACACATCCCCTCCAACATCTGTTGCTATTATATTTCTTGATTATACCCATTCTAACTAGGGTAAGGTGCAATCTCAATGTTGTCTTGATTTGCATTCTTTTGTAGCTAGAATAGTTGAGCATTTCTTCATGTGCTTAATGGCCATTTTTATTTCTTCTTCAGAGAACTCTCTAAGTCTTTAGCCCACTTAGTTATCGAGCAGTTGTTTCTTTGAGGATTTGCTGTTGGAGAATTTAAGTTTTTGAGTCCTAAATATATCTTAGATGTGAGACCTTGTCCATTTTATGTCTCATGAAATCTTCTACCAGAACGTGGGCTTTCTATTGATCTTGCTAACTATGACCTTTGCTTTGCAGAAGCTCTGATGTTTCATGTAATCCCATTTGTCCAAATTTTCTTTGATTTCTGTTTTTTGACTATTATAATATGTTTATTGTATACAGACTCCATTAGCACTTGGATTTATAATTCCATCGTATCTTGTAATAGCAAATTACTAGTTTCATAAAGAGATGAATTAAAAAATTAATTTCTTAACTTATCTTTCTTTACTCTTTGTTTCTGGCTCTCTATAAAGAAATTTTCAGCCTGTACTAAAAAGCTCTCGAGTTTATCCTATTCCTTTATTCAATGTTTTCATGGTGTCTTCTTTTATTTTGAGGTCTTTGATCCATTTGGAGTTGATTCTCATGCAGGGTGATATATACGGATCTAGCTTTAGTTTTCTACAGGTGTTTAACCAATTGTGCCAACATCATTTACTCAAAATGCTGTCTTTCTTCCATTCTATTTTTTTGCTCCCTTATCAAACATTCGGTGGCTATAGGTCAGGGGATTCATTTCTGAGTCTTCAGTCCTATTCGGTTGGTCCTCAGGTCTGTTCTTGTGCCAGAACCAAGCTGTTCTTATTACTATGGCTTTTTAGTAGAGTTTGAAATTTGGAACTGATATTGCTCCAGTGCTGTTCTTTCTGCTAAGGATTGACAAACCTAAAGCCATCATTATACTTAATGGTGAAAAGTTAAGGACATTTCTTATAAATTCAGGAATGAGATAAGGATGTCTGCTCTCTCCACTACTCTTCAATTTAGTATTAGAATGCTAGATGGGGCAATAAGACAAGATGTTAACTTACATGGGATCCAAATAGAGAAAGATGAAGTAAAACTATCCATCTTTGCAGATGAGCTGGTCTTGTATTCAAAGAACCCCATGTACTCCACTCCCAAGTTACTTGAGCTGATCAGAAACTTTGGCAAACTAGCCGAGTATAAAATTCACCCTCAGAAATAAATGGCTTTCCTGTATTCCAATAACGATATGAGTGTGGCTGAAATTGGGAAAGCAACCCCGTTTTAATACCCACACAAAAAATAAAATACCTAGGAGTTAACTTAAGAGGTGAAGGAACTTTATGATGGAAATTTAAAAACCTGAAAAAGAAAATGAAAGCATAACTCAGGAAGTGGGCAACCTCACACGCTCATGGATTGGGAGGATTAACATCATGAAAATGGCAATACTGCCAAAGGCTATATCCAAATTCAATATGATACTTATCAATATCCCAATCTCACTCTTCAATGAAATAGAAGAAGCAATCCAAAAAGTCACATGGAACAATAAAAGACCCCGAATAGCAAAGAGGTCTTTGTGATAACCCTGCCTGTAGCTCACAAAACACTTAATTGTTAGGTATGGACGATTGTTCCTAGATAGTGAATTACTTAAGTGTAATTTGAACGCATAAAACATGCATATAAAAATAGCACATTTTCATCTCATGGGAAAACAACCTTTTTTCCATCCCAAATTTATTTCCTGAAAGGCATTTTTAGAGAGAATCTATTTTCATTTTTAGATGAAAGGCTTGTAGGAAACTATATTCATAATCTGGCTCCTCCTCCCTCACCTCAACACCTAAAACACAAATTTCACAACGCATTTACAAGAAACAATAAAAAAAAACCCTGGGAATGCTCAGATGCTGAACGTTTTTACAAAACCCAGAATAAAACTCTGCTGTCTGAGGGAGGGGCTCTCTGAATAAATTAACAAACAAACTAAAAAAAGCAGCCAGGAGTACAAGATGTGAGTGTCCCTGGCTGCTGCTCCATGGACAAGGAGCATGGAAGGGCTTCCTGAGCCTACTGGAGAGAGCATGGAAGAAGTTTCCTTGCCAGCCTGAGTACAAAAGTTGGCATCACCTCTCCTGGGCCTGTCTTTCTTGTCTTCTCCCCACAACAGAGCAGAATAGTCCTGTGCTCCATGAAGGATAAATATTGTACAAGCTGATCCACAGACTGGCTTCTGTTTAATCTGTACTCTTTCAAAGGTGGGCAGCCCCTGCCCTGTAGTGTATGTGTGCTCCCAGGGGTTGATCCTCAGGGCCCAGGCCCACGGAGCAGGCATGTGCTAGATGTGAGTCAGTGACATTGTGTCATTCACGCAGCAGCTGCTGGGTTGCTTCCCTAGCCCAACAGCAGGTGCACCCTGATCTCCTCCCACCGTCCCAGGAGAGGTGCCCACAAGGGTCCGATATGGTCATGCTGCCACTAGGATCCTACTTCACCAGACAGACCAGCATGCCAGATGAAGTGGCTGCCGCCTGAATTACGAATTATTTTATAGAGCAGTATTAAACAAAGTGATAGACATTACTGTATGATTTGTAATGCTCTATCCTTGAGTCTCTAGTCAAAAATCACTGAACTTTATACTAGCAAGAATGGGTTTTATTGTTTGTATTCATAAGGCCATAATGTAAAATTGAAATAAAAGTACAACAAAACTCTTAACCGTAAACATGTGATTAAATATCAGAATTTGAAAAAAATTGTATGTAAGTAGTACAAATAAAGTTATACTAGAATAGTAAAATACACACAAAATATATTACATTAGTTGTATTCAAGTGTAAAATAAGTAATTACAGACAGAATTCCTACTGGATAAAAATATTACAATGGTTTAACAAGTTGAAGTGATGTAGTTTATATATTTTGTTTTTATAAAACTTATTTATATCTCCCAGTTCTGTTTATCTCAATGAAGGGAACTGTTAGAAAGTAGATATTATATGTGGCACCTCTTGCTTCCAGTACCATCAAGGGGAGTGGCACTTGCTCATGGGAGTCCTGGGATGAAACCCACACCCGGCCCATGTAGACCCATCAGTGGTCCATGTGGTGACCCTAAGGGGGCCCAGGACACTGCATTGCTGCTGCAGCAAGTATAGCACTTGTTGCTGTGGGCTGAAGCCAACAAGGCTCCATTAGTGACCAAACCACGCAACCCAGACTCAGATGTCAAGCCAGGGGGTAAGACAGGGCAGACGCCAAGTCCTGCCTTCCATCAGTGCAGCCTACACTGCCAAGACCAGGCCCATTCCCCTGCTTTGTAGAACAACGAGGGTAGGGGGTGAGCCCATTGCCTCCAAATGGAGTATCCCTGGAATGGTACCCAGAGCTGGCCCCATATGGGCCAGAAGGGTGATGGAGGAGACTACACAGCAATGCCAATGGGGCTTCAGTCCCTCGGTGCTGCAGCTGGTGTGCTGCAAGTCCAGGCTCCTCTGGCACGGATGGGCATATGTTGGGTTGGCCCTGTACCTGACTCCACAGGGTCCAGAAAATGGAAGTCCACAGAGATGCTGAAGGGGCTCCAGGTTGCTGAGCTGCTGCAGCTGTCATAAGCCAGCTGGCAGAAGGGCCAGCACATGGCTCCACTCCCCCGCCCCCCTTAAAGCCTGATGAAGTGAACCAAGGCTAGGCTACCTACCCCCAAGGAGGCAGACTGCATGCTCAGCCTTCCTTTACCCATGGACTGTGCAGTGTACAAACATGGTGTCCCCCACCCCCCACTCATGGGGACAGGCAGTGACCCCAGAACAGAGTCTCCCTAGGATGGGCCACAAACTCAGGAGCACAGAAGACAAGTACCAGCACAGCTGGAGGAGGAGAGGGCAGCAGTGGCCTCAACTCCAGCCCCATGGTTGCCAGCTGCTGGGTGAAATGGAGCAACTGAGACTGGGAAGTTAGGTGGGATGAGTGGGCGGGCTTCATCTAGCAATTCTGAGGAGCATGCACACACATCCACTCACTGCACATCCACCGTAAGGGAGTTGACCCCACATCTCAACAGGTGACCTAAGAAGACACCCACACCCACAGGGACTACAGAAATGGAGTTTCACATAATGACTTGGAAAGGGCTCCAGGGCACAGCCTTGGAGCAATGAACAATTGGCAAAAAAGAAAAAAAAAAGAAAAACGAAAAATGTCCACGAAAACTATTCATCAATGATAACCTATTACACTTTAAAAACAGTTTTGCTTTCCTCTTGTCCTATATTTTTGCATGGGGACTTCTGAATTAACCAGAAATCTCCAGGATTTCTTCATGCATAGTAACACTAGTATATATAGCTTCTATTTTTTTTTAATTAAGGGAAGCTGCATTTAGTCCTTTCCCATGTTTGATTCATGAAAAGAAATCCTGAACTGTATATGTAAAACACCAAACTCAGCATTTCTTCTGAACACCTCACTGAAGAAAGAGAATAAAATGACCACGCAACAGGTATCACCCATATTGTCACTGTGCTAGCTATTTCTCTGATTAGAAAATAATCCTGCCTGCACATGCAGATCCTTATGTAAAATGTTTTCCAAAAGCTCTTGTTGTTATCTTACATTTATCTTCCTCTTCCTACCTCTTCTTCTGCTCCTCTTCCCTACTGTCCTGTTTCCGTCTTCCTTCTCTCCTACCTCTACTTTCTCCCTGTCCCATCCTCTTCTCTCTCGTGCTATGACCTTTCTTCACTCTTACCCCTTCCTCCTCCTTTCCTTTCCTCTTTCTTCTACGCTTTCACTTTCTTCAACATCTTTATGGTCCTGGGGGTTGGACACGCACTAAGCAAATTCTCTGCTGCTCGCTACAGGCCTCCAGTCTGGACTTCATTTCAATGACACTCTATTTCTTTGCTACAAACCCAACAAAGTCTTTTGATTCAGGATTTAATTCATTGTACATATTCTACATCATGAATATGTGCTACTTCATACAGTGTGACTAATAGGTTTGGATTATGCTTTGGGCTTCAGTTAAACTCATCAGAAACAATGTCTTTGAAGGCAAACTAATGTGATCCTGTTACTCCCACATTAATGAACTGGTTACTTTGTATCTTGCACAAGTACTTCCATATTGCTCCCAGTTTAAGGAACTGTCACTTTGTGGTAGCACCCACAGTAATACTAACCCAAGGATTGCTGGGGATCAGAAGATTAAGTCCAGACAGGAAAATCCATGAGATATGCATCTCAAATTAACTATTAAAATGCCAGAAGAAAACTTGTGACTCCGTGGTTTAGTGCCATACTTCCACAGAATAAGCTGACGACAGGACCCAGGCCTGAGTTGAAGACCTGTGGTGGGTGCACACACCCCACACTCACACACACACACGCACGAACGCACACACAATTTCCCAGCTAGAGCAAGTACAATATCTGTTTTCCCAATGACATATCTGAGTTCCAATACTATGTGTTTGGATGTTTTTGAAAGCTGTATCATCAACTTACCTAATTTTAATAAATGAAACCCTGCTCACTATTATTTAATCCTGGTTGGAAAATATTTTAAGACACATTTTCATGTAGAAAATTGAGTTTTTTCCCCAAATCGTGACTGTCTTGGTTTATAAGAAAGAAAGAATTGTGCATTTAATTCATTAGTTCATAAATTAAAAAAGTAACCCTAACCCTAGAACCAGTTGCCTCTGCATTCAAAAAGCCACACAATATATATTAAATTTATACATCCTATCTTTGATTCAACTCATCTTTCATAAAATAATTTCTAGTTTTACTCAATATCTTGTCATTTTTCTAACACGAACCCTAACTGAAATATTCAGGCTAATCCTTACACTAATCATATCCCAATCCTAATATTATTAGCAGTTTCCTATTTCATATTCATCCTAATTCTATCTTGACTTGTTATTCGAAGATTAACTTTCAGTTTGACCCTAAATTTTCCATTTCCCTAATGCTAACACTAAGCCCAGCTGGAACTGAAACCTAACTGTCAACCTAATCATAGTCCAAAATTAATATTAAAAAATACTCTAGTTTTTATTCATTGGAATGAATATTCCAGTTTTCACTCTGGAAATGAGTTTCAATATGCCCTAATTCCAACAAATTTCCTGACTCTACCTCTGAAGTTATCTTGTTCCCTAACATGAACCATTATATTACTTGTCATCAGATTCTCTTATCAGGGAAAACACTGTAGTTTCCATTGATACTACCTTTTCCTGAACCACTGTATTCTAAAACAATTTCATATTTACTTATCATCTAGTCCATTACTCAATGTTAACTCTCAACCTAAACCTGGCTAGAAAACTCTCATTAATCATTATAAGAATGATCACTGAGAAATATATATATATATCATGGTAATGCTCTAGTTACTATTCATTCTCACATTTTTGCTTCTACTTGTTAGTGAAAACTCAATTTTATACTAAAACTTTCCTATTCATAACACTAATCATAATCAGAACAAAATACTGACACTGATTTTAATCCAAATTATACGCCAATACTAACACTTACTAGTTAGTGTTACAATAGTTTTCATTCATCCTAACTTGATTCAAATATGCCTTGCAAACATAGGTTTCTATTTTTTTCCAATATCTTAGTCATTTTCTTACCCTAAACTTAATCTTAACTGGAATATTGAGAATAAATATAAGCCTAATTGCAAGTAGATTCTAATATTAATAGCAGTACTCTAGTTCACATTCATTCTAATTCTTACCAGACTTATTCCAAAATTCACCATCAATTTGAGCCTCATTTTTTTTTTCTCCTTCACTCTAACCCTAAACGTGGCTGGAATCCTAACCCTAACCTTAACACTAATGGTATCGCAATTCTAAAATTTATGAAAAATGCTGGTTTTGTGCAATCCTAACTGAAATTCCACTTGTAATTCTTGAAATAAATTGGAAGTTTTCCTAAACCCTACAGATTTTCTCATTCTTATTTCTGAACCTATCCTGTTCCATAAAAGTAATCATTAAACCAATTGATCTCAAATCCTGATATTATGAAATACATTTTACTTCCATTATCCCAGCTTTTCCTGAATTCCTAGAACATAAAATAAGTTCAGATTTAATTAACATTTATCCTATTCCTTTTTTTTTCTTTTGGTTGGTTGTGGGATTTCATCTCTGGGCCTGGGCATAATCCCTGAGTTCTAGGCATAGGCATGATCCCTGAGTTCTTTAGCTCAAGGTTTGCACTTTACCACTTGAGCCACAGCACCACTTTCTGATTTTCTGATAGTTAATTGGAGATAAAATTCTCACAGACTTTCCTGCCTGGGATGGCTTTGAACTGCCATCCTCAGAAATTAGCTTCCTGAATAGATAGGATAATAGGCACGAGCCACCAGTTTAATATATTTCTTTACTCAATTCTCAACCCCCTTTAACCAGAAACCTAATCCTAATCACAACCTGAATTAACAACAAATGGTTAATGTAAGGGAAATTGTCTGGATTCTATTCAATCACACATTTTTTTGCTTCTACTTCTTAGTGGAAAACTAAATTTTACCCTAAAGCTTATCCTTCCCTAATCCTAACAAGAACTGTATGAATGTTTAAGATAACATGCACACTTGTTTTCATTCATTCTAACTTTGATGTCATTCATTCTTCTTAAAATATGTGGCAATTTTACACAATATCTTACCTCTTTTTCTTATCCTAACCCCAGCTCTAACTGGAACACCTTGCCTAATCCTAAACCTACATATAACCGAATCATAATGTTAATAGCAAGCCTCTATTTCACAATTATCCTATCTCAGCGTGTAGGTCTAAATTTCACTTGCACTTTGAACCTAAATTTTTAAAAATGTTTTTTTTTTATTTCCTGTCGTTTTATTTTTCATTTTTTAAATTTTATTTTATTGTAATGAGGCTTACATAGGGATAACAGTTACATATGTAAGGTAATGAGTACGTATCTTGTTGAGCATTGTTACCCCCTTCTTTGTTGTTGTCCCACTATCCCTTCCCTCTCCCACCTCCATCACTCTTCTCTCCCCATGGTGTAAAATTCATTTTCAGTACAGTTTTTTTTTTGTATTTTTTTTGTTCATGATGATAATCCACTGTATGTCTTGAATTAAGTTGCAGTTTAGCTTAAATCTTCCAAATTACTTTATATGTGCATATATAAAAATATAATTTTATGTGAAAAACAGAAGATCTTTGGAGAAAGGAGTAACAAAAAATAGAGGGAGTAAAATCAAATATTTTTAATAGATTATGGAAAGAGCATAATTAAACTGCCACTTCTGAAAATTAATAACCATTAACAAAATAACTAAAAATAAATAAATAGCACACTGCCTTCCAGTGTTCTTGAAGAGAACCATGATATGTCTTGTGAAAGAAATAATTGTGTTAGATAAAATTTGTTCATGCATAATTTAAATTGTTATTGGCCAATTATTTAACTTAGTGAATAAAAATTTATCAAATAAGATTTCATGACAAAAATATAAATCAGTTGCTTAATAAATGTTTGAGAAAATGTTATAATCATGAGTTTTAAGAAACTAAATTTCTATTTCCCTACAAAGCAATGATTTAGGTTTACTAATCTAGTATTGCTAGTAAGTTTAGAGAACATAATTGGCATGCCCACCTTGTTATTTTAGAAAGAATTGACATCATGAAAAAGAAGAATATTAATCAGGTACTGAGGTAAGAGAATGGAAGTATGTGGGAAAATGTAGAATACTGTATGTGTGTTAGAGATAGAGAGTAATAGGCTCATTTATTGAAAACTTGTCATCCTATATTGAAACTTCAATTTATGTATACAGTTTTCCAGGTACTTTGCTTACCTATCACTTCTGATCACAAATCTTCTTATGAATGTTTATAGTATCTTTGAATAAATCACACAATTTGCAGGTACTTATCATCTTAAGGAAAGACAGTCTGCTTCTGCATTTTTCATTATATGTGACAAACCCTTATTTTTTGTTTCCCTGTTTGCTGAATAAATGTATTACTGGAAACAGAATATTGACAGCAAATCTGAGTGTAATTTTCATTTTGTAAATTTCAAATATAATATAAACTTTGTATTGACTAGTTATTTTTTTAAATGAGTGTTATTTATGAACACAATATTTTGGTGCCTTTAAGTCAATTCAGAATTGCTGTGGTAGTTCTTGTGTCTTTTGACTTAACCATTATGTTATTCATGTATAAACATTACATTGCACTTTTTTATTTTTATATATAAAATAATCCCCAAGGGTTTACTTTAAAGTGATAATGGAGGGAGGTTGTCTTCTTGTTCCAAACTTTATATTTACGTCATTACAATACTAGAAACACATGATGTTTACTGGAGCAATATAAAAGATAAGGACATATTTCTAAAGCGAATGGATTTATTGATTAAAACATAGAATAGAGTAAAATAGTCAGGTTTCTTGTTTGAGACTGCATAAATTTTATATGAATGTAGCTCAAGATAACTTTCAAAGATAAATTCATATTTATATTACTGAGATTTACATCACAATATAAGAAATATAGGTATTTTAAGAAATTGGTCATTCAAAGCCCTAGATACCTAATGGATGAAAAATGGACTTGATAAAAAGCAGAGGAAAACAATTCAACATGCATCTATTATGATTTTATAATACTAATATTAAAGCAATGGAGCTTTTCCCTTTCTGAAGAAGAACGTTTAGGCAGTAATTTTAATGTAAGTTATAAATTGTAATGAGTCTATAGTCTTTTCCTCCAAGATGTCCAAGAGTACTATACTCATCCTTTGAAGAGTAAATTAGTAATTATTTTCATTAGCTTTGCTTAATATGAATTTATTTGTAGTAAATAGGTTAAAATATCTTCTTTCTCCTAAATTTAATAACAAACATTCTGTCTCTTTCTGTTTCTTCATACAAGCCTGAAATCACTACTTCAACGTAATATAAGCAGAAAAACAAAAATAACCTGATACAACAATCGCAAATCCTAAATTATGTGAAAACATCCACAATATAAAAATAAATCTGAGGAAGAGGAAAAACAATAACATAATAACAACAGAAAATTACCCTAGTAATCTCTAATGAACAGAGGTATATAGTCCTAGCAGATACTCCGCTTATAGAGGGTCACATTAAATCAGATATAATTATAGATATGCTATAAATATATCTATAGATATGTCTATAAATATAGACATAATTATAAACATATCATTCATAAGAAGATTTTATACTGTCTTCACAAGAAAATAGAATTCTATGAAAAGGTGCCAGCCAGGTAGTTGAATGCTATGACTGTGTTGACCAACACATTCAAAAGCACATCTGCAGTGTGAAAATAAATGGGCAACATAGAAAAAAGCAGGAACAGAAGCGTACATCAGAGAAAGCCACATCCATACACATAGACAATTCACCATACTACTGGACAGTCCGAACTGTCACTGGAACCACAAATATTAACATCACAACATCTCACCACAACTGTTTTCTATTCCTACACTTAATGGACCTGACAAAAATGCAATTGCAGAAAAACAAATCATAACAGGAGACCAAACAAAGACCTGGCAAATCAACCAAAAACATAGAGAGTCACCTATTAAGATCATAGATTCCCCCAAAAGAAAACCTCCAAATGAACAAAACAAATCAGAAAAATACAAGAAAAGTGATGTCAAGGTAGTATAATTCACACAGTAAATAACCAGGCATTAGAACAGACAATCAAGGACCTAGAAGAGAGTTATCGAAACTTATTACAGATACTGCTGAAAAATGTAATTAATGGAAAGATAGAAAACCTCTACAAGGAAATTTGTGAAAAAATGAGGCCAACCAAAGATTGAAAAATAATTCATGGAGACTACAAACAGAAAAATAAATGAATTCTGAGAAGTCAAGGGAGTTCAAGAAAAACTGGATGCCTAGTTAAAAGATATGAGAGAAGACACAGCTAAGAAAACAACCCTTGCAAATCTCCCACCCAAAGAAAAAAATGTACGGAGGGCTGAGAAGGTGGCTCAGTGGTAGAGCACTTGTCTTGCCTGCCTGAGGACCTGGGTTCGATTCATCAGCACCACATAAGCAAAAAAAAAAAAAAAAAAAAGAGAGAGAGAAAGAAAGAAAAATCCAGGAAGTGGTGCTGTGGCTCAAGTGGTAGAGCGCTAGCCTTGAGCTGAAGAACTGAGGGTCAGTACCCAGGCCCAGAGTTCAGGCCCCACGACCGGACCCCAAAAAATGTACAGAAAGTCCATAACAGATCTAAAACAAAGCTTTAATAGAGAGATAGAACTCCTAAAAAATTACCAACTAGAAGACAGGGAAATAAAAAACAAAGTAGAAAGCCTCCACAGCAAATAGATGACATAGAAGATAATCTCAGGGCCAAATACAGAATAGATCTAATAGGAAAGAGGAAAAAATCACTTAGAACAAATCCACGAAATAAGAAATGATCTTGCCAGAAAGTCAAGACTCAGAAGATCAAATTTCGGGGAGATAGGTATCAAGGAGAAGAGCAGGAAACTAAATGGATGGGAAACATATTACAGAATTCTAGCAGAGAACATGCCAAACATCCAAAGAGATAGGCTCATTCAGAGAAGAGAAGCCTTTAGAACAAACACAGAATTCTAGAACTGAACAATCCACTATGACATCATAATCCATTAGAGGATCATTAAGGATCAAGGAAAGGATTCTTAAAGCTGCCATAGAGAAAAGATTATTTATAAAGGATATACAGTCAGAAGAAAAACAGATTTCTTAGCTGATATGGTGAAAAGGAGAGCCTGGAATGATATATGACAAACACTAAAGGTAAACAATACCAACCGTGAATAAGGTCCCACGCCAAACTTTCCTTTACATTTAAAGGATAAATAAACATATTTCATGACAAAGACAACTTGAAACAACGTATCTCCACCAAATCAGCATGATAGAATTTAATCAAATATATTGTACATAGAGAAGATCAAGAAGAAGAGGAACTGGTTATATAAATGTTCCCTACCAGAGTTCAAGGTAAATTTATTAAGAGTAGATCAGGCACAGCTCTTAACAACTGGTGTATAACATATCAGGACTTATCAGATATTTCTGTCAACTCTCAATATCAATGGACTTAAATTTCCAAATAGAAGACATAGATTAGGTTGCATTTAAAAACAAGATGCATCCTTCTAGTATCTATGAGAGACACATTATCAAACACATTCTATGAAGCTAGAATTAGACTCTTCGCCAAATCACATAGGGACTCACCAAAGAAAAAGAACTATGAATTCAACTCTTTGATAAGCATTAAAGAAGAACTTCTTAATAAAATTCTCACTAACCAATTTCAGCAACTACCAAAGAAAAATCATATGGTATGATCAAACAGGATTCATCTTAGACACAAGTGGATTTAATATTCTTGTGAATAAACATAAAACACACTATCAGCAGAAGCAGGGACAAGAAACACATGATCGTCTATAGGGATGTAGAAATAGCTTTTAACAAGCTCCAATACCGCTTTATGATTAAAAGGTCTGAGAAGCTAGGAATGCATGGAACATTCCTCAATATAATACTGAGTATGTATATTACACAGATAATTAGCATTTACCTCACGGTGGAAGCCTAAATACATTAACATCAGGAATGAGACAAGGATGTCCACTCTCTCTACCACTCTTCAATATGGTAGTGGAATTTCTTGCAAGAACATTAGACAAGAAAAAAACATAAAGCAGATCCAAATATGGAAGAAGTAAAACTATCCTCTTTTACAGATGAAATGAACCTGTATTTAAAGGACCCTGCGGCTTCCTCCCTCAAGTTAATTCAGGTGATGCTATCCTTCAGCAATGTAGCAGGGTATAAAACCCACAAGAATCATTAGTTTTTCTGTTACCAACAATGGGAAGATGCACGCTGAAATCCAAAATACAACCTCATATGTATTAGCCTCAAAAACAAATCAAATCTAAACAAAACAAAACAACAACAACAAAACTAGGAATTAATTTAGCTAAAATTGTGAAGGACCTATATGTGAAAACTTAAAAAAATATAAAAAGGGAAATTGAAGGAGATTCAAGGAAATAGAAAGCCTTTCAATGTTCCTGGTTGGAAGAATTAACATTTTAAAAATTGCAATACTTCCCCCAAACAATTGGCAATACAATACTCATCAAAATCCCAACAATATTCTTCAGTGCAGTAGAGAAAGCAATCCAACTTTAATATGGAATTACAAAATTACAGATGACACAAAATGCTTAGAAATGAATTCATGGGCCTATAGTCATCTTACACACATACACACACAAACACACACACACACACACACACACAATGGGATTACATTCAACCATCAGAAAGATGACTTTTCACCAGTGGTAAGGAAAATGAAAGGTTTGGGAAAATTATATTAAGAGAAAAGAGAAAGGAATGCAGAAAAAGAGCAATATAGGTTTCATGGATTCATTCATTTATTGAAACTAGAAGGTGCATACAAATCTATAAATAAACAAGACAGATTCTACTTCATCCCAGTTAATATGGCCATTACTAAGAAAACTAACAATAGCAAACGCTGGCCAATTTGGAACTCTATTACACTGTTGGAGGGAAATTAAACTGGTTCAACTATTGTGGAATGCAGTACGGAGTTTCCTGAAATGACTAAACCTATATCTCCCTTAAGCCCCAGTAATTTTCCTCATGGGCAGTAATCCAATCAATAACAAACAGCCTCACATGAAAGCTACCAGTATATCCATGTTCAGGGCCCAGGCCCAGAGTTGAAGGATTGGAAAAAATTTACCACTGCTGGTATTTGTTTCTGCAAATATGAACCGTTTGATATAAGATAACAAATGAATCTATTTTCAATAGCTAGTTTAGGACTTAAAGGTAGTGGGTGATAAAATGGCTCCTTTGTTGAGTGTTAGGAGAAGATGTAGGCAGTCCATGAAATGGGGATATGTTGTTGTTGTTCGAGGTGCTTGAAGTCTGGGCTTGGGCACTGTTCCTGAGCTCTTCAACTCAAGGTGACTGCTCTACCTCTTGAGCAACAGTGCCTCTTCTGGTATTCTGGGGGTTAAATGGAAATAAGAGTCTCAGGGACTTTCTTGCCCAGGCTGTCTTTGAATTGAAGTCCTCAGATCTCAGCTTCTTGAGTAGCTAGGATTACAGATGTGAACCACTGGCACCAGGTAAAAATGGGGAATTTTTAGAAAAGAAAATCACCCTCTTCACTTGAGTCTAAATCTCAGATATTACTATTAGAACACTTCACATTTTACTCATTTCATCAGATATTTGTAAATTTTCTCTTTTCCTTCATGTTGGAATACTGCAGTCAATATCAATTCAGCTGGGGGACTGGATCAATTGTATGGTAATTGCTAGCACCTAATTTAAGAACTTTTACATAAAAAGAAATAAAACCCTCATTTGGAATAATTGTGTTTTCTTTTTATTACAAATCTGTGCTGGATTACTTCCTTATGTGATATTGGACCTTCTAAGAGAATGATGACATTTTCTTTCTCTTCAGCCTCGTCCCACATATGGCCAAATATTTAAGAATTCAAAGATTTGAATTGATAATTGATTAAGCTGACTTCTAAGAAAATGTGAATTTCTGGAATTTGGTCTGCTGTCTTTTTCTTACATGCACAGGCTTTCCATGATTTATTTGTTCTACAAGGAATTCTACTTTCCAATCTTTGTGTGAACAATTTTAGTCTCTCTGATCAGTCTTTCTGACCCTCTCTCTGCAGTCTCATTTGAGTTTGCCTCATAAAAAATATTTTAGTTATCGGCTAAATGACTCTCAGCTTCAGTTTTTTGCCTGACTTCATGTAGGCTGTAATAGCAACCCTGCCTGGCTGTGCTTACTGGAGTGCTTTTTGTGTGTTTGTGTGTGTGTGTGTGTGTGTTTATGTGTGTGTGTGTGTGTGTGTTTTGTTTTAGAGGTCTAGGATTATTATTCAAGTTAGTAGTTTCTCTTGGCCTCTGTGATCCCCTGGCCTAGAGTCAATGGGTTTTTCTAAAACTACAAAGAACAGCTTACTAAATTCCTGTTTTAATTGTCCCACATTGAGGCAATCAGGCATCATTGCAAAGCCATCAATAGTGCTTTGTAACCACTTACAGAAGTTGTCTATCAAGATGGCTTTCCAAGGTTGACTTTGAAAATTGTTCATTTCCAACTAGGCACCATAAAGCACATCACATTCCTGGGATCAAACTTTTGGAAGGAAGATTCCTCTTCCTTCCTTCTCTTATGATAAATCAAACCATAATATTATTCAGTTGTGGAGACTGGAGCACATTTTCTCAAGAATATTCTGTAGTGTAAAAAAGGACCAACTTTCAAAATAAAGGTGAAAATACTTGACTACTACAGACTGATTTATCTTGTTTATATCTGTTGATATTTTCATTACTTCAAACACATGGATAATTTATATTGATATTAGACAAGTGGCAAAGGATTAATGGAATAAGCATTCAGTTTACTTTTGTATATCCAATATAATACATTAGCCCATTATGGAAAATTAACTACAACTGTAGAAAAAATGTCAGGAATATAAAATAAGCCTCAAGATAAGGTGAGGAAGATGGCGGGGGAGAAGCTGGAGGCTAAACAAACTTTAGCATAAAAAGCTGTTTTAGTGTTCCAGTGAACAGTACAAGGCCAGAGAATTACACCAAGTGTCCCATCACAGTACAGAGAGTTTGGCCAGAGAGGGAAAATCAAGGCCAAGAGACAGATCTGAGCACTTGCCAGGAGCTGTGGCAGCGGCATCAGCTGTCACACCTGCAACAGAGAGGGTCTGGGACAAACGCACCAGATGCAGCAGGCAAGCTGATTCTACACAACACCAGCAAGAACTGACAAGGAGCAGATATCTGCACACTGCAGATAGCAGATCAGAGATAACCCAGGAACCAAGACTCTGGCATCATGAGTAGAAGCCTGACATCCTCAATCCTTCTCATGGATCAGAGGAGGGAAGGCATTCATCCCCCACCCCACTACTGGAGAGCTACATCTTTGATACTGAGAAAGGCTCTGCTGAGCTGCCAGTTCCAATTCAGGCCTTGGGAGATAACAAGACAGCTATTTCGCAGGTCACAGGAACCTGCCCAGACCTGCCAGGCTCAACTCCACCCAGGAAAATGTCACCCACCCCAGGCAGAGGAAATCTGCCACCTGGGAGTGGCTTTCTTCATTGGGTAAACAGAGCCAGAGGCTGCCCCTCCCTACAGCAGCCTAGTCAATTGAAATTCAGTAAATATAAACTCTGAGAAAGGCTCCAGGCTGTGCTCTGTGAGTGTCTCAGAAGCTAGCCCCTCAGGGAAAAGCTACTGTTTGCTGAAAGGCCTCAACTCAACCCAGAACCTAGCCTCATCAAAGCATCGCCAAACAAGAGAAAACAGACATCTCCCTCTTTTTCAATACTCAAAACAGATCCCTCTCCCACTGAACTAGCCTAAAAGGAGGATCACAAAATCCTCGGTAAAGCAGAGCATTTTCTGCTTGCCCAAACAAACTGCCTTAAGTAACCAATCAAACCGCAGGAAAACCAAACACCACAAGCAGACCAGGGACTCCACCAAGAGGCTGGTTACTGACACAAGGGAAATACAGAATCTTCCCATGTCCCAGCCCACAAAAAAAATCAAAGTACTTTCTTTTTGTTTTTGTACCTTATTTTTATTATTTTTATTTTTTGGTTTTTTAAAATTTTTGTTTTTATTGTTTATTGTTTTCTTCCTCATATAATTTTTATTTTAGGTGAATATATGTGTGTGCTTATTTTTTAATCTCTACTGAACTTTTGATCCTTTTCTTTCTTTCTTTCTTTCTTTCTTTCTTTCTTTCTTTCTTTCTTTCTTTCTTTCTTTCTATCTTTTCTCATTCTTTTCACTTCTTCTCTTTCATTCTTTTCTGCATGACTTAATTGCTGTTCTGCTCAACCTCAAATATACCCGTTGTCGATTATTAGATCTTATACTCTATTGTGTACACACTTAATCCAGAAATTTATTACTCAATTCAAAACCTCTTAGACTTAAATTCTTTAATAGCAGTATTACTTCTTTATACCCATATAACATTTTAAAACATTTTGATTTTTCTAGTTTTTCATGTTTCCTTTCTATGCCTCACCTCCTCTAATCCCATCCCCATTCTTCTCTGAATACTGCTTCTTCAAACTTGCAGATTTTAAGGGTTTCAATTTTTAATATAAAATTTTTGTTTTTCCATTTTTTCTTGTGATTTTTTTCCTTTTTCTTCTTTTTTCTTACTCTTTTTTCTCTCACTGCTATCATTCTGTCCAATCAATTTCCCTCTTTGAGATGAGGACATGGTTAAATCTGCTCTTCCTCACCTTCCCACATCCCTCCAATCCTATTGTTCCCCAAATTTTACCTGAACCTAATAATTTCTGGTTGCCAAATTCTCCTTTGCTGTTCTTAGGCCATTAAGACATAGTTGTTTGATGTTCAATAGATTGTATCTCTTGAACCAGATGGTATCTGCAGACTTCTGACTGTGCAACTACGGACTTTGGTTGATGCTTAACTTAAAATAGTGTTCTAGCACAAAACATGTTATTCTCATCCCAAATGGGCAGAACAAGCCTGAAAAACACAAGAAAAATGGCAAGCCTGGGGTTCTCAACTCCCATTCATGACAATCAGGGGAGAGAAGAGATAAAGAATAATCCAGAGGAGAGTTCCCAAAAAGCTCGGCAAACACTACAGGTAAACAGGGTAAATGAAAAGAGTTAAAACCTGCAAAACTCTCAGTGTGAGCATGATAGGGAGAGAGAGGAGGCAAACCAAAGATCAATACAGGAGACTCATGAGCTTGAGGAAACTACTCAAAGATTGATACAGGAATTTCATGAGCAGATTGAGAACACTCAAAGAAAAATAAAGGAATTGTGGGAACAGGATGAGATCAGACAAAGAGATAGACAGGAATTGTGTGAGTAGGTTGAGATCAGTCAAACAGATAGACAGCAATTATGTGAGCTGGCTGAGAACAGACAAAGAGAAAGTCAGGAATGGCGTGAACAGGCTGAGAACACTCAAAGAGAAATACAGGAAATGTGTAAACATGGGGATCTTAATCAAAGAGAAATACAGGAACTGAGAGATCGGGATGAGAAAGGACAAAGATCAATGGAGGCATTAATGGAATACAGGAACAGAAAGCTGAAAGAAATCAGGGAGACTGTAAAGGGAATGCTCAGTGGAGAACAACAGAAGGAATGGGAGTCCTAGGAAACCATAACAAATCAACTAAGTGATTTGAGAATAAACAATGAAGACCAAATTAAGGAAATAAATAACTTCTTACAAGATCTAGAACAAAGGTCCAACAAAGAATTTGAAGTCATCAAAGTCGACCAATTAGAAGGAGAAGAAATAAAAAATGAAGTAGAAAGTTTTGACAGTAGGTTAGACCATGAAGAAGATTGAATCTCAAGGATTCAATACAGCCTAGATACTATAGAGAAAGAACATAAAACCATCCAAGACAAATCCAAGAAATATGATTTATCTATTCCATTCTATTTGGAAAACACCATCAGAAAGCATAATCTGAGGATAATGGGTGTAAAGGAACACCTAGAGTCAGAAGTTAATGGTCTAGGAAATTTGTTTAACAGGATCCTAGCAAAGAACTTCAAACATGCAAAAAAATAGGGCTATTCAAATACAAGAAGCTTTTAGAACTCCAAATAGACCAGACCAGAACAGGACATCCTACTGTCAAATTATTATCCGCACAAGATCAATTCAGACCAAGAAAAAATATCCTTAAAGCTGTCAAGGAGCAAAGATCAATAACCTATAAAGGGAAACCAATTAGAATCACCTCACATTTCTCAGCAGAGACAATTAAAGGAAGAAAAGCCTGGAATGATGTATGCCATGCCCTAAAGACAAGCAACTATCAACCAAGAATACTGTATCCAGCTAAACTCTCATTCATAACTGAAGGTCAAATAAAAATCTTCCGTAGCAAAGAAAAATTGAAACAATATATCTCCACCAAACCAGCTCTACAAAGATACCTAAAGATGTCCTACACATAGAAAACCTACAAGACCACAATAAACACCAAGAAACCACACCCAAACTGAGAATCCAAGAACCCTGTTGTGGCAGCCGCAAAGAAGGTGAATAAAAGGGCAAGAACTCCCAAATACCTCTAAGTCCTATCTCTTAACATTAATGGACTTAAGGCTCCAATTAAGCGACATATACTGTCTAGTTGGATTAAAAAGGAAGATCTTTCTACCTATTGCCTTCAGGAATCCCACCTTGTCCATTAAAAACTACACATTTTGAATGTAAAAGGCTGGAACAAAATCTATCAAGCAATCGGGTCCAATAAACAGGCAGAAGTTGCAATACTAATATCAGATAAAATAGACTTCAAATTAAAATTAGTTACAGGAAATGAAGAAGGTCTCTTAATACTAATTAAGGGATCTCTACTTCAGGAGAGATTACAATTCTAAATCTCTATTCGCCAAACAATGGAGCATCGAAATTTATCCAAGAAACACTACTTTCTTTCAACTCTCATATAGATCCAAATGCATTAATTGTCAGGGGCTTTAATACACCACTATCTCCACTAGATAGATCAACTTGGCAAAAAATCAACAGAGAAACCGCAGATATAAAAAACTGCATAGATCAACTAGATTTAAAAGACACCTACCAAACATTTCACCCAGCAGCATCAGAATACATGTTCTTCTCAGCAGCACATGGAACATTTTCCAAAATAGACTACATTTTAGGTCACAAAGCAAACATTTTCAAATTCAGGAACACTGAAGTAAAATCTTGCATTCTCTCAGATGACAAAGGAAAAAAATTAGAACTCAACACCAAAAGCAACAAAAGAAAGTCCTGTAACATATGGAGGCTGAACAACACACTGTTGAACCACCAGTAGGTCATGGAAGCGATTAGAAACGAAATTCATGTGTTCATGGTATTCAACTAAATTGAGCACACAAACTACTAGCTCCTCTGGGACACAGCAAAGGCTGTACTCAGAGGCAAGTTTATATCTTTGAGTTCTTACATCAACAAATTCGATAGATCTGAAACTAAAAATTTAATGAGACAGCTGAGACTCCTTGAAAAAGAACAAGATAAACCCCAAACCAGTAGATGGAAAGAAATAATTAAAATTAAATCAGAATTAAATGAATTAGAATAAAAAAAGAGAAAGAATCAACAAATCAAAGAGTTGGTTCTTTGAAAAAATCAACAAAATAGACAGACCCCCAGCAAATCTTATCAGAAAAATAAGAAAACACACCCAAATAAACAAACTCAGAGATGAGAATGGAAATATCACCACAGAAACAAACAAGATTCAGAAAATTATAAGGGAATGATTCTCAAACCTTTATGCTAATATGTTTGAGAACTTGGCAGAAATGGAACTTTTCCTAGCAAATATCCACAGGCCAAAACTAAATCAAGATGAGTTAAACCATCTTAACAAGCCCATATCAAGCATTGAAATAGAAATAGCAAAAAGAGACCTGCCATCTAAGAAAAGCCCAGGACCAGATGGTTTTACAGCAGAGTTATACAAGGCCTTCAAAGCAGAACTCACACCAATGCTCCTTCAAATTTTTAATGGAATTGAAAGAGAAAGTTTACTACCGAATTCATCCTATGAATCTATAGTAACCCTCATCCCAAAACCAGGCAGGGACTCATCAAAGAAAGAGAACTATAGACCCATTTCTTTGATGAACATTGATGCAAAACTTTTCAACAACATTTTGGCCAATCGACTTCAACAATTTATCCAAAAAATCATAGGTCACAATCAAACAGGACTCATTTCAGGAATGCAAAGCTGGTTCAATATATGCAAACAAGATAACATAATTCACATCAACAAGAGCAAGAATAAGAACCACATGGATATCTCAATAGATGCAGAGAAAACATTTGACAAGATCCAACACCACTTTATGATGAAGTTTCTGCAAAGACTAGGAATCCATGGAACCTTCCTCAGTACAATAAAAGCTGTATATTAAAACCTCAAGCCAGTATTATGCTCAATGTTGAAAAATTAACTCCATGTCCTCGAAACTCAGGAACGAGACAAGAATGCCCACTCACTCCATTGTTCTTCAATCTAGTATTAAAATGCCTAACTACAGCAATAATACAAGATGCAAACATCAAGGGGTTCCAAATAGGAAAAGAAGAAGTAAAACTCTCCCTTTTTGCAGATGGCATGATCTTGCATTCAAAGAATCCCATGGACTCTGCTCCCAAATTCTTCAAGATGATTCAAAATTTTGGCAAAGTAGCAGGGTATAAAATTAGCCTTCAAAAATCAATGGCTTTTCTATATGCCAACAATGAGAAAAGTGTGACTGAAATCAGGAAAGCAACTCCATTTGTAATAGCCCCACAAAAAATAAAATACCTAAGAATTAACCAAACAAGTGAAGGACATCTATGATGAAAACTTTGAAAACCTGAAAAACAAAATCAAAACAGAACTTAGAATTTGGCAAAAACTCCCATGCTCCTGGATTGGAAAAATCAACATTGTGAAAATGGCCATACTTCCCAAGGCTATCTACAAATTCAATGTGATACCTATCAATATTCCAATCTTATTCTTCAAGGAAATAGAAGAGGCAATCCAAAAATTCATATAGAACAAGAAAAGACCCTGAATAACAAAAACAATCTTTAACAGAAAGAACAGTGTTGCAGGAATATCAATACCAAATTTCAAACTCTACTACAAAGCCATAGTAATCAAAATAGCTTGGTACTGGCACAAGAACAGACCCCAGGACCAATTGAATAGACTTGAAAACCCACAAATGAACCTAAAGACCTGTAGCCATCTAATCTTCGATAATGGAGCTTAAAAAAAAAAAACAGAATGGAAGAAAGACAGCCTCTTCAGTAAATGGTGCTGGTAAAATTAGTTAACTACTTCACTTAATACAATTTTTTCCAAACCTTTCCATTTCCTAACAAATGGGGAAATGTCATTCTTTGTGATGGAGGCATAGAATTCCATTGTGTATATATACCACATTTTCTTGATCCATTCATCTACTGAGGGGCATCTGGGTTGGTTCCATATCTTAGCTATGGTAAATAATGCTGCAATAAACATAGTTGTGCTGGTAGCTTTAGTGTGGTCTTGTTTGTAAACATTTGGGTAAATGCCCAAAAGTGGGATTGCTGGATCATAGGGGAGATCTATGTGAAGTCTTTTGAGGAACCTCCATACTGCTTTCCAAAGTGGTTGAACAAGTTTACATTCCCACCAACAATGAAGTAAGGTTCCTTCCTGTCCACATCCCCTCCAGGATCTGTTGTTGTTAGAGTTCTTGATTTTTGCTGTTCTAACTGGAGTGAGGTGATATCTCAATGTTGTTTTGATTTGCATTTCTTTTATGGCTATGGATGTTGAACATTTCTTCATGTATCTATTGGCCATCCTTCTTTCTTCTTCAGAGAAGCTTCTTTTTAAGTCTTTCGCCCACTTATTTATTGGGCAGTTGTTTCTTTGAGGATTTGTTGTTGGGTGGTTTAATTTTTTGAGTTCCAAGTATATTTCAGTGAAGTAAGCCAGGCCCAAAGAAGCATAGGTCCCATGGTTTCCCTTATTTGCAATATCTAGTATAGGTATGAGTCAAGCGGTAAAGGTCAGATAATGTGATGTTAGGAAAATGAATCCTTAATTATGTATTTTAAGGTTTTCGTTTCTTTCAGGCATGTGTTTCTAACGCATTTATAAGATTATTTCTTTGTTGCTTTGTATGTCCCTCCCCCACAGTGTAACCCCCACTTTCACTATATTTGATGTCAGTATAACATGTGGAGGAGATGGGGACAAACAAGTCGTTTAAGGATTCAGGTGGACCTGTTGCAACAATGAGAAGTACAAAATGTCATGTCAAAACCAGCTTTACAATGTCGGTGGGTGGGGGGGAGGGGGGAGGCTTGGAAGGGAGGTGAAGGGTAAACAAAGGAGGAGGCTGCAATGCTTGGTAAGAAATGTATGCATTATCCTGCCCATGTAATTGTAACCCCTCTGTACAGTATGTTCTCAAATAAAATAAAATAAAATTTAAAATTAAAAAAAAATTGGTTAACTACTTATGGAAAACTAAAGCTAGAACATTATATATCACCTTGCACCAGAATCAACTCCACATGGATCAATGATCTCGGAGTCACAGCAGACACTCTGAAAACATTACAGAATGGAGTAGGAGAAACCCTAGGTATCCTTGGCATAGGCCGAAATTTTCTTATTAGAGCCCCAGAAACACAACAAATGAAAGAAAGGTTGGACAAATGGTATTGCATGAAATTGCAGAGCTTCTGCATGGCAAAGGTCATATAGCTTGGAATATCAATAGAAAGCCCACGCATTGGGAGAAGATTTTCACTAGCCATACAACAGACAAGGGTCTCATATCTAAAATATACCTGGAACTTAAAAAATTAAATCCCTCCAAAACAAATCTTCAAACAACAATTGCCCAATAAATGACTGTGCTAAAGACTTAACGAGAAACTTCTCTGAAGAGGAAAGAAGGATGGCCAATAGACACATGAAAAAATGCTCAAGTTCTAGCCATCAAAGAAATGCAAATCAAAACAACAATGATATACCACCGCATCCCAGTTAGAATGGTTATAATAAAAAATTCTAATAACAACAGCTGCTGGAGGGCATACAGACAGAAGGGAACTTTACTGCATTGTTGGTGGGAGTGTAAACTTGTTCAACCACTTTGGAAAGCAGTATGGAGATTCCTCAAAAGACTCCACATAGAGTTCCTTTATGAGGCAGCAATCCTACTTTTGGGCATTTACCCAAATGATCACAAACAAGACCAAACTAAAGCTACCGGCACGACTATTTTTATTGCAGCATTATTTACCATAGCTAAGTTATGGAACCAACCCAGATGCCCCTCAGTAGATGAATGGATCAAGACAATGTGGTATATATACCCAATGGAATTCTATGCCTCCATCAGAAAGAATGCCATTGCCCCGTTTGTTAGGAAATGAAAAGACTTGGAAAAAATTACATTAAGTGAAGTAAGCCAGGCCCAAAGAAACATAGGTCCCATGGTTTCCCTTATTTGTAATAACTAAGTTCAGATAAGTTGATGTTAATGGAATGAACCCCAAGATAAGTATTTAAATGTTTTTTTTTCCTTTTATGCAATTGTTTCTATCATATGTATAAGATTACGTTTGTCTTGAGCCTCCCTCTCTTTTTCGTGTTCTTTGTTTTGTTGAATGTTGCAGATCTGACGGGAGTATTCTTCCGCTGGTGTTCTCGTAGTAGTTCTTGTCCTCAGCTCTCTCATGGAATCTTGTTGTTTCAGACATCTGAGAGCTGTGATGGGAAAGATGGGCTGGCCACATTCCGAGGCTCTGGGAAATCCTCTATTCTCCCACTCAGTGACTAAGAGTTCAATATCCTAACCTACTCCAAAGTTACCTCGAATCTCTTGCTCACCACTCAGCCACCTCTACTTTCCTCAATCCCTCGTAGTGGTGTCAACCAACAGAGGGAATTCTGGTGCTGCAGGGCAACATGGAATGTGGGCCAGCATTCTTGAATCCCATTGGTCAGAAAGAACCAGGAAAGAATGGGTTTGTGGCCGGAATCCTGTGATGCAGTCAGCATGGGCGGTGTAAAAATGACAGCGGCTTCGCCAGACCCTTTCCCAGAGAACTCTGTCCAATTCAGTTGGGTACAAAAGGGTGACCTGCTTTACTTGGATGGCTGCACAAATTGTTGTGTATGGCTGTTTATTGCCAGTCTCAGACCTTGAACTCAGGATCTGGGCACAGTCTGTGAGCTGCATTGGATCAAGGCTAGCGTGAGCCACATGTCTCTTCTTGTGGCTTTGTTGCCACTTAAGTTGGATAGTGGTCTCAAGGACTTTCCTGCCTAGGGTGACTTTGAACATGACCCTCCTTTCACAGCCTTGTAAGTAAGGATGACTGCTGAGAGCCACTGGTGCCTGCCTAATCATTGGTCTTGCTGATGTTCTTGGACAGACCGGTGAGTTCCCTATCCTCAGGTTTAAGTGGTGGGAGCTGGAACCCACAGTTCGAATCCTGCTCCTCCCACTTTCAAATGGCAGGAGATACTAAGAAACTCATTTATCCATATGAATACCAATGGAATGTGATGTATGTCATGATTGAATGGGCAGTTCTTGAATGATTCCAGTATAAAATTATAAACAATTATATTATAGGACACTGATCGATTTTAGTTAATACTTTATTAAGCATTTCAACAATCACACTCATAAAATGGAGGCCGAATGAAATACCTAAGAATTGGGTGTCATATAGCATAGAGATGCCATTTTTCTTGCCAGGACTGGGATTTGAACTCATGGTCTTGGTAACTCTGTTGCACCGTGTGGGAAGGGGAAGCTTACCTCCTTGAAGTCAAGAAATTCAATCTGTTCCTTAGGCCTGAAATCGATCCTCTGCACTAAATAAAATCCTATTCATGTACATTTTAAGTATATGATTTATATTTACAGACATATGTATGTACATATTGAGTTCAGTATATTTATTCATTTTATTTTTTGTTTTGTTCATGTATTGACTTTATTTTTTTGTCTATTATGGCATAAAGAACAATGATTACATTGATTACATATGATATAGGTGTACATATGTATTCTGCTTCATATCTGACACCCAGGACTTTCACAGAAAAGGAAAACATGTGCCACCATCAGCTTTTTATTCCATGATTCGTTGTTTGGGAGTTCTGACATCTGATCTCATGGCCTACAGGGACAAATTCATGAATGGGTCACTGTCAGCATGCCATCCTGGGGCAAATTGAGCTGACAGGAAGTTCCCAGGGCCTGAGATTGAGCCCCAGCGGTTGACAAAATAAGAACAGATTGACACTCAGATGGTAGTACGCTAATAAATATATATCTTTATAGAGTGCCAGAGATGTCTATCCATTATTCAGTTATATAGACTACATTCCTAACATTCTTGCGTATTATTATACCTCCATGTAATTAATGTTATTGTTTTTATCCTCAATGAGATGTACAAGTCATTATGTTGAAAACTAATTTTACAACTTTGGTGTGGGGGTGTGGTGAGGAAGGGGGGTTGGGGAGGATTGGGTTGGGAGGCGGGGGAAGGATGTTAATGGATGGGAAAGGGAAACAAAAGAGGAAGCTACAATGCTTGATAAGAAATGTACTCATTATCTTGCCCATGTAATTGTAACCCCTCTGTACATTATTTTCACAATAAAAAATTAAATAAATAAACTCTTAAGTAAATTGGTGTCCTGAAATCATTGCATCCCTGTAATAAAGAGTATTCTTTTAATGTTTCATATTATATAAAATCAACCAGCCGACTAAAACCATGATGTCTAATTTTATACGAGTATCATTCATGAGCAACTCATTCAACAGTGACATTTATAACATTCCACCGTTATTCTTATAGATTGAAATGAGTCTCTTAGGATCTCCCATCTTCCAGAAGTGACATGACTGGGATTCGAATCTAGTCCTATATTGCCCTGCAGGACTATGGCCCAATAGCCCAATATCCCACCAGCCTTAAGCAATGCAAGGTGAAGTACCCTTTGGAGCTGTGTCATTCAGACCCAGATGGTCATGGTGCAAAATCTAAAAAGGCCATCCCACCACTTATTTTCTGTGCATTCCCCCCCAGCTTGCAAGGCCTGGAGGTCTAGGATCCCAGGATCGTCTGTGGTTCCAGTGTCTGCACCACAGCCTAGGGTGATGGAAGCTGAGGCAGAGTTGCCATGACCTGAGTTCAAGAACTTGCTTGGCAAAAAAATTTCCCTGGCTTGCAATTGGTGCTGTTTTATCTGCCAGGCTTTGGATTTGAACTTAGGGTCTGGGTAACTCTGCAGCACTGTGGATGAAAGGGAAGCTCACCATGCTTGAGGACAAGAAAGTCAGGCCTGCTCCCTAGGCCTGAATTCATGCCCGAGCCCTGGGAAACACACTATTTATATACATTGTAAAGATAGGATTTGTACCTACCTGTTGATGTTCAGTCCATATCCTATATATCTAGATTTGTAGACATGTTCTCTTTCATGTCTTACACCCAGGACACTCAGAGAAAAGGAAAACAGGTGTTACACTCCACTTCTTACTCCATGATACAAATGTTGGCAGTGCTGGGACCTGAGCTCAGGGCCTACCAGACCCAATTCATGAATGGGTGTGTCAACATGGCAAACTCTAGCCCAGGAAGCTGCCAGGCAGTTCCCAGACCCTGAGATTGAGCCACAGGGGTGGACAAAATAGCCATACATGGATAGGCAGGTGGTAGTATACCAATAAATATGTTTGTATAGAGTGCCAGAGACATCTGCCTAGGATTCAAGTATATCAACTAGGTTCCTACCAACTCTTAGGTAGTTATTATGCCACCATTGAAGAAATAAGATTCTTTTCATGCTTAATAGACTATTCATTAAGATCAATCAGCATCCTAGGATCATTGCATCTAATTTTAGATTAGACTGATTGATGCACTCAGAAACTTCTCATTCAATCATGAGTTTGCTCACATTCCATCGGTATTTCGATGCATAAGAAGGAGTGTATTGGGAATTCCACATATTGGTATGTGTCAGGACCAGGACTCGAAATCAGAGCCTACATTGCTGCATGGGCCTATGGCTTCTCTGATAGCCTGCTATCCTTCACCAATGCAGGGTGAAGTACTCTTTGTAAGCATGTCATTAAGACCCAGGATGGTCACCTTGGAAAGGAACAAAATGTAAAAATCCATCCCGCGGCTTTCCTCTCTCTCTCTCTCTCTCTCTCTCTCTCTCTCTCTCTCTCTCTCTCTCTCTCTCTCTCTCTCTCTCTCTCTCTCTCTCTCTCTCTCTCTCTCTCTCTCTCTCTTACTTGGTGTGTGTGTGTGTGTGCATGTGTGTTTTCCTGCAAGACTTCGGGGCCTAGTATCCCAGGATCGGCTATGGGCCCATTGAAGCCCACCACACCTGAGGGGATTGAAGCTGAGGCAGAGTTACCACAAACTAAGTTCAAATCCTTTCCTTGGCAATAATAATAATAATAATCATAATAATGCAACCTGGCTCAGAACTCACACCAGTTTTCTGCTACAGCTGGGATTCCAACTCAGGTCTGGGTAAATCTATAACACTGTGGGGGAAAGGGAAGCTCACCATCCTTGAAGACTACAATATCAGGCCAGGTCACAGGTCCTGAACTGAAGCCCCAGCACTGGAAAAAATAATGTACCCACCTATTTTACACATAGGATCTCTATTTACATATATGTATGAGATGCATCATGAGTTCAGTGTAGTTACTCTTTTTATTGTGTGTCTTAGTCATGGATGCATTTGTGTTTTATTGAGTATAATGACAGGCATAACTGTGCCAACGTGGATAACAACCTATTCCTATGGTTACAGAGTTGCCTATATAGAATTCTCTATCCTCCTTGAGACCCAGGACTTTCACAGGACAGGAAAACAGATGGATCAATGGGCTTCTCATATTAGGATTCATCTTTTGGCAGTACTGGGATTTGAACTCAGAGCTTAGCAGGCCCAATTGGCGAAAGGGTCTAGGTGAGGATACCAGCCTGTGAGCAACTAAGGAGCTAGGGGGTTCCCAAGACCTTAGATTGAGCCCCGGGGTTGGGGTGGGGCACAATATTCATCCATTCATAAGCTGAAGCTAGTATGCTAATAAATACCTATTTGGATAGAGTAGGAGATGGGGCTAGCTGTGTTGGAATCCCATCTACCATGTTGTCAGGTTTTCGTTCATCTCACAAAAGACAGACAGAGTCCTAGGAAAGGTAAGTGCAGCCACTCGCCTGTTCCCCAGCCTCCCTTATCCAGGGAGACAATCAGACACAGCAGGGAGTCAACTCAAGCAGGAAAATTCCTTTATTAACACAGAGCAAGCCATTTTTAAAGCAAGAAAGAGTGGGTGGCATGGGAGGGGAGGAAGAGGAACCAATTATTTCAAGGTCACACCCTATCATGCACCTAAGCTTCCAAGGTCTGGTTACATACTGTAAAGCAAATTGGGCTCTGCCCACTCAACTCCCTATCAGCACCATTTTTGCTGCCCATGTGCTCTATAGATTCTCTCTTTTTTGTTTTAATGGCAGACCCACTTCCAAGTTAGTTATCTTTTTCCCTCCTCTGTAAAGGTTATTTTAAAAGGATTCCATTGGTAAGGATAGCATTGGCCATGCAGGGGGTTTGAGGCAAGTCTGGGTGGTGAGATTCGCCAGACAAGGATAGGGTGGGCCCTTGTGCATGATCCAAGAGCCCGTCCCAGTTACCTCACATCCCCACCTAGCACAATAATAATCATCACTCCCACCACAGTTAGAAATGTCCGAAGCAGTTCAATTAATTCCTGGGCATATATAAAAGTCAGTATCTCATAAGGTCATCCTCTTCAGAACCTGGGAGCAGCCTGGGTATTGGGAGTTCTACACATGCAGCATGGTGCATCCTCGTGGGCCCCCATACTCAGGCCATTCTACTATAGTCCAGAAAAACAAGGAAATTTTAAAACAAACTGCAGACTTAGCAAAGCAATCCTGGGCACCTGGTGTCTTTTAAGTAAGCCAGTTCCTTGTACGTGCCTTTAAGCGAGCACAGGGGTCAAGATGACTTTGAGCTTTACTTTAAGCTCGAAATGGCTCCCAACAGCTCCCCCGTCTTTGTTTAAAGAAGTGAACCTGCCTTTCTTAGGTTGGGTGGATCGTCTTTTCTGCCTGACCCATCATCGGGAACTTCTTCAGAGCAAAGCTGAAGGCCCTGTCTTAGGTTGGCCAGACTGATACCCCCTCTTACCCGTCTCTGGCTGCGATTCCTCTCAGGGAAATTTATTCACTTGGATCTTGATCTTATGTAACTGCCTGGATAAGCTCATAAGCGTTTTGTAGTGCACATATAATGCAAGTAAGGCATAGAAAAACCATCAGCAAAAGCATTTCCATGCCAAGCAATGCCATTACTAGTCCTTTAACATTTATCAAGGATGGAATAGCAGTCTTTGCCACTTCAGAGTCCAGAGGTGGGGCTTGTTCTAATCCAGCTATTTGGCTCTGGGGCTGAAAAAGATCTAAACTGGAAGCATAACAAAAGGTGGTTGTTTAACAATAAGTATGGATTCAATAATGCCGCTATACAAACAACTATTAAAAGAACAATTAGAGCAGGTGACATTAAAATAATTAGCTCCAACATAAATATTAAATGGTCTATACATAATGACATAGGGTGTGATCAAAATGAATGTCAGGCCACCAGGTCAAAGGGACAACTTCTCTTGTGGTGCTATTGATGATTTCTGCATTGCCAGCACTGATCACTGCCCAGGTCACTCGTCGAAGTTGATGCAGGTTCCATAGGGCCATTGTCAGGACTGGGAGGGTCAGGACAGACAACAGCTGGAGTATCACCATCTGCAATTGTTAGAGAACACAAGAGCTTCTCAAGGGTTGGTTGCCGTTGGGGATGGTTAATAATTATCTTTCGGCTTTTCTCTTTTAAACACAAGCCTAGGCCACCATAGCCATTTTTCTTCCTTGTTGGTTAGCTTATCCTTGGATATCCTCCTGTATAGAGGAGATAGGTAAAAACTTAAGATTCCTGGCAGGAATCCAAATGCGGGCTGTCTCCCCTATGGGAAAAACGCATCCAAATCCCCTGCCCATGGAAACTAGGGGGTCAGGTCCTCTTCATTGTTGTGTCAGGGAGTCCTTCCACCTGACTTTTATTTGGGGCTTAGGGAATAGTTTTCCCCAGTGCTTCTGAAATCTGGATTCAGTTGCCCCTTTTGAAAATTTTAAAATGTTAATGGTAAACAAAGCTATCTGTAACTGTATATGGGGATTAACTCAGAATACAAACTAAAGGGTTTTTGAATGTCCTGAAGGGCCATAATTATGGCCAGCACTTCTTTATATTGTGCTGACCATTGACAAGGTGGGAATCTTTGTTGTCTGGCACTTCAAAGGCTGCATACACAGAGCCTGCTTTACCTCCATCAGTAAAAACATGGAGGACGCCAGGAATAGGCGTAGCAGAAAATAGAGATGGCATTTTGAGGGGAAGTCACCATCACATGACAGTCTATTTGAATGGCTCATAATGGCAGTCAATTTGGCCTAGAAACCCCTCTAAGAAGAGAGCAAGATGAGCATTGGCTCGAGTGAGCCATTCAACGTCTGCCATCGGAAAAGGAAAAATAATGGAGTGAGGGTCAAGGCAATAATGCCTTTGGGCTTGGGTCCTTCCCTTGACCATAGCATGTGCAAGTTGGTCTGCTTGAGAGTACACCCAAGGTGTGCCCCCCAGGGGAGTGTGAACCCACTCTAATGGCTCCCCCTTTTGAATTAAAACTGCAGAAATCAATGTAACACCTGCAAACAACCAAAGGAAAATGGGCTCAAAAATAGAATACCCCTTCAGGTAAACTTCATCCAGGGCTTTTTGGAACTGCAAAAATATTGCCCAATGGCTGTCTGAAATTATCGTAACGTCCTGGGGCATTCTGTCTTTTTTTTGTAGAGCAAATAAGGAGGAAGAGGAGCCAATCACTGTCAAGGTCACACCCTCTCATGCACCTAAGTTTCCACGGTTTGGTTACGCACTGAACATAAAGCAAATCAGGCTCTGCCCACTCAACTCCCTATCAGCACCATCTTTGCTGCCCATGTGCTCTACAACATGTGAGTACTGATTCTTGGATCTTTCCCATTTCCTCCAATTCCTCAATGTTATTCTAATTGTCACACTTCATGAACTCTTAATTAAAAATTTTTGTTGTGACATACGTCTTGCCTATCATTTCCTATGAGAATCATGCATGAACTAAACTCTTCCCTAGGGCTGAATTCAAGCACCTCATAACATTTATAGACATGTTAAATATACGATTTATACTACATCTATATATTCAGTCTATATTGTGTTTGTTGGAGCGATTCATTATGTTTTATTATTGATTTATTGGTTTAGCATTTATTTTACGGACTGTGAGTGCACCCATAACATTTATTACATTTATTCCAATCTATTCCATAGCATGTAACTTTGCAGACATATTATGAACTTGCACAGAAAAGGAAAACACATGTCACACTTGAAATCTTACACCAGGAAGAAATTTTTGGCAATGATGGGACCTGATCTGAAAGCCTGAGTGGCCCAATTCTTGAATGGGTGAGTGTCACCACCACAGCCTCTAGCCCATTCAGCTGCCAAGTCAATCCCAAAACCTGGGATCAATCCCCTGTTTGACCAAAATCGCAGTAACTTTCTATGACTATAGTGGTACATAAATAAATATAAATTTAGATATTTAGGTACTGCTAGAGGTGTCTATCTAATATTCAGTGACATATACTACGTTCCTAACAATTCTCATGTATTTAGTGAGGATTCCATTTAATCAATAATAATTTTAATGCATAATAAACTATGAATTAAAATCAATCTGTGTCCTGTGATTATTGGGTCTAATTTTATGCTAGACTCATTTTGAGGGACTACTTATCCAACCATGACATTGATCACATTTCTCTGGTATTCCTATGGACAGGCAATAGTTTCTTAGGCTCTCTAGCCCCTTTTAAGTGGCATGATCTGGATTCGAACTCAGGGTCTAGCGTCTAGGTTGGCCTATGGCTTCACTGACAGCCCGCCAGCCTTCAGCAATGCCAGGTGACCTACAGGTTGCAGCCATGTCATTCAGACCCAGGATGGTCACCGTGCAAGAAAGAAAGATAGAAACTGCTGACCTTCTGCGGTTTGTGGCTTTTTATTGGTGGTGTTTTCATTTTGTTTTCCTGGTAGTCACCGAGGCCTAGGACCCAGGATGGGCTGTGGATGGGGCCTGAACTCTGGTCATGTGAACTCTCCCTCAGCTTTTCAGCTCAGGGCTAGTGCTGTACCATTTGAAATACAGCTCCATTCCCGGCTTTTTCTGATCCTGTGGTGCTGAGGAATAGAACCCAGGGCTCATGCATGCAAGGGTGATGGAAACTGAGGCAGGATTGCCACGACCTGAGTTAAAGCCCCGTGCATGGCAAAAACTAAATTAATTAATTAATAATTTTACTGAAGCTCCCTGTCTTGGATTTTGTGCCATTTTGTTGTTTGCCAGGCAGGGATGCATCTTGAGATCTGGGTAACTCTGATGCACTGAGGGGGATAGAGGAAAAGAAAGCTCTCCTCCCTTGAAGACAAGCAATTCAGGCCTGTTCCCTAGGACTGAATTCAAGCCCCAGCCCTGGAGAACATAACATTTATAGACATGTTTATTATATGATTTATACTTACATCCATATATTCAGTTTATATCGTGTTTGATGGAATGATTCATTATATTTTATTATTTATTTATTTACTTACCATTTATTTATGGACTGACTGTGAGTGCACCTATAATATTTATTACATTCATTCAAATCTATTCCATAGCATGGAGCTTTGCAGAAATATTATATACATAATACTTGACACCCAGCACTTGCACAGAAAAGGAAAACAGGTATCACCCTTGGAATCTTTCTCTAGGAAGACATTTTTAGCAATGCTGGGGCCTGAACTGAGGAACTAGCAGGCACAATTCATGATTGGGTGAATGTCAGCATGGCAGCCTCTAGCACATTCAGATGCCAGGTGGAACCCAGGACCTGGGATCGAGACTCAGGTTTGGCCAAAATAGCAATACTTTTCTATGCAGACGGTGGTATAAAAATAAATATATATTTAGAAATTTAGATACTTCCAATGATATCTACCTAGTAGTATTCAATGACATATACTACCTTCCTAGTGATTCACAGGTATGTAGTGAGAATTCTATTTAATCAATAGTATTCTTTTAGGGGCTGGGAAAGTGGCTCACTGAGAGAGTGCTTGTCTTGCATGCATGAGCCCTGGGTTCAATTCCTCAGCACCACAGGATCAGAAAAAGCCGGGAATGGTGCTGTATTTCAAATGGTACAGCACTAGCCCTGAGCTGAAAAGCTGAGGGAGAGTTCCCATGACCAGAGTTCAGGCCCCACTACTGACAAAACACACACACACACACACACACACACACACACACACACACACACACACACACACACGTATTCTTTTAATGCATAATGCATAATGTGAATTAAATTCAATCCACATCTTGTGAATACTGGGTTTAATTTTATGTTAGACTGATTGACAAATTACTCATCCAACCATGACATTGATGACATTCCTCTGGGGTTCCTATGAACAGGCAATAGTTTATTAGGCTCTCCAGCCCTTTCTAAGTGCCATGACTGGGATTCAAACACCTAGGTGTCCAGATTGGCCTATGGGTTCGCTGGCAGCCTGCCAGCCTTCAGCAATGCCAGGTGACCTACAGGTTGTAGCTGTGTCATTTGGACCCGTTATGGTCTCCATGCAAGGAAAGAAAACAGAGAAACCACCAACTCTCTGCAATTAATGCCTATTTTTCAGTGCTGTTTTCAATTTGTTTTCCTGTCAGCCCCTGAAGCCTCAGATCCCAGGATGGTCTGTGGGCCCTGAAGCTTCAACATCCCAGCTTAGGGTGATGGAGGCTGAGGCAGAGTTGCTAGGACCTAAGTTCAAGCCCCATGCCTGGCAAAATAAATGAATAAATAAATAAAATATAATAAATTTTAATAAAGTATATAAAAAATAAAATACATCTTTTTAAAATTCAAAAATATCAAAAATACTAAAGGAGATCCCTGGCTTGGAATTTGTGTCCGTTTTTTTCTGCCAGGCCTGGGATTTGAACTCAGAGTCTGGGAATCTCTAATGCACTGTGGAGAATGGGGAAACTCACCCTCTTTGAATACAAGCAATTCAGGCCTGTTCCCTAGGTCTGAATTCAATCCCCAGCCCTGTTAAGTAATATTCATCCACACTTGAAAAAAATGATTAATATCTACATACTTATGTTTACTGTATATTGCTTTGAGGGTATTTAGTTTTGTATTAGTCATTCATTATATTTATTGACTATTACTACACTTATAACACGTATTAAATTTATTACGTATTATTAGAACTATACAGATTTGCATATGTATTATATATCTTACTTCAGACCCAGGACATTCACCGAAATTCTATATTAGATGATCCCATGCTTAGAAAAACAGAAAGAATACACCAAGCAAAGTCTAATTTATTCCTAGGTACCCCATTGGCTCACATCTGTAATCCTAGCTACTCAGGAGGCTGAGAAATGGACGATGAAATTTCAAAGCCAATGAAGGCAGAAAATCCTGGGAGAAATCATCTCCAATTAACTGGCAAAAACCCCGGCTACAGGTATGGCTGAAGTGGTAGAAAATCAGCTATGAACAACCAAGCCAAGAAAGAGCAAGCTGAGTTCAAGTTCATGGAGTGGGAGAGGGGGATAAAAGGGAGAGAAATCCTCCAAAAACAGAACAAAACAACAATAGAAAAATCCCACATAATTTATGGTACCAACCAAACTGGAAAAAAATAATGAAGCTTGTGCAGTTGCATAACTTTACATGAGCACATATGCTCTTAGGTACACTTCAAATCTACGTTTTTAATAATAGATGTATATATATTAATAACAGATATATATATATAAATAAACTTTAAATAAACTAAAAAGCAGCCAATGAATAAATACTTCTGAATTAGTGCCTTAAACATGGCATTATAAATTATTTATACTAAAAGTATATTCCAGGTTTCTTTTCTAAGAATCAATCTTTAAGAAGTTTGTTCACGTGCCTGACACGGTGGCTCATGCTTATAATCCTAGCTAATCAGGAGGCTGAGATTTGAGGATGGTGGTTCAAAGCCAGCCTGGACAGGAAAGTCTGTGAAACTCTTATCTACAATAAACCACTAGAAAACCGGAAGTACCTTACTTCACTTAATATAATTTTTTCCAAGCCTTTCCATTTCCTAACAAATGGGGAAATGTCATTCTTTGTGATGGAGGCATAGAATTCCATTGTGTATATATACCACATTTTCTTGATCCATTCATCTACTGAGGGGCTTCTGGGTTGGTTACATATCTTAGCTATGGTAAATAATGCTGCAATAAACATAGTTGTGCTGGTAGCTTTAGTGTGGTCTTGTTTGTATACATTTGGGTAAATGCCCAAAAGTGGGATTGCTGGATCATAGGGGAGATCTATGTGAAGTCTTTTGAGGAACCTCCATACTGCTTTCCAAAGTGGTTGAACAAGTTTACATTCCCACCAACAATGAAGTAAGGTTCCTTTCTGTCCACATCCCCTCCAGGATCTGTTGTTGTTAGAGTTCTTGATTTTTGCTGTTCTAACTGGAGTGAGGTGATATCTCAATGTTGTTTTGATTTGCATTTCTTTTATGGCTATGGATGTTGAACATTTCTTCATGTGTCTATTGGCCATCCTTCTTTCTTCTTCAGAGAAGCTTCTCTTTAAGTCTTTCGCCCACTTATTTATTGGGCAGTTGTTTCTTTGAGGATTTGTTGTTGGGTGGTTTAATTTTTTGAGTTCCAAGTATATTTCAGTGAAGTAAGCCAGGCCCAAAGAAACATAGGTCCCATGGTTTCCCTTATTTGCAATATCTAGTATAGGTATGAGTAAAGGGGAAAAGGTCAGATAATGTGATGTTAGGAAAACGAACCCTCAAATATGTATTTTAATGTTTTCGTTTCTTTCATGCATGTGTTTCTAACGCATTTATAAGATTATTTCTTTGTTGCTTTGTATGTCCCTCCCCCACAGTGTAACCCCCGCTTTCACTTTATTTGATATCAGTATAACATGTGGAGGAGATGGGGACAACCAAGTCGTTTAAGGATTCAGGTGGACCTGTTACAACAAGGAGAATTACAAAATGTCATGTCAAAACCAGCTTTACAATGTCTGTGTGTGGGGGGTAGGGGGTTATGATTGGGTGGGGGGGAGGGGGGAGGCTTGGAAGGGAGGTGAAGGGTAAACAAAGGAGGAGGCTACAATGCTTGGTAAGAAATGTATGCATTATCCTGCCAATGTAATTTTAACCCCTCTGTACAGTATGCTCTCAAATAAAATAAAATTAAATTTAAAAAAATACCTCACATTTTTTAGTTATTCACCATAGAACTTGAATTAAATAATAAGAACATTCTGTGGTGTTTAGTTCTTTTTTGAATTGGGGATTATATGTTATAAGGTTATGTACATGTAATATTAGACACTGTAAAAATAAATCTTTGGCACTCAAAAAAAACCGGTAGTAGCATTGTGACTTAAGCAATAGATTAATCATATTGAGCTGAAGAGTGCAGGGATAACCCCTGAGTTCAGGCTCACGACCAAAAAAAAATTTTTGTTTATACAGATCATAAAATTCTAACACTTTGAGCTTTAGGAAACATTTATTCCAGAGTCTTATGCTCTTCAGGCAAATACTCCACTACTGATTACATCCAACTCCCAATGGTTTTGTTTTTCATTTTACAATCTACTTTATTCCCAAAATGCTTACAAGTACCTGCTGTCCTCACAAAAGTGAGTTTTTATTCAGAAACCCAACTTTTTGTGCTATGACTCCCCTAGTGTATTTTGTTGTAGGCACTGAGGCAAACTAAAATTACACAAATGTAGAGAGTTTATAATTATAGAAATAACTCTAAATATAAATAAAATCAACTGTCCCAACCTTCTAGGGAGAAATGGTGTTCTTATTTTCATGTTCACTCTTCATGGAAGATGGTCAAAATAGAAACACCAATGTGCTATGCTGAAATGTAAAAGTTTAAACCCCTTTTTTGAAAAAGTCTAGTGTTATAAAATCAAAATGTATCAAATAAAGGCGAAGTGAACTTAAAAAATATTTAAAATGAGAATGAAGCTCCCTTGCTTGGAATGTGTGGCATTTTTTTTGTCTGCAAGGCCTGGGATTTGAACACCGGGTCTGGGTAACTCTGTTGCACTCTGAGGGAAGGGGAAGCTCATCGTGCTTGAAGACCAGAAAGTCAGGCCTGTTCCATAGGCCTGAATTCAAGGCCTATCCCGGGAAAGCATACTTCTTACATACATTTTAAAGATAGGATTGAACTTCCATACAGATGTCAGATTATATTATGTTTGGGGTGGTTATTCATTGAATTTTTTTGTTTTATTCATTTATTTACCGTTTATTTTATTGACTGTGATGACACCTAACAATGTATTATATTGTTTGCATGCTATCACATCGCATGTAGATTTGTAGATGTCTTCTCAATCATGCCTGACACCCAGGACTCTCCCGGAAATGGAAAACAGATTGCCTTCTTAATCCAAGATTAAATTTTTGGCAGTGCTAGGATCTGTACTCAGCGACATGCAGTCCCAATTCATGAATGGGTGAGTGTGAGCACGGCAGCCTCTAGCCAATGAAGCTGTCAAGTGCTTCCCAGGTGATGAGATCTTGCCCCAGGATTGTACAAAACAGCTATACATGGATAGGCAGACAGTGGTTTACAAATAAATATATAATGGTAAAAAGATCCATAGATGCCTATCTATGATTGAATGACATATACTACGTTCCTACTAACTCTTAGGTATTTATTATACCACAATTAAGGGAATAGCATTCTTTTTCATGATTAATAAAGTATTAATTGAGATCGATCAGTGTCCTGGGATTATTGCATCCAATTTTAGACTCGACCGATGCACAAACTTCTCTTTCAATAGGTATTCCTATCATAGGAATGAGTCTCTTTTTTTTTTTTTTTTTTTTTTTTTTTTTTTGGTCAGTCGTGGGGCCTGAAGTCTGGGCTTGGGCGCTTTCCCTAAGCTCTTCAGCTCACTTGAGCTACAGCACCACTTCCGGTTTTCTGGTGGTCTATTGGAGATAGGAGTCTCATGGTCTCTCTTGCCGGGGCTGGCTTTGAACCGAGATCCTCAGATCTCAGCCTCCTGAGCAGCTAAGATTACAGGTGTCAGCCACCAGCACCCGGCAGGAATGAGTCTCTTGTGATCTCCTGCCATTGGTAGATGTCATGACCGTGATTTGAAGCCAGGGCCTATGTTGACAGGTTGTCCTATGGTTTCCTTGATAGCACGCCAGCCTTCAGATATGGCAGGTCAGATCCATTTTGCAGCCGTCTGATTCAGACCCAGGATGGTCACTGTGCAAAGAGAAAAACATAAAACCCCCTAGCCCTCTGCATCTCCCCAATTTTCGTTCTATCCCACTTTATTTTCCTCATGCAAGCCCTCTGGGCCATGGATTCCAGGATTGGGTATGGGTCCCGAGCAGCACCTAGCCTAGGGTGATCGAAGCTGAGGCAGAGTTGCCAAGACCTCAGTTCAAGCCCCATGGTTGGCCAAAAAAAAAAAAAAAAAAAAAAAAAAGAAAAGGAAAGAAAATAATTAATTAATTAATTAACTAACTAAATTTTTTAAAAAAAAGCTCCCTGATTTGGAATTTCTGTCAGTTTTCTTTCCTAGCCCGGGATTTGACCTCAGGATCTTGGTAAATCTGTAGCAATGTGAGGGAAAGTGCAGATTTGCACTACTGGAATTCAAACCCCATGCCAAGCCAAAACTAAAAATAAGTCACTCAGCTTGGCAGGGGGAGTAGTTTTGGAGATGGGAGGGAAGGGATGGTAGGGGGAAAACAAAGGAGGAGGCAACAATGCTCAATAGGAAATATACTGATGACCTTGCTCAAGTAACTGTGACCCCTCCATACAACATTTTTACAATAAAAAAACATACAAAAAAGAGAAACAATGTAGTTTTCAGAGAAGCACTTTGGGAGTAAGGGAAGGACATCTGAATAGCTGTACAAAATTCTACACTGCTTTTTTTAATGTTCAGTATGTAACTGAATAAACATAACTGCTTTCCTTAAAAAATTAAGTCACTATCTTGGAACTGGGCCAATATTTTTACCATTGGTGGGATTTGATCTCACCGTCCAAGTAACTCTTTTGTACCATGGGTGAAGGTTAAGCTTACTGTCCTTGACAAAATGAAATTCAGGCTAGAGTTCCCATGGCCTGAATGGAGGCCCTGTAATGGAAAAGACATTTCTACCCATATGTAATATAGGATATATACTTACAGAATTATGTTTGTTACATATTATGATTTTCATTATTGATTTTGTATTTATTTTATTTTTGATTCATTCATTTATTGTGTATTTTATTTAGAGTTATCATACACATATTTATTACATTTCGCACATCTATTATAAAATTACACAATAATTTAGGACATTGACTCATTTTTCATTAAAACTTTTTGTGTTGAAACATGATACATAATTAAATGGAGGCATTTGTAATAGTCTTCACAAGTTTAGAGTCTCTCTCAAGTATGAACTTTGTCTTATTTATCTTTGAACACCTTCCTATAGGGATTTCTTCAATGATTTATACTCAGAAGCCTTTTTTTTTGGACAGACAAGTTGTGGGATAAGATTGTAAGCACGAGCCTAGAAATGTGGCTTAGTGGTAAAGAGCTGGCTCAACATGCATGATTACCAGAGTTTGCATATTCAGTGCCACATACTCAGAAAAAGCCAGAAGCAGTGGAGTGGCTCAAATGGCAGAGTGCTAGCCTTGAAAAAAATAAGCCCCAGGACTGTCATAAACAATTGGCCAGATGTGGGTGGCTCACACCTGGAACCCCCAGCTTCTCCTAAATCTTGTGGCTATAAACCCTAAATTACCCAACTATTAATTTCATTTATTTTTTTTTCAATATGATTGTTGTTCTGTACAAATCTGAGCTTATATTCACCTCTTGCATCTACCTCTTGGCATGAGCAAAGCCTGGGCCAATTCTACCTTAAATGCAAGAGGTTAGCCAAAGAATAGCCTGCAGTATTCCTCCCGAGGAGTCAGGACAAGTAGTTGAGTGCCTGAAAGAAGCAATGCATTCCTGACATGAGAAGGGGTGAGAGAGATAACAGCCTAGAGAGTAAACTGGCAGTCACAACATTTAACAACTTCTCCTTTGGGGAAAATGAACTCCTGCAAAGTGGCAGTGAGATAACTTACCTAGTCAATATTCTTATGTGAAGGAAGTTGTCATGTCTCACTACACTACTCCCTTGTAGTCAAAGAGAGGGTCATTCTTTTATGTCCTCGTTAGGCCCAGGCTCAGTTTATGTCCATCTTAGATTTTGCTCAGACTCTAATCCTACCAGAAAGTCCCTGAAGAGGAGGAAAGTGTGATCTCTTGGCTTCTGACTGGTCCTTTGGGACCTGAGGCCACTTTTAGTTTTCAACCTGTTCCTTCTGACAATGGGAAAGCTCATTCTCTGAATTGCGCCCTAGTATCAAATCTCTTCAGAGAAAGTCAAGGAATGACCGATTCTACCTGAGGGAGTTAGTTTCTCCATTTCCCAAGAGACCAAATGATATCTGATTCTGAGACCCAGGTGGAAGTCCTTCACCAGATCCTCCAAGTTGGGGAGGATGTTAGCTCAGACTCCAAGCCATCCTCATATTTCTCCAGCTCTTTCTCATGAACCAAAAGGTTACAAGAGTTTAGTTCAGAACCAAGGAGAAATGAGAGTAGCAGAAGGACCATTGGCAGGGTGAGGAATTAGAAACTTTGTATGAAAAAAAGGGCTCAGAAAATCTAGGATCACTCACATCATTTCGGAATCACATCATAAGATTTGGGAATAAAAGTATTAAATTACTACCTAAATTAGTAACTCCACTACTCTACATTACAAGTGTTCTGTCAAAAGTTACCTGTCCTAGCTCTATTTTAATCAGAAAAATGGAGCACATTCTTTCCTCACTAAGTTCTACTGAGTATCTTTTTTTTTTTTATTTAACTTTATTTTATTTGAGAACATACCGTGCAGAGGGGCTACAATTACATGGGCAGGATAATGCATACATTTCTTACCAAGCATTGCAGCCTCCTCCTTTGTTTACCCTGCACCTCCCTTCCCAGCCTCCCCCCTCCCCCCACCCAATTATACCCCCCTCCCCCGCCCACACCGACATTGTAAAGTTGGTTTTGACATGACATTTTGTACTTCTCATTGTTGCAACAGATGGGGACAAACAAGTCGTCTACTGAGTATCTTTATCCATACCCCAGGTTGTTCTTACTCTCTACTTCTCTGTTACTTTTCTTTGTTGGATTCAATCAATGACACTTGAAAGTGTTAGCATATTCAGACATGTAATTACACTGCCTTCTAATCCATTTGTTATAAAGTAAAACAAATTATGGGGAAACGTATAACTATGGTACATTTTCTTCCAAGGCATATTTATTTGATTTTTTAAAGTATTATTTTAATAGTTTCATTGATAAAACTTGAGGAAAATGTTTTACTATTAGCAGTAATTAGTTGCAATTTTTTGTATTTTTCCATGTCTGTGTATTTGTTAAGCTTCTAACATCGAATTTTCCCCCAACTGTTGCCTTCTTAAAATTGCTTCAAATTATATACTATATATGATGGTATTCTATGTGTTCATTGATATATTTAAATTTTGATCTAATATCCACATATTATAGGATATCTTCAACCTATTGTAACTGGTCTGAAAATCAATATGGACGTTCCTCATTAAAGCAAAAACACAATGCCACAAAATCCAGTGAAATTAGGATTAGTTATATATTCAAAATATTTAACAATGATACAGTAGAAACATTCACTTCTCATATACCAGAGCATGTTTATAGCTATGAAGAGCACATTTTCTTCATTCGCTCTTTCTGGTGCATCTAGGTTGATTACACAGCTTGGTTGCTATAGAATATTGCGGCCATGAACATGGAAGTTCATGTTGATTTATATTCCTTCATTATGTATCCAATTGTGGTAAAGGTCATCAACATATCTGACTTTTCGGTATTGTATAAACTTCCATTAAGATATTCCAATGGGTTGCACTAGTTTACAATGCCACAAAACCAAATATAGTTCCTGATTTATTTCAACCTATCCAGCAGTTTATTTATTTGAGTGGTAATAGCTATTCTGCTATGTAAGATAGGATCTCATCGACTTTCCTCTTTATTTTACTTCGTCTTCGCTATGTGGATATGAATTTCAAACATTTCTTTTATTTATAAAACACTTATGTTTGTACTTCATTCCTGATCAGTGTCTTTCTTTTTCTTTTGGTATTTCATCAATTTTTAAGATTTATAATTTTTAATTTTTTCCCATTACAAATACTCACTTTAGTTAGGAAAAAGATTTTCTTTCATTACAGTGGTGCACAATTAACTAAAAACAAGAGATTGTACATTTATATCACTGGATGTTTTTGTTTGTATTTAAAACCAGGAAATTGTTTCAATAAAGAAGCTGAACTTCTTTCACTGATATTCTGAAAGTATAGTATCTCATATTGGCCTAAACTAATCTCTGAATTAACAGTCACAGCATGGACCACCACAGTCTGGGCTAAGTAAAAACACTAACACAGCAAAAACTGGATTTAAAGAGAGCAAAAGGCTTCAAAAAAGTTAGAAACAAGGCATCACCTTCATGAAGCAAATGTGGAAGTTCACAAGAAGACCTTAGGAATCTGAATATCAAGAAGATCAAAGGATAAAAATTATTTAGAAGGACAACTTTAGAACTCCAGATTTGGGAGGTGGGACAAACAATAGATACCCAAACTCAATGCTGAAGGGAAGGAGTGTTTTACTCCAAAGCTCATCTGTGTCTGACTCTCTCACACCACACACACACACACACACACACACACACACACACACACACACATCTAGTGAGAGGCCTTTGCTAAAGTACAGGCATTCTGGACTTAGACTCCGAATAATCAGAAAGTATCCCTTGTGAAGACCTTTATTGAAAGTACCCATTGTAAGTAGATTTTACTGAAAGTTAGAACTCAGGTTCCTGGAAAAACTGTGAAATGTCATAATAATGTTCTGCCCATAATTCCCCTAGCAATAGCCATCAGCGGATGAAGGGAAGTACCTAAAGTTACAGATTTTTTTAAATTTTTAAATTTTTTTAACTTTTAATTGTGAAAATACTGTACAGAGGGGTTACAATTACATGGGCAAATAATGATTACATTTCCTATCAAACATTGTAGCGTCCTCCTTTGTTTCCCCCTCCCATCTCTTCCCATCCTCCCCCCGCCCCCCCATTGAATCTTCCTCCCCCTCGCCCCCACCAAAGTTGTAAAGTTCATTTTTCTCCATAAGAACTTGTACATCTCATTGTTGCAATGTGTCCACCTGTATCCCTATTTAAATGATTTGTTTTTTCCCTTCTCCTCCACAAATTATTGCTTATTGCTTAGCCTGCACTTGCTAACCAATAAGATTGTTATAAGATTACCCATTTAACTGAAGGGTCGGGGCTCTCAACTCTGACACACTGCAATGGTGACAGTTGTGATTCCAGGCTCAAGCTTGCAATAAATGACTCTAATGTGGTCGCATGAGAACTGGCTCCTTGGTGGTCTTGGGGATCCTTATCTAAGCACAAGACTAGTGTACACAGAGAACCCCAGGGGCAGCTGTATCTGGGACATTGAAGCTTTTTTTCCTCTTCTTTTTAGATAATCAAACATGATGTTGCAGTTGGCTCCACAGCTGCTCCACACCTGAGCAAGAGGAAGGAAAGGGTGCCTTAGACTGCAGGATGGCCTTGTGTACCCCTAGTTTTCTGTGCAAGAATGCAATTCGTGGTCCCCTAGGCAAGGGTGGCCAAGCTGAAATGGGGGTATGCTTTGCCTAGAGGATGGCACCCTGTGAGCCCTGCATGCATGGTGAAGCAGCCTGGAAAGCCCTGTGAGCATCTCCGGGATGGCCTCTCAGTGGCTTGGAGAAGTTGACTCCTGTAGTTGGACAAGGCAGGAAGCAGGAGGAGAGCAAGAATCCAGAAGATGGGAGAGGCACAGAAGCAAATGCACCTCTTCCTTGAGACTCCTCGGCCATTCTAAGGAGGTTCACAACCCACACGTGGCGGCCACTGCACAAGTCCCTAGAGGCCCTACTTGTTTAGGGAGCAATGCCTGGTCCTGATGGTCCTGATCCAGAGCTGGAACTTTCCAAGTGGCCCTGAGCTTGGCTGGGCTGGAGCAGAGCCTACCAAATATGCTTCCTCTGTCCTGCAGTGTATAGCCTCCTAGCAGCTGCCCAGGCTACAGCACCCACAACAGGCCACCTCCTTTGGGCAGGCTGAGGCTGTGCTGACAATTCCTGGTGCCTGCTTCAAGGCAAGAGCCAGGCCTAGCCCACAGCAGAGCTGGCCCTCACTTCCAAGGGCATTGAGAGAAGCATGACAACCACAGGCCCAGCCTTGCTGTCCTCACTGCCCCTAGAGGTTACCTATAAGTCCCTGCCTTTGTTCTTGAAATTCTTCAGCCATTGGTTGTCTCATTTTTTACTATCTGTTTGGGTGGGACTCGAGGCTTCTTCCTCTCCTCACCAAGCAAACAGGCCCTAGCAAATCCACCCCAAATTCCACACCTCACAGACACTCCCCAGAACCCAGCTGCCTTTAGGGCTGCTGCATGAGCTGTTGGCCAACTGCCTCTTCCTCCCTTCATAGCCTCCTTCAGGGCCTCCCCACCATCCTCTCCTCACCACCCTCAGCCTCAACCAAAGCTTGGCTTCTCCTGTGGCCTCCTTCCTCTCCACACAGCCCCCATCCCCAACCCCAGCAGGGCTACTGCTGTAGGGAAGAGAACTCTGGGCCTGGCACAGCAGAATCAAAGATGTCACAGTGTGCAGCCTGCTGGGAATTGGAGTCAGCATAGGTCTCTGATCACTGTCTTTCACTTCATCTACACATGTATTAATTGTATGAATTTGGTATTTAATATTATATCTCATAATTTCTTATTAAGCCTTTGCAGAATAGCTGGTAGAAATATAGTCCCAAATTTGTATTTTCTCTTGTTTAATTCTTTCGAGACTGAGAGATATTTTAAGTAGACATAACCATCATAAATTCTCATTTACATAACTGAGTTTTATTCAGAAAATATTTGCTTATGCATCTGTTATCAATTATTTACAAGACTAGAAACATTTAAAGTTCCAAATATTATAGGAAGATCTTTGATACATGTAGGTTGAGCTGTTTCATACATTCGTGTGTGTGTGTGTGTGTGTGTGTGTGTGTGTGTGTGTGTGCGTGTGCGTGTGTGCGTGTGTGTGTGTGTGTGTGTGTGTGTGTATGTGCGTTTGTGTGCAGGGGTGTTATATGTATCATTGAAATCAAGGACAAGTAATTTTTTCCTTTTACTGAGATATGAATTATGGTGTTTCTTTGTTGGTGGTAGGCTCTGATTTCTTGCTTTTGTTTGATGTGCACATTCCAGCTCAATTTTTCAATTAAACCTTCTTATTTAATATTGAGCATATAGTGCTCTGATATTGCTTTGTCTTTAGTTTGTCATCTAGGATCTTCTTTTCCTCTTTAACTATTAACATTCAATATAAATTTTACCTCCTGACTGTTTTTCCCCTTTAATTTGCATTTTCAAATAAGAATAATAAGACCTTTGATCTCTGTATTCATGAAGAAAAACTATTTTGAATTGTCTGTTTAATGTAATAATACCTGGACACATTTGTTAGCAACAAGATCTTAAAATTTCTTTTGTAGTTTTAGTTTAAAATACCCTCCTCTATGTGTTTAGTATGGGGAGACAAACACTTCCTAGTATCAATGATAACAGTTTTATTTATTCAAATATCAGTTAATTCATAATTTTGAATATGTCTAGTGGCAAATGTATACATTTGCTGAATAGATTTGGTTTATAGACCCGTGCACAAACATACCACTCATAGGGGCTGAGAAAGTGGATCAGTTGTAGACACTCATAAGGGCTGAGAAGGTGCATCACTTGTAGACAGCTTGCCTTAAATGCACGAGATCCTGGGTTTGATTCCTCAGCACCACCTAAGCAGAAAAAGATAGAAGTGGTACTGTGGCTCAAGTGGTAGAGCACTAGTCTTGAGCTGAGGAGCTGAGGAATGGCATCAAGGCCCAGAGTTCACCACCGCCGACAAATTAAATCAATAAATAAAACTCATACTCAAGGACATTAATTTCAAAGATTAATTACCATTTTAGTTAAGGGCAGAGTGCCAAGATATAGCAAAGCTTTAAGAAGAATTCAACACCTGACAAGTAAAAATTTAGCTATTACAACAACATATATAATCACCACTCAAAGAGAAAGAGGCACTAAGAATGAAATACTTTTTATAACATTTCTTAAGAGATTCAGGCTCTACATTAATTATCATATAATGTGACCTTCAAAAACTCCAGGTGAGCCTGAGTCTTAAGGGCCTCTCCCAAAAATTGGAAGAGAGAATAATCAGCCTGGATTTTTCAAAGGGTTTTTGTTAAGGTAGTGTACATACAAATCACCATTTTATAAGTCGCTACAGAGTTCACTTCTTGTTCGACAATCTCATCACTTTGTTCTCTCTCTGATTTTCCCTCCTGTCCCTGTCCACAAGAGGTATAGCTCATTATGAATATAATATCTACAGAGTACAACTGCTGCATTTATTTCTCTGTTCTCCTTGAATTTCTGTTGCTCCTTCACTGTCCATAAAAAGATAAACAAGAACAGAAAAATCCCTCTTGTTTCCAATTCCTGGAATTCATTTAAATATAAATACCAGTAGTTTTATGAGAGTGTCAGACTCTGTCCACACATCCTGAACACTTATACTTCCTGCACCCAGTCATAACTCCAACTGGATTCTTAGGTCCACAAAGTAATTCTTTTCACTTTCCACACAGGAAGAACCTGAGTGTCAGAAAGATTAAGTAATTTACTGGAAATACTGAGCTGAGCATAGTGGCTCAGATCTGAAGATCATAGTTTGAAACTAACTCATTTTGACATATCCATTACATGTTTATCTCCAGTTTAAGGCCACCTGGACATCAAAGTAACCCATCTTAGCTACAAGAGTCTGGCTATCCTGAGCCACAGAGAGAAGTTGGAAGAGCATCAGCAAATGCTCTTGCCCAATTTCTAGGGAGTGGCTTGGTGCCAGCTTAGTAAGGTATAGCTACACCAGTGAAGGGGAGTAAAACAGAAGTGTTTATAAATAAAAGCACTGGTCTGAAGCCTCAAAATAAGAACCCCAGTCTGTGTGGACCAAAAAGTCTCTAGCATGAGGTTCTTTTTAAATTAACAAGCACAATTTTAGATTTTTTCAGAGTGGGATGGTGTATAGTTACAGGCAATGTCTGCTATGTCAGGTAATCCAGTCTGCTCTTTCACATGTTACCCAATAGCCAGATTTCAACACAAATGACTTCAATGAGATTGTTCAAATTATACTGTGACTTTTACCTCTCATGAATCAAAATTCTGTCAAATGATTTCTGAATTCCAGATGTTCACACACGTTTCTCATGATATTTTCTACTATATTGTCTTTATTATTGATGTTCATATCACTTTTTTGTTGTTGTCTTTTGTGTACTTGCTATTTTTAGGGCTTGAACTCAATGTTTAATGGTCTCTGTTGTATTCTTTGCTAATGGCTTATGACAAGCTATTCCTTGAGCCACATCCTCAACTTCTGCTTCCTGCTAGATAATTAGAGATAAGTTTTCACATTTTTGTCTGTTTGGACTGATATTGAATTAAAATATTCAGGTCTTAGCCTCCTAAGTTTCTATGATTCTACACATGAACAGCTAACACCAAACTTTCCTATACTGTTATTTTAATTATGTGTTAGAAGAAAGTGGAAGTATATTTGTGTTAAGTGTACAATTTTTAAATACAAGTTTGAATCAACTAGATATGATGTAATTGCTATCAATTTTAAGTTAAATCAATGAATATTACACATTCCAAAGAAATATAATTGAAAAAAATGCATTATCATTTTCTTTAAATAAGTAATGAAACTATGAATTTCTTTCACTTTACAATTCATGTTTTATATAACTTTAATTAGGAGACTTCTGTGACTAAAAGTAAATATATTAATTTTATACTACAAGAGGCAAAGTGATTATAGTTAAGGATAGATATTTCATCAGCCAGAAGATAAGTTTTTGAGCATTCTCACTGTAAAGAAATGTTACATGCAGAAATTAATGGATATGATGTAGCTTGATCATTAAGCAACATATAACTGAATGGGATTGCCACTTCATACTTCATAAATGTGTAAAAAAAATTATGTAGCTAGGGGCCAATGGCTCATGCTTGTAACCCTAACTACTAAGGAGGCTGACAGGTGAGAATCATATTTCAAATCCAGCATAGGCAGGAACGTCCATGAGACATATCTGGACTATGACTTCTCATGTTGGAGAAGAGGAAAGGTCTGAAAAAATTCAAGATTGTTGACTATTCCCCAAGATCATTCTTCTTTATCAGCTATAGCAATGCAAGTAGCTTTGGTTACTCTTAGTATCATGCTTGTTTATATTTAAAAACATTATTTGTTGCTGGGTTATAAGCTGCAAACACTTGAGTATTAATAAAGAATCATTTCCTAGAGAGTAAAGTTGCTGTGTAAACAAACCTAAAATATAAAGACTTAGCATTGTAGAAACTATTTTCAAGCTATATCACAATGTGTAGGTGTAGATTTTGTTTCCCATTGTTCCAGGGGACCCATTCTTGTTACCTTTTTTTCACCATCTAGTGATCCTATAACATCCTGTATCATCCTGGGATTGCTGTATCTTTACTGGATTCTCTAATTTCTGTTGGAAAGTTAGGAAAGATATAAAATGGACTTACTGTTTCTGTTTTACCTTATTTTTTTATTACCTTACAACTGTAAATCAAAGTGACATAAATCATCTTTATAACATTAGAAGACAGATTTCATTTCTATATTCTTACCCTAGCTTTCTACAAAACTTTGGTACTTAGTGATTCCCAAATGTGAAAATGAAGAAAAGGACCTGCTTATTTAAATATTATTTAGAATTTCAAGAATTCATTAATTCAAGGCTCTTAGTAGTATGTATGTCTTACATGTGTACAAACCTGGTGGCAACTTTTTCTTATTCTCAGAAACTAGGACATGTGGTAACCTTGCGGTTGCATTAGGAGAGGCTGTAGTTGAGTTAGTTTACTAAATCAAATCTTCTGTAAAATATTTCTACAAGTTAATTGGCTTGAACAATCCGTATTTATCATTTTGCAGTTCTAATGGACAAAAATCTAAAATAATTCTCACTAGATGAAAATTGAGCCCCCTATAGAACTGAAATATTTTTCAGATGATTCTAGTGGAAAACGCATTTACTTCCTGTTTCGCTTTCCAGAAACTTCAGAATCTGGATTGTTGTCTTCTAATGTAGCATATTTACATCTTTCTGATGGTTCTTACCTAATAATGTCCCTCTCGAACTACAGCTGGGACTTTTGAGTATACTTTCCCCATCTGATAATTATTCAAATTTGTGTTCCTTAGGTAATCAAAGGTGATTAGTTTACAAACATATATAAAATATAAATCTACATTTGATGGATTAGATATTTCGGGACTATAGATATTTTGGGAAGGTATTTTACTGCCTACCACAATGAGTGTGTAAGCATTCTTTCTACTAAAACCTGCTATCTTTTCATTAATTTTGAAAAGGTATTTCTTCAATGAAATATAACTAAAAAAAAATTAGTTCCTGAAAGCCTTTAATCCTGATTAAAACATTGTCATGTACTAGAAATCTTAAATGTCAGAGAGCAGTTCCTGAAGCAGTTCTGGCACTATCACTCTTCGTATATTATGCTTACAATCTCCTCTTTTCAAGAGCATTTGTGTGTTATTATTTTGGAATTATGGTTAATAGTTATTTGACTGATATTTTTAAAGAATGCACCACCAATCCTGGTTCTCTTCTTCTAACTTTTTTATGTCTAATCTATTTCTGAAATAAACACAGCTATTTGAATTACATGAACTGCTTATTGAAATGTGGAGAGGAAAAGAAGAAAAAAATGTCCCTGTGTGTATGTCATGTAGAAAATGTACCTAAACGCTACTTATCTTAACATCATATATTTTTCATTTTGTTTAGATTCAGATAAAATTTAGCCTTTCAACTCACACAATGTTAATGCAGTCTTATTTCATGCCTACCAAAAGCAAACAACAAATTACTATATATTTAATTTTTTTATTTTTAAAATTATTTATTTTAAAACACTATATTTTTAAAAATTAGCCAAAGCAAATGGTTTATTAAATATTTAGAGTTGTGTTCAGACTCTATTGTTGAAACTAGTAAGGGGGAAAAAATCATGTTTTCCTTCTTCCTTGAGCCATTCTGATTTACTTCATCTATTTCTGAAAGAATAAAATTCTGGCTTTGAAGCCTTTTGCTTGATATGCACAATGTCTCATTCTTCCTTTATTAATAGGAGAATTTGGATAAAGGATGAGAATTCTCACTAGAAAAAGGAGCAGAGGAAAAGAGAAGTGAGAAATCTAGATATTTTGTTCTTCCTCATCTCAATCACTAGGTCTGGATAATGATTGTGGGTGTGAGATATAGTGCTCTAGAGTGATTATACACATTTATAGAAAAAGTTATCGCCTCAAGTGACCACATATAGAATGCTTATTTATTTAAAAAATTAATGTAATAAATATAGCATCAAACAGGAAGTGTTATCTGTTTAGTACTTGTTTAGTATTTCTAAAATACTGAATTGCTGTAGGAAACTATCATAAAGGTATACAAGAATGGTAAGAAACTAATATCTTAGTATCATATTCTAATATTAGCTTAGTTCTTCCTGTGTTTGAGTTTTACCTCAATTTCACATGCTATATTCTTTCAGTATATAAGTTGAAAAAAGATTCTCTCTGGAAATATGCTATTTTTATAGCTAAGGGAAAAGAAGTTAACTCTTAAACCCAGACAATGGGATAGAAATCTTCCCCCAGAAATAGCCTTTCACCACTTCTGGTTCATTTTTGTAAGCTGAAGTAAGTCACATGCTCCATCTTGACATTGCAGAGTAGAGGTAAATCTCACCTACAGGAAGCTGATGCAGGACAGATTAATATGCCAAAATATGCAACATGAGATGAAGAGGAAAAAAAATATAATTACAATACGATCAGTCATACATGCCATCACACGCCTCTGCATGAAGGAAGCTACTATGTACCTTTGTTTCTAAAACTACTGAGATATTCAAATCAGATCTTTTATGCTTGTATATTACTGGAATTAGAGAACATCTTGATACTGAGACAGCAGAAAATCTCAAAGAAAGCTGGACTAATCATTTCAATACTGTATTTTGTTCTGCTAGGACAAGAAACCATTTTATAGTCAATACGTTATACTAGTAATTTTTTTTGCAGAACTGGATTTTGTTAATATATGTGACGATCCACCAGAATCAATGTCTTCCTTTATCTGCATTTTGTGCAGACAGCATAGTTAAGAAGATGTAGGAGTTCATCAGTAATGCTTTTTAAAAATGCAAAAAATGTGGACTGGGAGCCAATATAAATATTTTTCCAACATCACCTTCCACATCCTCATTCTTCTTTCCTAGGAAACACATCTAATCAATAAAAAGGCTTAAATTTTTGGCTCTTGAACTTGAAAGTGGAAACAGAATGTTATAGATGTTGGAGATGACTGTTAATGTTTTTTACATAATAATGTAAAATATTATGTAATAATGTAAACTAATAATGTCACATGCAAGAGCCCTATGAGTCCTAAAGGTCTTAACACTGTACTTCCTTAGGGATGTGACAGTAATGTCAGCCTTACTGGGTTTAGTATTGTTTTTCACTTCCTTTTCTACCACCTAACCTAAATTATAATACATAGTAATGGAATGAAAAAGCAAAGTCATCTTAAGAAAGTCACTTAAGGCTATGGGAATGTGGCTTCATGGTACAGTGATTGCTTAGCATGCATGATACCCTGGGTGCAATTCCTCAGTACCACATAAACAGAAAAAGAAGTGGTGCTATGCCTCAAGTGGTAGAGTGCTAGCCTTAAGCCAACAAGAAAAATCTCAGGAAGAGTTCCCTGGCCCTGAGTTCAAGCCCCAGGACTGGCAAAAAAATTCATTTAACTAGTAAATGCCAAATAAAGAAACTATACTTGGAATATATTATTGCTCCTTCCAACTATGACCTAACAATAGTTCTTAATTCATGTACTTTACCTATATTAGAAGACTGCATTGAGAGAAAAAAAAACATTTTGTTGGTAGGTCATGGCAATTAATGTCAAGAATGTGCTTAGATATCAGGTGAGGATTAATCTAAGTCTAAGTGAGATTTGGAAAATTTTTGGTCAGTTTTGGCACCAAAAATGCACCAGCTAATTAATAGTTGTGATAGAAGTGAAGGAATAAATCCAGATGCAAGAAATAAATGATAATAATAACTAAATTATACCGGAAACTGTCCTAGGGAACCATATTTGGTTATTAAAGAACTAGTTATCAAGTAGGCTTATTCCTCATTCCTTTAGCATTCTAAATCACTTAGGGTAGTTCTTAATCTCTGTGAGATAAGTTTTATCCCATTCTATGTTGTTGTTTCATATCTGATCTCCTTTGCTTTCTAAAAATCTCAGTCTTTCTCTATTTTTCTACTAAAAATTAATTATACTAAGTCCACCGATGCAGACCTCAGAGGATGCTAAATTAAGAGTCCAATGGCTCATGAGTCTTTAATGTAACAACATGGAAAAGGATGACATATTTATTGCTACCTCAAATTTTCTGAAAAGCTGCAAGGTCATCACTTGATTCAAATTTGCATTGTCTACAGTGTCATTAAGTGCACATACATGCAAATATGAGATGGGTGCTGGTGGCTCACACTTGTCATCCTAGGTACTCAGGAGGTTCAGACCAGAGGACTGTGGTTCAAAGCTAGCCTGATCAGGAAAGTCCATGAGACACATCTTCAATTAGCTTCCAGAAACCCGGAAGTGATGCTATAACTAAAGTGGCAGAGCACCCAACTTGATCTGAAGAGCTGAGGCACATGCCCAGGATCAGAGTTCATGCCCCACGACCAATGAAAATGTGAAATGTACTTGAAGTTTCCCCAAAAGAAACTACGAAGTCAATAGTAATCTTCCAAAGCAGAAAAAATTTTCCAATATGACTCAGTGCACCTACATTTGCTGAGTTATTTAAGTTATGGCTTCTTTGCTGCATATATTCTCTTCTTTTAAAAATTGTCAAATATTACCTTTATAATAAACTTCATCTAATATTTCTTGGTTCAAGAGAGAAGTCCATACAGTTTATGTGACTTGATTTTCTTACTGTCTTAGTTCAAAGCCAACTCAGGAAGGAGAGTCTTCAAACTCTTATCTGTAATTAAACACCAAAAATCCAGAAGTGGAGTTTTGGCTCAAGCAGTAGAGTACTAGCTTTGGGGGCAGGTGGGCAGGAAAGACAAAAGACAACTGTTCAGGGACAGGGTCCAGCCTCTGAGTTCAAGCCCCAGAAGCGGCACAAACTAAACTAACAAAGAAGAAACAAAAAAACCCACATATTTCTTTGGGACCATCCTTAAAACACTGCTTTGAAAAGAGGCTCCTTTTGCTGATCATACTCACTGGATCCTGCTTTTTGGAATCCTTATTGATATGGTGAACTCAGGACCAGAATAAAGGAATGGATATCTGACTTTTGCAACAAGAGAATCATTTCAGGAGTTAAATATTCATGCATAAGAAATTTTAAAACCTCCATGTCTTTGTTTCTTTGTAGTAGAACACTGTAAAACAATGTTATTTCCTTTTTTTCCATGCTGGCCTTCAAATGGCATATTGTTTTCTTTTGTAATACTGTCAACTAGAAGTTTACAGACAAGTTTTATGTCTAAAGTGCACACTCGAAAAAGATAGGGACAGAGTTCCCTTCAAGCCTTGGATTATATTCTTATACAGTAAAAATGAGAGCACAAATTAACTTGAACTTTGTCATTTCTCTATGTTCAATTTCTCTCCTGGATTCAGTTTCTACTTCCTGTAAAAGTTCATTCCACTTACTTCCGGTAACAATCTATGGTATTGCTCCAGGAAAATGAATTTTTTCTGGCTTCATTGAGATAGCACAAAGGCATCTTTAGACACGAGGTAACACGTGTTTCAGAGACAACTTAGTAATGAGAAAATATGGAATTTACATGGCTTATAAAACATTATCCACGTACATATGGCTGTATAAGACGATGTTAAGTGAAATGAACCCCAAATACGGACACAACTTGTTTTTCCTTTCTTACTATTGTTTTTAATATATCTACCATGTATTATGTGATTTTTTTGTTTCTCTTGTATTTTCTTCCTCCATGGTATAACCCGTTTCCACTGTATTTGAGGTCGGTGAGCTGCAACTTGCATATACATTTTTCTAATGTGGGGAGGGGAAGGGAAATAAAATGCTGAAAGAAGTATACAGTATGACCCGTTGTTACAATGAGATGAACAAGAAACTATGTTGAAAATGAACTTTATTAGTTGGGGATGGGAGGGAAGAGTTGGGGCAGTGTGGAGAAAAGGAATGACAGGGGAATAACAAAAGAGGAAGTAACAATGTTCGGTAGATAATGTACTCATTAACTTACTTATGTAACTCTAACCCCTGTGTCCACCATTTTCACCATAAATAAAAAACATTATCCTGGAGTACATTATGTTCAAATTTCCTAAGTGCTCTCTTAATTAAGACCAATTTTAAGTGGGAAGAAGGTTCTCAGAAACATTTTTTGTCAGTGTTTGTGTTGTGCATTATTACCCAAGTGTACATAAGTTAACAGAAGGAGAAACAATAGGAATAGGAGAAAGAGAAGTTCTGTGTTTAAGTATAATGGTTCAATACTCTATAGAAGACTCTGCAAATAAGACAGCGTTGAAATAATAAAGCCAAGGCTAGTATGTAGATCTATGGGAGTGACATAGAGAAAGCATTATTACTAAGTGGAATATGAAGGTTGAGACCCCTCTCTTTCTTCTACTAGCTCTAAATCATGATAGGTAATCAAGAAAATTTGTAAAAATTAGAATGGAAGAATAATTCTGGTTCCAAGCCAGTTAGTTATAAGACCATGGACTTAACTGGAAAAAAGTCCTTTTCGAGAGAGCAGGAATTATACTAGCAATGAACTAGTGGCTAAGATCACATTTCTTTTTCTTTTTCTTTTCTTTATATTGTAGACATTTCCTACTTATTACAAATGAGGAAAACACGGAATCTGTTTCTTTGTGTCTTGTTTATTTTACTTCGTAGGATTTTTCCAAGTCTTTCCAGTTCCGTATGAATTTGAAGTATAGAATTCCACCGTGCATACATAAACCACATTTTGTCAATTCGTTCATCTACTGAGTGGCATATTGGATTAAAACATGACTGCATATAAGTATCACTTAGTGTCATTCAAAAATGAGAGATGTCACCTCCAGAGATATTCTAAAAGCATGATTTCTAAGTAAGATAGGATTTTATGGTGGTATGAGTTTTGAGATATCTGGATGAGTCTCATGTATGTCTTGCACTGAATTAGGCAGGAAGATATCCAATATCATAGAGGATAAAAATGGTAGTGTCAAAAATATTTCCTTTGAGAAAGATATAGGAGCCTGCCAGAAGTATAAAGTAGTTCAGATAATTTTGAAGTATTTAGAAATGCAAGGTAAGTATGTCTCTTTAAATAATAATTATGTAAGTGGAAGGGCAAAAGAAGGGGAAGAGAAAAAATAAGTGACAGCAGATAATTGTCCCAATAGAATATAAAAAAACATAATCTATAATTTTCAAGTTAAAGAGAGACCAATAGAATTAATGCAAAATATTTACTTGACTTTAGCCTACTTTAATGCTCCAATGGCTTTCATAAAATGCAGATGCATAGTTTTGTGTGTTCTGTCATTTGCTAAGCGTTTCGTCCAGAAAAGGTTATCAATTACTTATAAATGATGCATAATTCCTAGGTATTCCAGTTATCACATACACTCTTGATTGAGATATCTCTGTATAAACTCAAAATAACGGACAAAAAAAAAAAAAACCTTAAAATAAACAGAAATCACACGTTTGTTTTAAACGCTGTAGTTTACAGAGTTTTTAGCCAAAACCAAAAACGTCTATTTAGATATTCTTCATTTTGTGTGAAGAATTTTTAACAATAGTTTATTTGCTGACATGTAATTCACTTGCAATATACTATCTCCTTCTATTGTATACACTTTAGTGCTTTGGAAGTGAATTGTAACTTTATAGGTTTTCAAAGCCTAATTTTCACAAACTTGCATTTCTTCAAATAGAAATGTTAAAAATTTTAGAACAGACATTAAAATAGATAAAAAAGTTCTGTTAATAGAATTTGTCCAGCATACATGCTCTGTAGTGTGTATTTTCAAAATTTTATTTTGGGGATTTTTCCAGGGTCTCACACATACTATTTAAGTGCACTGTCAATGAACTACAATTCCCTGTCCAAATACTTCTTTTTACTTCTCTTTAATACATTCATAGAAGTATAATGAATTGATCCTATACAATTCTTTTCGACCTTTGAGAATTGAAAACTTGCTTGCTAAAATGATTGCAGTATTATACAACTGGATCACTATAAGTAGTTTATCAATTCCTCCACAATGCATTACTATATTTTGTGTCATCTTTTTATATTAGAGTCATACAAGTGATTTTTCTTTTTCTTTTTTTTCCCGTTTTATTTTTTTAATATTATTTTATTTTATTTGAGAACATACTGTACAGAGGGGCTACAATTACATGGGCAGGATAATGCATACATTTCTTACCATGCATTGCAGCCTCCTCCTTTGTTTACCCTTCACCTCCCTTCCCAGCCTCCCCTCTCCCCCCACCCAATTATACCCCCTCCCCCTCTTTTTCTTTTTTTAATATACTAAAGAGGAACTTATTTCATATGCTCCTCTTATTGACTATTAATTTACACATGTTCTTTAAAGAAATATCCTATTCAGGAAAAATTATATAGAAATAGAAGGTATAAAACTATTTAAGATTAAGAATCATTGTAGCATTCACATTTTAGCATTAACAAATATGTTACCTCTATCTGTTGGATATGTTTTCACTTCGGTTATAGTGTCCTTTGAATTATGAGTATAGTGTCCTTTGAATTATGAAAGGCTATCACTTGATATAATCCAGTATCTTCTTGCTTTTCTTTAGCAACTAATGCTTTCCATTTAGAAACCTTTACTGATACAATGTCATGAATTTTTACGTTTATCTCTTATCGGTTTTTACATCTCATATTTAGTTTGATAATCATTTTTTATTTTAAATTTTTGTATAAGGATTGAGGTAGGCCTGGTGCCTGTAGGTCACACCTGTAATCCTAGTTAATCAGGAGTCTGAAATCTGAGGATCACGGTTTAAAGCCAGCCCGGGCAGGAAAGTCCATGAGACTCGTATTTCTAATAAATCACTAGAAAGCCAGAAGTGGTGCGGTGGCTGAAATGTTAGGGTGCTTGCATTGATCTGCAGATCATATGGACAGCGCCTAATCCCAGAGTTCAAGCTCCATGAGTGACAAAAAACAAAACAAAAGAAACATAAAAAGGGATTGAGGTAGTAGTCTAAGATCATTCTTTAAATCTCGAGAGAAAATAGTGCCAATACACCCATTTAAGATTCTATTTTTTATTTCATAAAGTCATAGGATAGTTTTCAAAATCAATTGACCATAAACTGAGAATTTATTTTTGAAAAATCTGTTACATTCTTCTATGTGTCTGCTCTTGTAGTAGAACTATGTTGTCTTTACTACTCAACATGGTAAAAAGATTCAAAGCTAGTATGAAGGCTGAAGATACACAATTTTACAAGTTTGTTCTAACTGACCTGTATTCCTTGAATTTACATACGAGTTTATTGAGCAGGTGGACCAATATTCTACAGAAATATCTAGATGTTTGAAAGTGACTCATATTTTGTACCTTGTAAAAACACAAGACCCCAGATATTATATATAGAAAAATGCCTTCAGAGAATACTTGAAACAACTAAAATTAATTCAAGAATGAGTTACGATTTAAATAACACTGTAACATAACAAAGCTGAATGATAACAACTTGAGCTGTACAACAGAGGAGAGTGAGAGGGGAAACAATGATGTACCACATAGGAGCTATATGTCATTGCTATTGTGTTTCAAAAAACAGAAAGACTTCAGAGAAGAGAAGGAGAAAAATAACGTTTCCTGAAACAAGTTTCTTTTTAATCCATCTAATAGTTTGTACTAAAAGTCAGTGAAAATGGGAAAAAATAAAATAGAAATTAAAGCATTGTATATACCTGTTACAATGTAAAGAAATTGTAACAGGAATATGATAATTTCCAAAGAAATAAGAGAAAGAATAGTTAAACTCTAAAGGGAAAAATAATGAAGAGACAAAAGAAGCAAAGTAAAACCTTTATGAATAACAAACACAAGAGTTTGGAAGTGGAAAGGCAGTGGAAATATTCTAAATAACAATAAAAATTGCTAACGTGGATAGAATATGTATCACATGTTATCATATATAATTTTGAAAGGGCGTACTAGGAATGAAAGTTTGAAAGTCATGGTTTAAAACACTATTTGGATTATAACTAGACAGAGTAGCTCTGTGGTAAACCATTGGCCTTGCATATGTGAAGCAATGGTGTGATCTCGCAAGCATTACAAAGTACACACAAAGCACACACACACACACACACACAAACATACACACCACATACACACATTTGGAATATTGATTTTATTATATTAAACGGAGGAAATTTTCACAAACAGTAAAAGTATGTTAATATATGAAATCATAATATTGCTCGTACCATTTAAAAGTTTAGTACAAATAAAATAGTCACAATATACTTGGATTTTAATAGATTAAGTAAATGGAAAATTAATAGAAGACATTAGAACCTTTGCAAATAAGTTTTAAATAATAATCATTTTGAAACAAGTGTCCTTTTATTTTGACAAAAGATTGATGTTACTGGTGTTTTAACTCAAGATTTAGTATGTGATAGCGAGGTGCTCTATATAACACTAGTGATGGCTACATCTCTAATCGGTTCACTCTGAATAGTTTTATAATAAGGTCTCATAGTTTCCCAGTCTCTCCCGAATTACAAACCCTATTTACAATTCCAACCATAGCTAGAAAATGGATACAACAAACCACCATGCCGAGCTCAAACTTTTTTTTAAATTTAAGTACAAATATTTCCAAAAAGTGATCAGGTAATGAAGGCTTTCTTAATAAAGTAAGTGCTTCTTGAAAATGCAGTAAATATTTGTTACCTGGACAAATATGTTTATAAATATAAGAAAATAAATGTATTTAAATTCACTAACCATATAAAAATTAAGAAAATAATTTCAAATAGCCAAATGTTACATATTTTAAAAGCAAAATATATGTGACTGAATAATATACATATGTAGAAGTCATGCAAAATTATATTAACTGATCCTACAACTCTGAAAAAAGAATTACCCTAAAGAAACAAAAGGAAACATTTAAGCTCAAAATTTGAAAATTAGAAAATAAAATGAAGTAGGGGCTGGGACGGTAGCTCAGTGGTAGAGCGATTGCCTTCCATGCATGAAGTCCTGGGTTCGATTCCTCAGCACCATATAAGCAAAAAGGAAAAAGCTGGAAGTGGTGCTGTGGTTCAAGTGGTAGAGCACTAGCCTTGAGCTGTAGAGCTGAGGGACGGGGCCCAGGCCCAGAGTTCAGGCTCCACAACCGAACCCCCCCAAAAAAAAAAGAAAAGAAAATGAAGTGTACTCTTTAGTTGACTTAATTAAGTGGAAAAGCTCTGTATATCAATTTTATAATAAAAATGCATAAACAAAGTAAGCAAAAGTACCCATTGATCAATAGCAACAGCAAAAGCATCAGTAGTTCTTGTTTTGAGTGTACAAAAATATCGATGGAAGATATCACATTGTTCCTTCCTTAAGAAATGTATTCATTATCTCATTTATGTAACTTTAACCCCTGTGTACCTTACCATTATAATAAATTGAAATTGAAATTAAAAATAAACCTATATATATATATATATATATATATATATATATATATATATATATATATATATATATATATATATATATACCAATTAAGAATTCTTAGAAGCCATTGGTTAAAATTTTTGTAAAAAACTTCCCTAAATACCCAAGGAATATACTTTGATGATACTATTTAAATACTTCAACCTCAGCAGAAAAGCAAAAATTTTAAAAACTGTTACAAAGTAAAGTATTAAATCAGAATATATTACTATTAATAATAATCATAAGATGATTTTATAGTCGTAGTCAAATATGTAAGAAATGAGGCAATTTGCCATTCATCTGCACTTAATAAGTGAGAAAGAATTTTCTAGGTCTTTTTAAATTATCATAAGTTTAATGAAATTATTCTGTCACATCATATGATAATCAGATAAAGCTGATATTAGAGCAAAGAACAGATTGTATTAAGTTTTTGGATGTTAATGTATATACTTATTTTGGTTGTGGGAAAATGTGTGTATTTCACCTTGGGGTATATTGTTCTTGCAGGCCGGGATTCCCTTTCCACAAGAACATGCATCTCATCTGTCCTTTTAGCCTTCCCATCATCAATGGCATCAGAGTTGCACACCAACTTGTCTAGCTTGCTACCTTGACTGACCTGGATCCACAGTCCTTCCAATCTTAGTCTCTAGATAGTGCAGGTTGGTAGAAATGATCCAATTCACCCAGCTATAGATTGAGAAGTACGTCCACTAAACTTTTGGTTTGCGTTCTGTTCTCAAGCCTCCAAAATAGTTAAGACTACACATTGGATCCCCTGTTGCCAAGCAATAAGAATATTTTAAAGCAACTAGACATATATATGACTTAGGCTTGTGACTACCTCAGGAAAAGTATAAAAGAGCAGTGAAGCATAGAGGACAGCCAGAATTTAACTACCTACTCAGAGGCTGAATAAGCAAAGCTAGCTACTCAGGAGTCTGAGATCTGAAGACCACTGTTCAATCATGAAAATACAAGCGATTATCTCAAAAAAAAAAAAACAGAATTGTAGCAGAGGCTGAAGTGGTAGACCACTATCCTTGGGCACAGAAGCTGAGGAATAGTTTCCATGGCACTATCAAGCCTCAAGAATGATGAATGCATGCATGAGCACATGCACATGTGCATGTGTGTACTCGCACATGCATGCACACATATACAAACACATATGAGTATTTCAATGTGAAGTTTTTATTTTTTTATCTTGCTGTACTTTCTTTCCCTGTATTAGTTCACAAATTAACAAAATCAGCTAAGGACCTATTTACATAAAATTCATCATGTTTCTCTAAAATCTACTCTCTTTTTGAAAGCCTGCTTTTATTTGAACCCAAAAGTAAATTATTCAGGAAGTCAATTCATCACTCTCAAGTTTATAGTATTAGATGATTGTTTAGGTTCCTCGTAGCAATATGATTTTGTGAAATCCTGCATCAAGTAATATATTTCTTTCACTAGAAGAGAAACCTCTGTCAAACAATTAATAATAGCTTATTCTCCTCCTGGCATTCATCTGTAGTTTTATTTTCTTCATATATTTCATGATCTGTCTGTATATGCCAAAGACTGCCATGAAAATAAAATACCCTTCTCAGCGCTTAGCATGTGTATACCATTCGTAGATATGGAAATTGCTTTGGAATAAATAATGTTCACCCTATCTTGAGAAAGAAGAATTGGTTTCTCAGCACTTTAGGTAAGAACTTGAGGGAAAGAAACAAAAGGAAAAGTGAGGAACAAACAACTCAACACATAGATTCAAATGAAACAAACAACCCAAGAAAACACAAATTAATTCAGTACTCAAGAACCTGCAGGAAATGAAAGATTTAAAAAAATCAGCTATGACAAGCTTATGAAATTCGTGACTACATGGGATTGCAATTTTGTGAGGATAGTGGCAAAAGCCCAGACTGAACAGAAAGTTCTGTACACAATGCCATACAGCTGTTGTTCTAAATTCCAGGAAGAATAACATCAAGTGGACGGAGGCCAAGTTCATACACAAGTAGGAAGCCAGTTTCTAGCTGAAAAATAATCAGGATAACTTGGGGCTGGGGGCATGACAAAGTGGTAAGAACACACATTTAAGGGGACAAAACACTCAATTCAAACTCTAATATTAGGAGTATGAAAGAAAAAAGCTATGATTTTAAATAATTAGAACAATTGTAACACTTGAGTATTCTAGTGGAGAAAAATCCATTAGAGAGATAGAATGAACCCACGTTGCAATGCTCCTTTAGTGATAATGTTTAGTCGTACTTCAGACAAAACAGAGTTACCTTGCAAATGAGCATGGATGTGCATTTGGGTGATGGAAATACTCTACTTACACAGGTGTAAATTAAATAGATTTTTGGGGGTAGATTGTAGTTCTTGAACTAAGAGCCTTGTTGTTGTCCATGAGCTTTTTCTCTCAAGGCTACCACTCTAATACTTGGAGCCACAGTTCCAATTCTGATTTTCTGTTGGTTGTTTGGAGATAAGAGGCTCATGGACTTTCCTGCACAGGATGGCTTCAAACCAAGATCGTCAGATCTCAGCCTCCTGAGTAATCTTGATTCCAGGCATGAGTCGTCGATGTTTTTAATAATTTAGTAAATTGTATAGTTACAGAAATTATAAATTATGATTGTAACCTGTGTAATATATGTGTGTATGTATAGATCAATGCATACACTTAGAAATATATTAAAATATTTTTGCATCTAAAGTAGATTTATGAAATCATCCTTCATTAAAAATATAATGGAAACAAAAGTTAATAAGGAGCAAAACAAAGGTAATTGTTACACGTTTCTTTTTGTTTAATGGAATATGAATTGTGAGAATCAGTTTGGGAAAACAATCTCTACTTTAACAAAATGGATAATTGCTATTAATTCCAATCCATCTCTTTGCCCATATTGTGCATCCTCACACATGAGTGTCAAAATCAAACCACACTTTTTGCCTTTGTATTTAACTCACCTGTTATAATTTAGGGGCTAGATGAAGTAATCAAATAATGATTAAAATAATAGTAAGTGAGGCTATTAGTGAGAGCTGAAAAACATTTTAAATATGATAACTAATTAAATTACATATTTCTTGCTTTTACTCTGTTTTTATGTCCCTCATTCCCACATTAGGAAAGTACATAGAAGGTTCTCACTAAATTATATGTAATTATTAAAAATTTATTGAAAGAATATGGGCAAAGTGTGGTTTTAGCTTTTTGTAACCTGTATGGGGTAGTGTGTTTTTGAGGACTTGCAATACGTTGTGATGGTGATGAAGGGAGGGATGTCTTTATTCTGGAAAACTGGCTAGAGGATTGCTCCCAGAAAGATAGTGATGAATTCTTCTAAAAGGACAGTAAAATCACTTTCACAACCATGTTCACTACTGCACTCTTCACTGTAGCCAAGTTATGGAAACAGCCCAGATGCCCTTTGGCGAAGAGATGGTTGGCAAAAGGGTGTCATATATAAATAAGTGGAATGTATTTATCCATTATGAAGAATGTTAGGTTATTTGCAAAGAAATGGATAGATATAAAAATATGTTAAATAAATGAAGTCAAAGCCAGACACACAAAGGACCCATGTTCTGTCTCATATTTGGAAGCTAGAACTTTATACAATTTTACACAGCAATATTAACCAAATCATGCTATTTGTAGAGGAGTATTTAAAAGGTGTAATTTTTTATAAACTTGAACTTTTAATCCAACAAAATAAACACCAGGAAACTATCACTTTGAAGATGTGAGGGGAAGTCAAAGGGAAAGAATAAAAAGAGTTATGGAGGAAGAAAGTGAAGACATGATATTCAATGCAGATAGTATGAAACTAGAAAAAATTAAAGTGTGGTGAGGTTTAGAAAGGCAGGGAAAAGTTATATAAGGATCCATTATACGTAAAAGCATTATTTATTGAATGTAAATTCCCTTGTACAACTAGTTATGATAATAAAAATATAATTAAAAACAATGGAGCCATCTGATCTTAAACTGTGTTCTCTTAAACCATGAGTCAATATAATAGTTTCCTACTCAGAAATTTTCTTTGCAGGTATTTTCCCTTTAGTGACAGAAAAATGATCAATGCAATGAATATCAATACATCACATTGCACATCATAAAGAGACACAATAAAAATCACAGTACAACATTACTAGTACAACATTGCACACATGGTAAGTGTTAGCCTGAGGTTCATCTCCCACTGTATCAATTAACCTCATTCTATTTTATGACTAAAATACCAGCACTTAGTCTACAAATTCTTGGAAAATTTCCCAGAATTATTGTGTACACTCATAATATTTCACTTTATCTTTGTTAGAAAATAGGGAACTGTAATATGAATACTCAAAGTTCATAATCAGTACATACCTCCCTGGTGAAAGGAAGTGCTAAAGTATAACATTCTTGATTTCTAGGTCAAAATAGCAAAAATCATATTCTATCCCTTCACTGAACACTGCACTGCCTCGGGACCCTATCTCTGTTTAAAACTGTCTTACTGAAAGAATGACCTCCCCAATTCCTGATGGAAACAGACTGCAGGTCTTATGGACCAATCATTTCCACATTGTAGCTCAACTAAGTTGTTTACCATTAGAAGTATTTTGATTGCTTTTTATACCCAACATTTTGAGAGAAAGGTACTACTTTAAAATGCTATTAAAGTAAGACATATAAAAATCACCTTTGACCCTAGATAAATATTTTACCTTTCATGTACCCAAAAATGCAGTCTGACCCATCATTAATGAATTAAAGCCTCTCCAACTTGTGAATACAATTGGTTTAAAAAGACCTAAAGGGCTGGGAAGGTGGCTCAGTGGTAGAGCGCTTGCCTTGCATGCGTCAAGCCCTGGATTTGATTCCTCAGCACCACATAAAAAAAAAAAAAAAGAAAAAAGCCGCAAGTGGCGCTGTGGCTCAAGTAGAAGAGCGCTATCCTTGAGCTGAAGAGCTGAAGGAAAGCGCCCAGGCGCAGAGTTCAGGCCCCACTACCAGACTCCCCCACCCCTGAAAAAAAGATATCAATACTACAATATTTGTGCAAAATTTCGTATGATACTGAAGATTCAATTGAAAACTGTTAACACTTGAAAATAACTCTTTTTCTTAGGAGTAGGAAACAAAACACAAGATTAATCCTAATCATTTCAAAGACATTTATTTATACTACAAATTCACTCTTATAACTACAAAGATTCCAAAAATAACTGAAGCATAGTGTCACAAAGGGCATAATTTAACTTCATCATGTACATTCAAAGGACTGTGCTAATAGAAAACAAAGTTATGCTAAAAATTAGCTCACGCAATTCACTTCCATTCTTTTATTCTATATATTTTAGTTTCATAAAAACTGTCTTTTGATAAAATGATGCATAAAAAGCCTATATACCCACTTACATTTTCAGATTTTAACAATGTTTATTTCAGAAATGTCTTTAGCTGTATAGTCAATGAACTGAAATAACACTAAAGTATTCAAAGGGTTTTCAGAAATTGCAAGACTGACTCTTGGATGATATTTATATTGGAAAAGATCTTCAAAAAGCCTCATTTGTTAAAGTTGTGATAGTTACTCCCACAAAAGAACTATTAATGAAGAAACCTTTGTATGTAAAATACAACTTAAAATGCATCCACAATCTGGAAGTGACACATGCTTTTTTTGTTTGTTTTTGCAATGTATATCTAACAAACATATCCACAATACTGTTTTTCAGTCAATATGATCGGATATTCAAACCTAAAAAATACGGGATTTATTCTTAGTGTGAATAGATACTATCTTATAAAGAAAGTTATTTTCAACAGAAATCCGGAAAGAGTTTATCCACCTTGAGTTTCACAGGAATAACCAGAGTGTAATACCTGTTTGGTCAAGTCAGATAAACTCACTCCATGAGTATATCTTAAATGTATAGCCAATTTAAGAGGTCAAATACATATTTTGTACTGACAGTCATCTTACAACAATAACTTACTACTTAAATATATGTGTATCTTCTTCCCTAACATATACAAAGAGCTGAAAGTGATCTCTTTTATCTAACTTAATGTTGTAAATGCTTTAATTATGATGATGTTATTATTTGACGAATAAAATGTACAGAAGGGTGGTTCCACTGAAATGACAGTACGGAACAATGATAAATAACAACATTGCAACACAGTTCTTTTCAGACTCTCTCTGTCCTCATTGGCAAGCAACATGGCAACAGCACACACACACACACACACACACACACACACACACACACACATTTGGGCACATTTACACACACATTTAGATGCAAGGCAAATTCAGGGTGTATTGTACAATAAAGTTCAAATAAAATATTAGTGATAAGTCTAAGGATAATGGGTGTAGAGGAGCACCTAGAAACGGAAGTAATTGGTCTAGAAAATTTGTTTAACAGGATCCTAACAGAGAACTTCCCAAACATGCAAAAAGACAGGCCTATTCAGATACAAGAAGCTTTTAGAATTCCAAATAGACGAGAAAATAATAGGACATCCCACTGTCACATTACAATCCACACAGGATCAACTCAGACCAAGGAAAGATCCTTAAAGCTGTGAAGGAGAAAAGATTAACCACCTATAAAGGAAAACCAATTAGAATCACCTCAGATTTCTCAGCAGAGACAATCAAACAAGAAGAGCCTGGAATGATGTATCCCATGCCCTAAAAACAAATAACTATCAACTAAGAATACTCTACCCAGCTAAACTCTCCTTCATAACTGAAGGCCAAACAAAAACCTTCCATAGGAAAGAAAAATTGATACAATACATCTCCACCAAACTAGCCCTGCAAAAGATTCTTAAAGATGTCCTACACATAGTAAACCAACAAGACCACAATAAAGGCCAAGAAACTGCACCCAAAATGAGAATCCAAGAACCATAGAAAGAACCCAGTTTTCACAGCCCCCGAGAAGGTGGATAACATGGTAGGAAGTCCGAAATACCTCTCAGTCCTTTTTATCAACATTAACGGACTTAACTCTCCAATTAAGCAAGAAAGACTGTCTAGTTGGATTAAAAATAAAGTTCCTTCTATCTGCTGCCTTCAGGAGTCACACCTTGCTCATAAAAACAAACACATTTTCAATGTTAAAGGCTGGAACAAAATCTGCCAAGCAAATGGCCCCCATAAACATGCAGGAGTTGCAATCCTAATATCAGATAAAATAGACTTCAAATTAAAATTTGTGACAAGAGATAAAGAAGGTCGCTACATACTAATTAAGGGTTCTCTCCTGCAAGAGGATATTACAATTCTAAATATCTATTCGCCAAAAAATGTAGCACCCAAATTTATCCAAGAAACAGTACTTTACCTCAAATCCCACATGGATCCAAATACATTCATAGTTGGGGATTTTAAAACACCACTCTCCCCACTAGGTAGATCAACTCGGCAAAAACTAAATAGAGAAACCACAGATCTAAACAGCTGCAGAGATCAACAAGATTTAACAGACATCTACCGAATATTTCACCCAGCAGCATCAGAATACATGTTTTTCTCAGCAGCACAAGGAACATTTTCTAAAATAGACCACATTTTAGGCCACAAAGCAAACTTGTCTAAATTCAGAAACATTGAAGTTATACCTTGCATTCTCTATGACCACAAGGGAATAAAACTAGAACTCACCACCAAAAGCCACCAAAGAAAGGACGGTAACATATGGAGGCTGAACAAGACACTGCTGAATCACGAGTGGGTCAGGGAAGATATTAGAAAGGAAATTCAAATGTTCATGCTATTCAACAAAACAGAGAACACAAATTACCAGCTCCTTTGGAACACAGCAAAGGCAGTATTCAGAGGCAAGTTTATAGTTCTGAACTCCTACATCAACAAATTGGGGAGATCTGAAACCAACAATTTAATGACATATCTAAACATCCTTGAAAAGAGCAGCAAGATAAACCCCAATCCAGTAGATGGAATGAAATAAATCAGAATTAGAGGAATTAGAATTCAAAAAAACTATAGAAAGGATCAACAAAACAAAGAGTTGGTTCTTCGGAAAAATTAACAAAATTGACAGACCCTTAGCAAATCTTATCAGAAAAAGAATAGAACACACCCAAATTAATAAACTCAGAAATGAGAATGGAAACATCACCACGGAAACAACCAAGATTCAGTACATTATAAGGGAATATTCCTCAAAACTTTATGCTAATAAGTTTGAGAACTTGACAGAAATGGACCTTTTCCTAGCAAATATTGACATTCCAAAACTAAACCAAGATGAGTTAAACCATCTTAACAAACCCATATCAAGCATTGAAATAGAAACAGCAATAAGAGACCTCCCAGCTAAGAAAAGTCCAGGACCAGATGGTTTTACAGCAGAATTCTACAAGGCCTTCAAAGCAGAGCTCACACCAATACTCCTCCAACTCTTCAATGAAATTGAAGGAAAAAGTTCACTACCGAACACATTCTATGCAACTATCGTAATCCTCATCCCAAAAACAGGCAGGGACTCATCAAAGAAAGAAAACTGTAGACCCATTTCTTTGATGAACACTGATGCAAAACTTCTCAACAAAATTTTGGCCAATCGACTTCAACAATTCATCCAAAAATCATAAACCAATATCATACAGGATTCATTTCAGGAATGCAAAGCTGGTTCAATATACGCAAATCAATTAATATAATTCATCACATCAACAGGAGCAAGGATAAGAACCACATGGTTATTTCAATAGATGCAGAAAAAGCATTCAACAAGATTCAACACCCCTTTATGATGAAGGTTTTGGAAAAAGTAGGAATCCATGGAACATTCCTCAATACAATAAAGGCTGTATATGACAAATCTACAGCCAGCATTATACTTAATGGTGAAAAACTAAAGTCATTTCCTCTTAACTCAGGAACAAGACAATGATGTCTACTCTCTCCACGTCTCATCAATCTAGTATTAGAATGCCTAGCTACAGCAATAAGACAAGATCCAAACATAAAAGGATCCAAATAGGAAAAGAAGAAATAAAACTCTCCTTATTTGCAGATGACATGATCTTGTATTTAAAGAATCCCATCGACTGCACTCCCAAATTACTCAAGCTGATTCAAAACTTTGGCATAGTAGCCTGGTATAAAATTAAGCCCCCAAAATCAATGACTTTTCTGTATGCCAACAATGAGAAAAGTGTGCCTGAAATTTTGAAAGTAACTCCATTTGTAATATCCCCACAAAAAATAAAATACCTAGGAATTAACTTAACTAAAGGAGTGAAGGACATTTACGATGAAAACTTTAAAATCTTGAAAAAGGAAATCAAAACAGAACTTAGAAAATGGCAAAACATTTCATGCACCTGTATTGGAAAGATTAACATCGTGAAAATGGCAATATTTCCCAAGGCTATCTACAAATTCAATGAGATACCTATCAAAATTCCAACCTTGTTCTTCAAGGAAATAGAAGAGGCATTCTAAAAATTCATATGGAACAATAAAAGATCCCGAATAGCAAAAATGATCCTCAATGGAAAGAACACTACTGGAGGAATATCAATACCAAATTTCAAACCGCACTATTAAGCCATAGTAATCAAAACAGCTTGGTACTGGCATAAGAACAGACCTCAGTACCAATGGAATAGAACTCAAAACCCAGAAATGAACCTACAGACCTATAGCCATTTAATATTTGATAAGGGAGCTAAAACAATTGAATGGAAAATAGATAGCCTCTTCAGTAAATGGTGCTGGCAAAACTGGTTAACTACTTGTAGAAAACTAAAGCTAGATCCTTATATATCACCCGGCACACGAATAATTTTCAAATGGATCAAAGACCTCGGAGTCAAACCAGACAATCTGAAAACATTACAGGATGGAATAGGAGTAACCTTATGTCTCCTTGCTCAGGCCGAAATTTTCTTTATAGAGACCCGGAAATACATACAATGGACAAGGGTCTTGGAACTTGAAGAATTAAATCCGCCAAAAACAAATCCTCAAAAAAACAACTGCCCAATAAATAAGTGGGCTAAAGACATAAAGAGAAACTTCTCTGAAGAAGAAAGAAGTATGGCAATAGACACATGAAGAAATGCTCAATCTCCCTAGCCATAAAAGAAATGCAAATCAAAACAACATTGAGATACCACCTCACCCTAGTTAGAATGGCAAAAATCAAGAACTCTAACAACAACAGATGCTGGAGGGGATATGGACAGAAGGGAACCTTATTGAATTGTTGGTGTGAGTGTAAACTTGTTCAACCACTTTGGAAATCAGTATGGAGGTACTTCAAAAGACTTCATATGGAGTTCCCCTATGACCCAGCAATACCACTTTTGGATATTCACCCAAATCTTTACAAACAAGACCACACTAAAGCTACCAGCATAACTATGTTTATTGCAGCATTATTTACCATAGCTAAGATATGGAAGCAACCCAGATGCCCCTCAGTAGATGAATGGATCAAGAAAAAGTTGTATATATACACAATGGAATTCTATGCCTCCATCAGAAATAATGACATTGCCACATTTGTTAGGAAATGGAAAGACTTGGAAAAATTTATATTAAGTGAAGTAAGCCAAGCCCCAAGAAACATAGGTCCCATGGTTTCCCTTATTTCCAATATCTAGTATATGTATGAGTCAAACAGAAAAGGTCTGATAATGTGATGTTAGGAAAATGAACCCATAGTCGTGCATTTTAATGTTTTTTTCTTTCATGCATTTGTTTCTAACACATTTATAAGATTATTTCTTTGTTGCTTTGTATCTCCCCCCCCCACAGTATAACCCCACTTTCACTATATTTGATGTTGCTACAATTTGTAGAGGAGAGGGGGAAAAACAAGTAGTTTAAGGATACAGTTGGACGCGTTGCAACAATGAGAATTACATGTTGTCATGTCGAAAACGAACTTTACAACTTTGGTGCGGGGGGGGGGGAAGGGAAGATGTGGGGGGGCCGAGGATTGGGTGGGGGGAAGGAGGGAGGCTGGGAAGGGATGTGAATGGCAAAGAAAGGAGGAATCTGCAATGCTTGATAAGAAATGTACTCATTATCTTGCCCATGTAATTGTAAGCCCTCTGTACAGTATGTTCACAAAAATATAAAAAAATAAAGAAAAGAAAAGAAAAGAACCTAAGGGATATGAGGACCAAATTATTATGATATTTCACTAGGTATCCTATGAGAAAGCAAAACAAAATGCACCAGAAGAAAGCCAGAAAATTTGAATATAATACAGGCTATTTTTCCTCACTAACTGTCATAGATGTATATGTTAATTCTAAGGAGACTTAAGTTCTAATAGCATTCGAACTACTGGATGACACTCATGTTTTACCGATACAAATTATGTCCATACAGGTAGACCCATTGCAACATTGAAATGTACAATTCGTTATGTTGAAAACGATCTTTACAACTTTCGTGGAGGGGCTGGGGAGGAGAGAGGAGAAGGGAAGGCGGGAGGATTGGGTGGGGAGGATGGAAAGGTATAGGAAGGGGAAACAACGGAGGAGGCTACTTACTGGTGATTCACTTGTACTTGAAGCATGATTCTGAATTATTGCTTGCTGATTCTGAACTATTGCTTTGATCATTATATTCTCCACGAAGAAAAAGTGAAATTTAATTGATAGCAAAGGACTACTAATACATTTTTACTTCTCATTAAGCATCTTCAATCATCAAAATCACCTGAAGACAATAGATAGGCCTATTTTTAGATGGAAACAAGTGTCTTTAAAAAAAACAAGAATTTAGGTAGTCATACAAAGGACTTCTATTTTATTACTGCATTATACATTTTTTCTAATGTTGGATACCAACATTAGAAAGCTATTAGGAAGCTCTTAAATCACATATGTTGAATAGTGAGTTCTCTTACACTATAACATGGTATTTCCCAAATCATTTACATAGAAGGCATTGTTTCCTATTTTCTCATTCCTAGAATAAGCTGCACATGAAGACACCCCTGGTCCTTATTTTCAGTCTGTACCTTTGAATACTGAGGAAAATCTTTCCGCTGCTCCCTATAATTCACTACTCTCCAGTTAGAATAATTTAGAATAGTAAAATTTGAAAAAGAGAAAATAAATCATGGTGAAAAAACATATGCAGAACATTCACCAGTTTTTTCTGACCAGTTCAACCAATGTGAACTATTGGGGAAATACATGGACACCTCATTCCCACTGGTACTCAAAATCACTGGTTAGGCAATTCTGACGAAGACAAGGAACAAGATGAAAAAATGAGGAATGGTATCAATTGCAAGAAAAAAATGGAGTAGGATCCAAGCAAATTTCTTCTTTGGGATGACGAAATGTATCGGCTTACTGTGTTGTGAACACTGCTTTCCAAAATGGCCACGCAGATGAATACTAGGGATGAGGATGAGTATACCCCTCTTCATTGGGAAGCCTAGAGTGGACACTTAGATTTTGTCCATGAGTTGGCAGCTCAAGGCAGATATTCATGCAATAACTCTGAATGGCTGGACACCCCTGCACAGTACTTATATGTGGAAAAATACCAAAATGGCTTCTTTATTACTTCATCATGATGCAGATACCAATCCCCAACTAAAGGCCTCTTGACCTCCTTGCATCTTGCTGCTGGGAATAGAAATAGCAAAGATACTCTGTATCTCCTTCGGTTGAACCATTATATCAAACCAGGTCTGAAGAACAACTTTGAAGAAACTGCATTTGATATTGCCAAAAGGGTAAGTACGTATCATTACCTCTTTGAAATTGTGGAAGGCTGTACAAATTGGTCTCCTAAATCATAATGGTTTGGTTATGTTTCTTAAATTTCAAAAATGCCAGTCCATCTTTTGTGTCCCTACACATTTTTTCACAATACAAAGCAACAGCAATATCTTACTATAAAAATTTATGTATTCCATGGTATTCTTCCAAGTGAATTGCATGACTTTGATATCAAAATGTATTCAAGAGTTGTTTGTATACATCTGTAATGATTTATGCAGAGTTTGTGATTCTTTAAATCAGAAATAATTTTAACTTATCTGTTGAAATGAATAGTATAGAAACTAAAGATGTTCCGGGTGCTTTTCTGAACAAAGTATATCTATGTTTGTGTAATGTTCATAATCTATTTCATTCTCTCCTAGATATAATACTTTGAATTCTACATTGTTATATAATGTATAGATTCATTAGTAAATGTGACCTTTCAGATTGCATTCCATATAGAAGAATTTTAAGACTCCTTTTTTTTCTTAGTTTCTTTTATTATTTTATTTCTTTGGGATAAAATGGCAATATTATCTAATTTCAAGTTTTGTAAAGGTTATGCTATGTAAAGGCCTTTCTAAGGTGAAAATTTAATATACTGATGTCAAACTAACCTTTAATTCTATGAATTACATGTATTGTTACACTTATATTTTTGTAATCAACTTTTTAATAACTCTTTTTCATTTCTTGCATCAGAAGAATGAAAAATATGGAATACTTCACAAATTTTCATATCATCCTTGTGCAAGTGCTATGTTAATCTCTGTATTGTTGTAATTTGGGTAGACCTGCTGCTGAAGCATGTAATATCCTCTAAACTTAAGTACTTAATGATACAATCTTTATACAGGCATATATCCATTGTTGCCTATTTGTAACAAGGAACCCTTATTGTTCCTGAAAATGCTATTGATCTTATTTCTCTAAATTTCTGTGTACAGTGGGAAAAACTTATATAGTTTGGTCGATTGCTCACATTTACAATTTTTTGTCAGTGACTATTTCGTCATTTTCATTTTAAATTTGATCATACTTTGAAGCCTTTACAGCTAAGTCCAAAGGTGGTGGCTTTTCAAGTACTTATTTATCAACTGAGTTAGCTTTGTGGAGCTAATGGATTCAAAGTAAGCCTTGCTTAAGAGCTACTTCTAACTTTCTGCAGCTTAAAATTTCCCAAATGAGGTCTTGCTGGGACAAATGTCTACGTGAACTGTGAAGACTCAGGGTCTATGTTGAGGGGGCAGAATGATGCAGGCTCCAGCCTCGGGGTTATCTGAGGACTGTGTTTGGAATTAGGAAAGCTCTTGGAACGCCAGGCTACAGAGGGAAAATGTTCCCTCTCCCTATCTCAAAACATGTCACAGACTCCTGGGAGCTGAGGAAGTGGCTCTTCTCCTTGCTTAAGCATAGATTAACAGCTGGTCAAGCATTTTCCTGAGATTGGAGAAGTGGTTTGAGCTTGATCTAAAATAGTTTAGATAATAATATACCTAGACCTTCTCTCATAGGTTAAGTAAAAATGTATCTGTGGAAATTTTTTGTGTGAATGTTTTCTGACCAAATCTTGGCAAATATGATGCTTGCTAGTCTTTAAATACCCACTAACAATAAAGCACAGCATGCAGTGGCAATTGCTGTTTGCACTCTGCATCCCCTGTGTCCTGGTGATTTTGTGACCCTTACCTAGGGACCCCAACGCACTAGACATTGACACTGAACCTTTACCTTTCTTCCATGTAGGAACAGACCAACCAGAATATCTTACGCTGAAAGCATGGATTGTCTTACTGGATCAAAAATAATCTTAGTTACAAGGGATCATAGAGAGATGAACAGTTCAGACAGAATTGTTCAGAATAGAAGGTATTTTATCAAAACATAATAGTTTATTATACGTATCATTTCAAAAGTAGCTAAAGCCAAGAAAGTGAAAAAAATTGTTCATATGCATGATTACCTACTGTCCTGACCTGTCTATCATCCAACCAAGCAGGAACTTACACTACTGACATTCTATCACCAAATATTGCCATAGCTCCTGGAGAAGTCCATATGTTTCTCCTCGATATTAGGCCTTAAATTTGTAATGTTTTAATCACAGTGTTTCCTCTTGCCTCTAGGCTGCATATCTACAAATGGTAGAGCTTTAAGTCTAACTCTACCAAAAACTGAGGTAGAGATAATGGAATAATACTTTAAAACAGAGTTGCCTTTGATTCCCTAAACACAACACAACAATGCAAAACAATTTTTATATTATATGTACTTATATATTTTATATTTATATGTGCTGATTTTAAATTTTATACAGTGAATCTTACTAGAATTGATAATTTGACAAATATATTGACATTTATTCCCATAAATAGATTGGAATATAAATAATTAGGTTCAGAATATATATTAGAATATAAAAAGTATCAATGCAATATCTTCAGTATAAGCTTGTGATACCTTCTAAGTGTTCGTGGTCTTCTGAATAAACATGGTATAATAACAGTATTGTTTTCTGCTAATCTATACGGGATTTTATTATGATGCTCTGTTTATTGTTTTAACTTGCTGGTACCAAAGTGTTTTTCTCCATATTTCTAAAGCATTCTTACTGATTATACCCAAATTTTGCTGATATGATGTCTAAAAGCTATTATTCTTCTGCAGGACCCACGGATCCTAGGATAACAGGTCCCAGTTATCTGCATCATCAGATAACAAGGGCATGACTTCTCACATAGGCCCATGCAACATGCCAACAGAAAATAATTAAAGACTCATCTCAATTTCTCATTTCCTATAATATTTCAGGGCCCCAATTGCTTACAAGAATTAGCAGTAATCAATTGTGAAATGCAAGGCAACTTAAAATGAAAGATGAGATCACAAAATCTGAGAGAAAGTACTGTAATTCAAACTTTCAATTTACAGATGACCAGCCCATATGAGTGAACAAAATCACAAATGAACAACGTCATTTTTAATACCTTTCTCCTAATGATGAATGAAAGATTTCAGTGCAGCCAGAAAAATAGTTTCTGGAATGATAGATCATAATTGGTCTACCAAGACTAGGAAAACTTGATTTAGAGGTCAAATATAATTTAGAAAAACATTAATTGAGAATACCCTTAGTGCTTCAAAACACTGGTACTTCAGTAAAACTTGGTTCTGTAGTATAAAAATGTCATTCTCAAACCAATGTAACCTACATTTAATCTCCTGAAAGTATATTCCTTTTCAAATAAACTTTTAAAAATCATATTCACCAAAATAACACTTGACAAGTAGATGATAGTGACATTACAAGGTTTTCAAGTGTAGGGAGCAAGTTACAATAGAGTTGATTTACGTACCCAGCACTAATACCAAACAAGTTCAACCATTCATTAAAGTGCAGAAATACTACCCCCCACCATTTGTGTTGTTCAGTAGGGGCCTTCCAGAAATGTGTTTAATGGATCAGCCTCCCATAATTCAAACCCAAATATTAGCTAATAAAGTAAATTTCATCACATAAGAAGGTACATTTTAAAGTCACTAATAGTTGCCTTATCATGTGTTGCCTTATCATATATTTTCCCTATCTGTCTAACATAGTAAGAAATATGACTTTAAGTCTTGAATATGGGTACTGATGAGAGATTTGACAAACAAAAAATCTGTCTTCTATTTCTATCATATTCCTCTAAGTAGTAAATTTTAGTTTTCTTCTTTTTCCAAAACTTATAGGTAGTAGAATATTTACATAGGATAATGTAAAATAAAATAATCACATACCATTGCACAAAGCCATTTATAAAACCTGGTAGGAATAAATTCTAGGCCATTTTTAAACGTTCCTTTTGACTAAAAATTAATCTTCCAAATGAACGAGAATAAAATCATGTCTAAGTGCTTCACATTTCCAGTCTTGCACATTGTTATTGCAGATGAATGAATTATGGAAATATAAGCTGACATCAGTTGCCTATATATTCTCCATGCTGGCTGAGACTTAGAATTTGCACAGCACATGAAAACAGGTGCAGTGACTGGCTTCTTACATCAGGGTGAATTTTTGGCATTGCTGGGCTTTGAACTCAGGGCCTAGGAGCCCAACTGCCCAATTGGTCCACGTGATCACACCAGACGTTGAGCCACTAAGGAGATGGGCTTTTCCCAGGGACTGAGATCAAGCCACAGGGAGGCCAAAATAGTGCTCAATGCATCATTTAAACATGGGATGTATGTTCACATCTGTGTGGGGACTGCATCGTGCATTGAGTGTACTTATTGTGTTTATTTTGTATACTATTCATGGATTATTGTGTATTTTCTCATGTATATGATGACAGGTATAACTGGGCTGACATGGATAACAACTTATTCCCATGACCACAGGGTGGCCCATGCATTCTCCATCCTAGCTGAGACCCAAGACTTGCAGAGGAAAGGAAAACATATGCAACCATTGGCGTCTTACATCAAGATGAATCTTTTGGCAGGGCTGGGATCTGAACTCGGGGCCTAGCAGGCCCAATTGGTGAATGAGTCCATATGAGCACAACAGCCTGTGAGCGACAAAGGAGCTAGGCATTCCCAGTACCTGAATTTGAGCCCCCCTGGGGGGAGAGTGGGGAGCACAATAGTCATCCATTCATAAGTAGAAGGTAGAATGCAAATAAGTATATATTTGTATAGAGTAGGATTGATGGTGAATTGTGATGGAAACCAATCTGTGTGTACCTATATTTCAATATTTTCTGATGCATTCATTTCATGTCTGTGATGATTATTGTCATGCTTCATTAACTCTTCTTTAAAATAATCTATACCCCATGAGTCTTGCGTATCATTTCCTACTGCATCATGCACAAACTACTGATTCAAGGATGAGATCGATCACATGCCATGACTCTTCCTAGGTCCAGAAACAAGTATCTCAGGATCTCCCGCCATTCCCTCCTCCTAGGGGGACTGAATTCAAGCCTCAGTCCTGGAAAAGTTACTCCTTATATACATCTTAACAATAAGATTTATACTTCCGTTCAGATGTTCAGTCCATATTGTGTTTGGTGCGTTTATTCATTTTAATTCTTTTTTATTAATTTATTTACCACTTATTTTATTGACTCTGATGACACTTAAACCATTTATTACATTGTTTACATCCTATGATATAGAATCTAGATTTTAGATGTATGTGATCTCCATCATGCCTGGCAGTGCTAGAATCGGATCTCAGGGCCTAGCAGGCCCAATTCATGAATGGGTGAGTTTGAGCATGGGAGCCTCTAGTCAATGAAGCTGTCAAGTGATTCCCACGGGCTGAGATTGACCCCCAGTTTTGGCCAAAACAGCAATACATGGATAGGCAGACGGTGATATACAAAGAAATATATATTGTTAAAGAGTGCCAGAGCCGTCTATCTATGATTGAATGACACCTACTACGTTCCTACCAACTCTTAGGTATTTATTATACCACCATTGAAGGAATATTATTCTTTTAATGCTTAATAAACTATACACTAAGATCAATCAGCATTCTTGGACTATTGCATCCAATTTTAGACTAGACGGATGCATGAACTACTCTTTCAATGGATATTCCCATGCATAGGAATGAGTCTCTTGTGATCTCCTGCCATTGGTGTCAGGACTGGGATTTGAACCCAGTGCCTATGTCCACAGGTTGTCCTATGGCTTCACTGATAGCCCACAAGCCATCAGCAATGGCAGGTCATATCTACTTTGCAGCCATGTCATTCAAACCCAGGATGGTCACTGTGCAAAGAAAAAAATAATAAAACCCCAGACCCCTGAAGGTTGCCACTTTTTCTGCTTTCCAGTTTTTTTTCGAGAAAGTCCCCTGGGCCTAGGATCTTAGGATGAGCTATGGTTCTGGAGGCTGCAACCAAGCCGAGAGAGATCTAAGCTGAGACAGAGTTTCCATGACCTGAGTTCAAGCCCCATGGTTGGCCAAAAGAAAAAAATGAAAAAGAATAAAGAAAACATAATTATTTAACTAAATTAAAAAAATAAAGCTACCTAGTTTGGAATTTCTGCTAGTTTTCTTTCCTAGCCTGGGATTTGAACTCAGGGTCTTGGTAAATCTGTAGCAATGTGAGGGAAGATTTGCTACTACTTGAGTTCAAACCTTGTGCCAACCAAAAGTGAAACCTAAGTCACTGACCTAAGCAGGGGGAGGTAGTTGTGGCAATGGGAGGGAAGGTATAGTAGGGGGAAAACAAAGGAGGAGGTAACAATGCTCAATGTGAAATTTACTCATTACCTTGGTCCTGTAAAATATTTTTACAATAAAAAACGAACAAAGACAAACAATGTAGTTCTCATAGAAGCATTTTGGAGGTAAGGGAAGGATATCTGAGTGAATAGCTGTACAAAATTCTACACTTTTTAAAATGTTCAGTATGGAACTGAATAAACATAACTGCTTCCATTAAAAAATTATGTCAGTGTCTTGGAACTGGGGCCAGTATTTCTGCCATTGCTAGGATTTGAGCTCAACGTCCAGGTAACTATTTTGCATCATGGGTGAAGGCGAAGCTCACTGTCCATGAGGAAAGAAATTCAGGCTAGAGTACCCAGGGCCTGAATGAAGGCCCTGAAATGGAAAAAATATCTCTATACATGTGTAATATATGATATATATATACTTACATATGTATGTTAATTTCATATTATGATTCAGGTGGATCAGTGGTAGAGCACTTGCCTTGCATGCCTGAGTCCCTGGGTTCGATTCCTCAGCACCACATAAGCAAAAAGAAAAAATCCGGAAGTAGAGCTGTGGTTCAAGTGGTAGAGTGCTAGCCTTGAGCTGAAGATCTGAGGAACAGCACCCAGGCCCAGAGTTCAAGCCACACAACCGGACCCCCACAGAAAAAGAATGATTTTGAATTTTATTTTCCTTTGATTCATTTATTTATTGATTACTGTATTTAGTATTTTTATACACATAATATTTATTACATTTTGCACAACTATTATAAATTTATACCCAATAATTGAGGACATTGACTCATTTTCATTAATATTTTATTAAGTGTTGAAACATAATACATAAGTAAATGGAAGCATTTGTCACAGTCTTTACATGATTAGAGTCTCTCACAAGTATGAGCTTTGTCTTATTTATCTTTGGAAACTTTCTATCGGGTTTTCTTTAGATGATTTATACTCAGAAGCCTTTTCTTGAGGATAGGCAAGTGAGGTATAAAATTGTGAGGGTGGGGCTAGAAATGTGGCTTAGTGGTAAAGTGCTTGCTCAGCATGCATGAATGCCAGGGTTTGAATCCTCAGTGCCACATACTCAGAAAAAGCCAGAAGCTATGGAGTAGCTCAAGTGGCTAGCCTTGAGAAAAAGAAGCTCAGAGCGAGTACCCAGGCCCCAAAATCAAGCCCAGGACTGTCTAAAACCATAGGCCAGATGCCAGTGGCTCATAAGTGGAACCGTAGCTTCTCGGGAGTCTGAGAGCTGAAGACCACAGTCCAAAGGAAAGCCTGTTAGATTCTTATCTCCAGTGAACCACCAAAAGAACCCATCTGGCATTTTGGATTAAGTGCTACAGTGTTCACCTTGAGCTGAAGGGCTCAGGGTCAGTGCCCAGGCTAGAGTTCGAGACACACAACTGGAAAAAGAGTGAGGGTTAATTAAAATACTTTTCCTATTTGCTAATTACAAGAACATTCTTTGGAACATGAACACTGATGCCCACCAGAAATGGACTCAGAGCTCAAGGTTCAAGTGTAGCACATACATATGCCTATCCTCTCAGACTATAGCATTGTAATATTGTTTCCTACAGGGTTCTTAAAGGTCCAAGGTTAAAAGGCTTAATATGCTACACAAGCCCTTTGTGATAAGCAGTTGACTTGTATTGTCAATGTCATTACAGTTCTGAACCTAGCAGAGCACAAGTAGGTCATACCCATCACCCTAGCTCAGGAGGCTGAGGTCTCAGGATCACAGGGTGAAGCCAGCCAGGGCAGGAAATCTATGACAAAATGACTTCCACTTCTGAAAGGTCAGATATTCAAGAGCTTCGTGTGTCTCCCTTGGTGATGAGAAATTACTTGCACATTAAATGTTCTTATAGTACTTGAGCTATAGAAGAAGGAAAGAACCATTATTGACCTATCCTGGATTCAGATGAAGTTCTCAGGATCCAAGCCCTAGCTGTGTTAGCAGGAAGAACTCCAGTGTAACTCTGTAATAGAAGGACAGAAAACAGTTTAAAAAACCAGTCTAGGTGCAGAGACCAGGCCTACAGGATTAGGAGGCAGAACGTACACACTCAACAGGGAAGTGAACTGCAAAACTACTTCATTTATTCCAGGCACAACCAGCATTGGGGAAAACCTGTAAAATTTGTTAAAGTTACACCAGGGTCAGGCTTTACTCAGCCTCTTCAAACAATGACTAATGAACCTTCCTCCCTCATGTGAAGGGAGCCTCAGGCTACCTTTAGGTTACCAATAGAGAGCCAGTTTAGTGGGGGAGAGGGGAGGAGCAGAGTAGAGAAACCCTGCTCTCTGGTCTTAGGGAGTGGGTTTTTGATTCTCCATCTATCAGATTTGAAGACCCATCTACCTCTGCCAGTCCATTCTCCTTCCTTAATTCTCCACATAATTAATGCAAATCCCCAGACTAACTAGAGGCAGGACTGTTTCTATTTTGTCTCCAAGCACATGATTTAGAACCTAGTTCTGCCCTCTTGACTATGGGCCCTTGGTTGCCTGAGAAGTGGGAAAGAGACAGTCTTCCTGCTCTGTGGTTATGTGAAGGCACACTGCAAAAGGCCTCCTGACTGGGAAGTGTTCCCTTCTTTCCTCTTGACGTCCAAAGATTAAACTATCATATTTCTTTCTTTCTTTCTTTCTTTCTTTCTTTCTTTCTTTCTTTCTTTCTTTCTTTCTTTCTTTCTTTCTTTCTTTCTTTCTTTCTTTCTTTCTGTCTGTCTGTCTGTCTGTCTGTCTTTCTTTCTTTCTTTCTTTCTTTCTTTCTTTCTTTCTTTCTTTCTTTCTTTCTTTCTTTCTTTCTTTCTTTCTTTCTTTCTTCCTATCTACCTACCTACCTAGGTATCTCTTTGCCAGGTCTTGGGTTGAACTTAAGGCCTGGGCACTGTCTGTAGCACTCTACTACTTGAACCACAACACCAATTCTGGCCTTTTCTGTGTATGTGCTCCTGAGGAATCGTACCCAAGGCTTCTTGCATGCTAGGAAAGCACTCTCTCACTAATCCACATTCCCAGCCCCCTCATAAGTATGCTACCATTACATAAGTATGCTACCATTTTACTTCCTCAAGTTTAATTTTCTGAAGACTGGTTACTTCTAAGAAACCCTATCTTGTGTACCCCTGCCTGATTTGTGACTGTTCCTGCATTGTCCTCATAATAAAATGTAAATAAATACTGCTGAGATCTTCAGTGTGCATCATATAAGGACACAGGCCTGGAACCCTGGAAGAGAAAGACATGAAGAGGATGATGCAGTAGGCGCAAGGATCATATCTGAAAAATAAATAAATAAATAAATAAAAGCATCATTGCATACAGTGTGTTTGAACTCATGGAGGTAATATACACACATAAGTAAGTAGGGCACTGATTCATAAACTTGGCCTTCTCTTTTTGAAAACGTTTTTGAGGCTATCCCATGGCTTAAACTCAGGGCCTGATGCGTTCCTCAGCTGTTTTTCCCAAGGCTGAGGCTTTACCACCGCCACAGCTCCACGTCCAGCCATCTGGTCGTTAATCGGACATAAGTGCCTCCCAGGCTTTCCAGCCTGGTCTAGCCTGTTTCATCTGCTTGACTTTCTCTCTCAAAGCCCCATTTCTACCTTCTGGTCCACTGCTTCACTTCTGGTTTTCTGGTGGTTTATTGGACATAAGAGTCTCACAGACTTCCTGCTCAGGCTGACTTTGAAGGGTGATCTCTCAAAAAGGTTTCAAGCGGCTTTCCTCAGGGATTCAACAAGGAACACCTCCACACAAACCTGGAGTCTAAATCTCGAGAGACACTAGAAAAGTGATGCATGAAGATGCTTCTAGTATATTCTAGATACTTAAGGTTGGAGAGACACAACACTCCTAATTATTAGATCATTTTATAGGCAAAAGAAGCAACGCAGACAATATAAGGATCGCTCTAGCTTTTGGTCCTCCCATCTTGAGACAGTAAGTTGCTGTAGCTCAATGCTAACTGACAGAGCTGGTATGTCCTGTGGACATTTGCACAGAAATTCTATGACATTCATTTCTCACTTTTGGTTTCAAACCTATGAACAGATGGTAAGATGAGGAAGCAAAATCCTTCTTAGAGAAAGCAAGTATAAATGACATTGGGTAGTTAACTTATAAATTCATAAGACTGGTATGACCCTGTTAAGAAGTCAGGTTTCCAGATTAAAAAATGAAGAAGAAAAGAAAGAAGGTGCCAGTGGCTTCTCATTGTAATCGGAGCTCCTCAGGAGTCTGAGATGTAGAGAATCAGAGTTTGAATCCAGCCAGCATAGGAAAGTCTATGACAATGTTATTTCTAAGAGATCACAGAAAAACCCAGAAGTGGGGTTTTGACTCAAGGTTAATGCACTACCCTTTAGCAAAAGGATCTCAGGAACAATGCCTAGGCTCATAGTTCAACACCAGGACCTGCCCCCTCAAAAATAACCTGTACCTCCATATCTTTGTATATGTATGTATGCATTCCTATAGGTGAAGCTCCAGAGTAGTTACCATGAATGGCACCAAGCTAGAAAATTTGTATCCAATAAAATGATTTCATAACAGAGACTGATTTCATGAAAGTGCATGTTCTGCGGCTGCCCTCACTGTTTCCAGTATAGCCTGAGGGTTTCTCTGCATCCCAGGCCTGCTGGAAGAAGTCTCTCTCATTGTCTGGACAGGCAGACAAAAGGCCTCACTTCTGTACAGCTACGTAACAAACAACTCCATCTGTGTCAGATTGTGAGAATGAGTGGGCTCCGAAGGTCAGGATAAAGGTCTAATTTTAGCCCAATCTATTTCTTTCCCCAGTGCTCTGGTTTGACAGGAAGCCATTTGTGCCACCTCCCGTGGCAGGCCAAGTCCTGTGCACTTATCCTGCCATTGTGAGACTATATTCCGGTGTTCAGATACAGTGCTCAATATAATTCAGCAGTCCTTCTGGCAGACAACTGGGGCACTGAAACTCATGAAATGTTTCATTGAGGATGATGATGGGCATATGATGTCTCTCCTAGGTTTCTGGAACCTTGGGAAATCCAAGCACATATCTGATATCACAAAGCTTCCTGTCATCTAGGGCTGTTAAGCTCTTCAGGTTTTGAAACATTTGACCTCTCCAAGTTGGGCCCTGGCTGGCTAGGTTGGGGGTTGAAAGCAGTGCTGGGGTGCTGACCATGAGCTCAGTGTAGAAGCCCGGTGCTTTACCATTTTGTCTAACAGCATCACTTCTAGTCTGTGAGTGTGTGTGTGTGTGTGTGTGTGTGTGTGTGTGTGTGTGTGTGTGTGTGTGTGTGAGCCCGCGTGTGCACAGGAGGTTGAACTCAGGTCCTGATCACTGTACCTATTTTCTCTTGTACAAGGATACCCCTCTCCCACTTGAGCAACAGAGACACTTCAGGCTTCTTTTTAGTGATATGTTCCTGAGAAATCAAACCCAGGGTTTCATATATGCAAAGCAATCTACACTCTACACATTCCCAGCCCTCTACTTCAGGTTTGTTAGTTTGTTTCTGTCTTTTCTTTATTGTTGTAGGAGTTGAAATCTGGGCCTGGGTACTGTCCTTGAACTCTTCTCCTCAACTCTTGTGCTCTACCACTTGAGCCAAACACCACTTCAGCTTTTTTGGGGGTCCATCGGTGCTAAGTGTCTCAAGGACTTTCCTGCCCAGGCTAGCTTTGAACCATGATCCTCAGATCTCATCCTCCTGTGTAGCTAGCATGACAGACATGAGCAACAAGCACCCAGATTCCACTTCAGGTTTCTTAGTGGTGAATTGGAAATAATAGGCTCATGGAGATGATTGGAGATAATAGGCTTTTGTGTCTGGGATAGTTTGGAACCCAGATCTCAGCTTTCTGAGACGGCAGGATGACAGACTTTAGCTATAGACCCCTAGGCTGTGGCCTCTGCTATAAGGGGATCCATGTCTCCACATGGTAGAGCGCTAGTCATAAGCCCAAGAGGTAAGGGCCAGCACCGAGACCATGAGTTCAAGGTTCATGACTGAGAAAAAACAAAACAAAACAATTGTCTGCAGGAGATAACTTACTAGTCTTCAGTAATACATCTTTGTCCCTGCCATGGGGACATAAATGAGCCTCAGTATTCTGGTCTGCATAATCATCTCAGTTGTGGAGATCTTATAAGGACCCGAAGAAAGAATGCACCCTGTGAAGGACACAGCACATTGCACTCTTTGCATGACTCAGCACACAGCATCCTTTGAAAGACTCAGCACACAGCACCCAATGCAGGATGCAGCAAACTGCACCCTGTGAAGGACTCAGCACCTAGCTCTATTCCACAAGCTTTCATTAGAATTAGGGTGATTTTATCAGTATCACCATTCTTTGAGGAACAGTTCACAAACCACAAAAGTTCACATCTAATGGTTTAGTGTGGTGTTTTTTTTTTTTTTTTGCGGGGGGGAGGTTAGCCATGGGGCTTGAACTCAAAACATGAGGATACTATTCTAGTAACATTTGATCAAGACTAGAGCTCTACCACTTCAAGCCATATATCAAAGATTCTTGCAGACTTCCTGCCAAGTTTTAAAGGCCCTGAGCAAACAGGATATGGGGATAAGCCAGGGTAACCAGGATGATGGGGATAATCCATGGATCTGGGTTACAGCAGTTTACATCTGGCTAAGTCAGGTTAGGTGGAAGCTGTCAGTCCCAGACTCCTAGATTACCCTGTGATGAGGTATTTGAAGTCCTGTCCTTCTTGCCCTTCTATAGTTGCAGTTAAAACATTCTACTTTTTTTTGGCGGCAGTCCTGGGGCTTGAGTATGCGCTTTAACCCTGTTCCTAAGCGTTTGTGCTCAAGGCTAGCACACAATTGAATGAAAGACAGCAGAACTTCTGGGTTTTCTGTTTATGTGCACTGAGGAATCGAACCCAGTGTTTCATGCTTCCTCGGTGAATATTCAACCACTGAGCCCCAGGAGTGAATGAGATATAAATAGATAGAGATTGTTGTATAAAAATATTATATACACAAAAAGAGAGATGTCTGCATATTATTAAATTATAGATAGTATTACCACCAATTATTAGGTATTAAATTATGTCTCCATTTAATGACGTGTCCCAGTTAACAATTAATAAAGCATTAATTAAAATTACTCAATATCCTGTTATTGTTTATCACATATGTACGTACATTCCTACTATAATTATGTATTTTATAGAATGAGACATATTCCTATATATTATTAAATTATGCATCGTGTGTTACTACCAATTATTAGGTATTTGTGTTTCCATGAAATTTTTATTCTGTTAATGCTTAATAAAATATTAAACTTAATCCACGTCCTATAATTTTTGTGTCTAATTTTATCCTAGAATGATTCCCTACTAATTCAATCTGTTTTTCATTTATTGTAATGACAATTCTTCCACCTACGACATTTTTTACATTTATTACATCCTATTACATAGCATATAGATTTGCATCTGAATTATACATCCCACCTGTCACCGCCACTTTCAAAGAAAAAGAAAACATGTTTCACTCTCGGCTTCTCACATCTGAACTCACAGTCTACAAAGCCCAATTCATTAATGGGTAAGTGTCAGCATGCCAGCCTGGAGCATATTAAGCTGACTAGCATTTCCAGCACCTGAGATTGAGCCCTATGAGTTGACAAAATAAGAACACATTGATATGCAGATTGTAGTACACAAATAAATATAGATCATTATACAGTGCCGGAGATGTCTACACATTATTCAGCTATATGGGCTACATTCCTGCCAATTCTTGGGTGTTTATTATGCTATTATGCCTTCATGTAATTAATATTATTGTTTTCAGCCTTAATGAATTGTTAATTAAATCAACCACTGTCCTGAAACTATAGCATACATGTAATTAATAGTATTCTTTGAATGTGTCAAAAAGCATTCATTAAA